>NW_025408644.1:0-321094 GCF_020137385.1 Morchella sextelata
AAAACTTTCTTAAGAAAATCGAAATATTTGCAGGCTGTGAAATGAACTTCATAAAGGTAAAACTCTTTCTGAAGAAACCAAAACTAAAATGTCTCTTTCTCATCCTAATGGTACGAGAATAGAGGTAACAGATTTAGAATTAAATACTTCAGCTGTATTTAATTCTATTCGTGAAGCTGCTAAAGCCTTAAATATAGGTCATCCTCCTTCGCGTAGCCAAGGAGCGTAGCTATAATTGGAAATCTCAATTCAAAAATACCACAAAACCTTACAAAGGTTGATATGTTTTCAGTAAAATAAAATAGCGCTTAATTTCCCTCCCTCCCTCCCTCCCTCCCTCCCTCCCTCCCTCCCTCCCTCCCTCCCTCCCTCCCTCCCGGCTCCCTTAAACCTAACCCCGCAGGAGGACTCCACCCCATCTTTACCTTGAAAAACATAATATAATGGAAATACCTTAAACAACCAAAATTAGTAATTTGATATCTGCACAATATAAAAAAAAATAACAACCCTGGTATTCCTTGCTATTCCCTGTGCTACGCGAAGCTACTGCGCATGCATGCATTGCTCCATGCGCAGTAGCTTCGCATGCGCAGGGGGGGGGGGGGTAATTTGTAATTTGGTAATTTTAAATTTGGTAATTTGGCGTACAAGGTTTATTGCTTATTCCTTGAGCCCTTTACAGCCAAAAAGAGCCATTTCCCGTCATAGGTTTTAATGAAAAGGTATAAAAAGTTGAGGGCCAGCTGTCCTATTTCTATTTCAGAGGGTCTGTATGCAAGGCTGAGACAAGGGAGCCTCCGAATAACCCCCTCTCATCTTCGATGAGAGGGGTGAGGTGGGAAAACATCTTTTCCGGCAGAGCAGTGTTTTTTTTTTGGTTTTTTTTGTTTTTGTGTCTTGTCTTTGTCCTGCTCGCGTAGCAAGTTACAACTACATATGTAGTTGTAACACAACTTCGTTAGCCCCGGAGTCAAAACCGACCCTTTACCTGTGGCTCACACCAACAACTCCGACCCGGTTGTAGCCGAGCCTACGTGAGGATTAAGGAACAGGGTTGGTTTTGGCTCCGGAAGTTGTGCAGAAACTGGAACTGGGTAATTTGTTTTTTTTGTCTGCCCCTACTTCGTAGCGAAAGGGTAAGGTAGCTCCTGGCTGCGCAAACGTATTTTTTTTTTTCTTCCTGCGCCCCATAAAAAGGGTCGGGGCGACTCCTCATTTCTTTTTTTTTTACCTTCCCTTCTTTAATTTCCCTGTGTGTGCAAGCCTACCCCCCGAGGGTCACTTCCTTGAAGCATACCCCCCCCCTTCTTGTCCTTGTATAATCCTTCGTTAATAGCCCTGCAAGGGAGGTAATAGGAACTAGGTCACGGTCAAGGAAAAGGATAACCCAGCGAAGCACCCCTCTCCCTCAGCCTCTGCCTAGGTTTTCCTCTCCCACCAGCATATTCAGTTTCCAGCTGCATCTTCCTTGCCCACGGGATAATGCGGCCTAGGTAACTACATACATATGTAGTTGAAACTTGCTAGGCGCGACCAAGGCCGCACACAAAGTGTGGCCCTCCCTTCTCCCCTCCCCCTCTCACCAGGCGAAGGCCATCCACTTACTACGTAAGTGGACGGAGCCGGGGGGGAGGAGGGATATATTGGGGTATTAAAATGGACCAGGAAAGCAGGCCCCCTCCTATCCTCTCATTAATTTCCTACCCCCTCTGACCCCCCCCGCCTTGGTCGGGGGGGGGGTAGGGAATTAACGGAGCCGGGGGGGGGGGCTCTCCTCTCTCTAACAGCCCTCTCTCTCTCTCTCTTTCTTTCAGAGAGAGAGGTTTTTTGCCGCTAGCTTCGCATGGGGCTGCGCCCTAGCATAAAAAAATGAGAGAGAGTAGGGGCGCCGCTCCGAGGGGAGGGGTGCTTGGCCTTTGGCCATGCACCCCTCCCCCTGGGTAGGCAGCCTCCCCACAGCCCATTACCCTGCCAGGGTAAGGGTCTGTGGGGAGGCTGCCGGCGATGCTCTTCTTTTTTTTTTTGCCGCCCCTCCGGTTTGGGCTGCGCCCTAGCATAAAACAAAATGAAGAGAGGAGCCGGGGGCGCCGCTCCTCCTCTCTCTCATTTCCATAGGAAATGAGAGAGAGGAGGACTTATAAAGGCATATACAAAATAAGAATGAAAAGCTAACGGAGGGCAGGCATACTTTGTTAGCCCCCCCTAATTTAGTGCATCTTTGTTTTATGGATTGATTGGATTGGTCCCACTAATTCTATTTATTTCATTTTACTTAATTTTTCTTTATCTAATTTATTAAAAAAAATGATAGTTATATTATTAACTAATAGCCATAGAAATCTTGAGCGGTCGGTATATCACTTCAATCAGATTTAGTTAAATAAAGTTATTTAGCGACCCGGTCGTTATAATCAAAACTTATTAAAGATAGATGTTTATAGCCATTACGGCATGGCGTAGCATCTAGTTGAATAGATAAATATGTATCAAATAACATGTATCGTTATCTTTATAACAATCTAATCATTTATTATATTCAAACTATGGTTTAGATTCAAACTCTAGTTATATTCAATGTAAATTACGGCTGCAGCTTAGCATGCAGCCACAATATTCCCTTCCTACACATCGATGCGAGGATGGAGCCGGGGGGGGGTGCACAACTTTGTTAGGGGGGGGGGAGCCCCCCTGCTCGCCACCACTAATTCTATTTATTTCATTTTTATCTTAAGGTGCTATACCCTGCATGCAGTAAATAACGTGGACTAACCAAAAATATATCAAGCCTATTCCACCTATTTATTTTCTTGTCCCTATACCTAATCCTGCAGCAAGTCTGCAGCCTGCATGGGTAAAAGAAGGTTCGTACCCATTGGCTGATATACAAGGGGGGGGGATACAGGCTAGAGCATAATCTTCTTAATTTCACTATTAGTGAATAATTCTTACATATTAAGTGGCCTCCTCCTTTCTGTTCTGCTGGCTCCTGGCTCCGCAAACACATTTTTTTTTTTTGTTATACACCCCCCTGCCTTGACCCCCCCAAAGCTGCGGATAGGGGCTGCATTTATATTCAGACCCGGTCGTGATTTTTTTTTTGTGTTTTGTCCAGTTCCCTACTTCCCCCTACCAAGGCGGGGGGGGGGGGCTATGGTACAGGAACTGGGTAATTTTATTTTTACTCTTCCCTGTCCCCAGGGGTCAAGGACTGCATGCACCCTCTTCGAGGACGCATGCAGCCTTGTTTTTGTTTTGTTTTTTTGTTTTTGCAACTACAAGGCTCCGCCTAAATAATGATAGGGGGGGGGGGTTCGCAGGGGGGGGCTGCATCCATGCAAGGCTGAGACAAGGACATACAAGGGGGGGGCATTTATATTCAGACCTGGTCACATGCAGCCCTCTCCGAACCATGCCCTCTCTGGGGAGCCATGAGG
Organism: Morchella sextelata; assembly: GCF_020137385.1. Classification (NCBI taxonomy): domain Eukaryota; kingdom Fungi; phylum Ascomycota; class Pezizomycetes; order Pezizales; family Morchellaceae; genus Morchella; species Morchella sextelata. The sequence continues at coordinate 3,438 of NW_025408644.1, forward strand.
ACCAATTGGCCCTCTGGGTGTATGCAAGCACAACTTCGTTATGCATGCATGCGACCGGTCGCATGCAATCCACAGCCCGATTCCCCCCCCCACTGCGTGGGGGGGGTCTGGGGGGGGGGGGGGGGAGGGGTGATACAAGAAGGCAACATAAAAAAAAAGTAGGAGGTTGCATCTCTGGGGGGCTTTCAGCCTGAGAGACGCTTTTTAGCTAATAATGTATTTAATTATTGTTTTTTTTATTTTTGTTTATTGGCTAAATTAAATTTAAATTCTGAATTTTGCTCAGCTCTAGGGCTCCGCCCAGCTCGAACAGCCCTCAACGCGCTTTCAGCGCGTAGAGAGGTTTTCTGGTCTTTTTTGCCCGGCTCCGGTCGCAAACCCAAAAAAAAGATAATTTTATTCTTGCCTGCATGCAGGGGGGGGGGGGGGTGGGGTAGTTTCATGGCTGCTCCGTACCGTAGAGTAGGCTTTCCATGGCCTTCGGTCATGCACTTGTCCCCTTTTGAGCCTATTCCTTGTTCTGGTCCTTGACCTATCCTTGAGCCTTTTCTGGTATGCAGCCCTTGCTCTTGCCCTTTATTTACCACTGCTTATATGTCCAGCATGTATAGGCTAAGGAAGTATGGCTGCCCAAATAGTGCATGGAGTCCTTGAATGTCCCTGCACATCCCTCCGGTACAGCCCCCCCCGCCCCCCTCTCACGGCTCCACTTTCGTAGAAAGTGGACCAGCAAAGCAGGGGGGAGGGTTTTCTTTAGGAGGTCCAATTAGGGTTATATAGGACCAATAGGTCTGCATGCAGGCGGTTTTACTTCTTCAACCTAAAAAAAAATGAATTTTTTATTTTTAAGCGGAGCCAAGGAGCCAAGTGTCCGTTTCCGGTTCGGTACCTTTACCCACGGGATGCGTCCTCGAAGAGGCTGCATGCAGACTGCAAGCTGTATCTGCAAAGCCTGCATGCAGCCTAAACGTAGGGGGGGGGGGGGCTCCGCCCATCCTTGTTTACTTAAAAATAGGTCTGCATGCAGGCGGTTTATTTTTTTTTATTTTGTTTTTGTCTGCCCCTACTTCGTAGCGAAGGGGGGGGGAGGGACCCAACTCCTGGCTCCGCAAACGTATTTTTTTTAGCGGAGCCAAAAATAAGAAAAGAGGAGTGTTAAATTTTTAGAAATAGGAATATGGACACCTTGATGGGGGGGGGGGGTCATCTAAAGAAACAAGATAAAATAGACTTAGCAATAACAGAATAATAAGGTAAACGAATCGAATTTATCTAATAATATATCTGATAAGGAAAATTAAATATTTAAATAATAAATATGTTTTTTTCAAATTTACTTTCAAATTTACTTTCGCTACTTGAAGTTTTACTGGTAGTAATCCCAGCATTAATGGTTGTAGCTTTTATTACTCTGGCTGAAAGAAAAACAATGGCCAGTATGCAAAGAAGAATAGGGCCTAATTTTGTAGGTTACATGGGGCTATTACAAGCATTCGCAGACGCTTTAAAACTAATCTTAAAAGAATACGTGTCACCAACACAAGCGAATTTCATTTTATTTTTCCTAGGTCCTATTATAACTTTAATATTTTCACTGTTTGGTTATGCTGTAATACCTTATGGTCCAGGTTTAGCTATATCAGATTCTAATTTAGGTATATTATATATGTTAGCAGTATCTTCTTTATCTACATATGGTATATTATTAGCAGGATTATCCTATGACTCTTCTAGATCAACAATTTTAGTTTAACAAAAATTGATAATGAACTAGAAGTAGTTCAAGAAAAACTTATAAATAAACTCAAAGCGATATATCTTATCGTCAGCCATTTAGTAGTATTATATGTGTTTGTGTTCAAACACATCTCTTTATTTAATCATGAACAAATACAAATATTATTGTTATGGTTTTTTATTATCTTTATTTATATCAATTATTATCTTAGATGACTGATAAACTAACAAATTAGTTGTACTTAGGTTAAGGCTAGAGCACGTCCTCTTCAAAACGGTCTAAAAAGAAAGAGATGCTTTTAGCATCCAACTGAATAAGAAATCAACAAGGATTTTCTTATACTGATATTAGAAAAGTTAGATTTTATTCTACTAACGCCAAGTCTTCTACTACACCTAAAATTTATCCATAGGACGATTCGGCAGTGTCCGACACAGGTCAAGAACAGGGTAGCTTATCTGATTTTTATTTTCCTAATAAAAATCTCGAATCCTTAAATCGTGAGGAGCTAAAAGTTTTACACCCCTTCGGGGGTGCACATAAAGGAGCGGCGGGCGCGCTACGCGCGCCCGCTGCATCCGCCCTCCGGGGGAGGGCGGACGCTATATAAAGATAGAGAGGCACCTGTGAAGCCTTTTGACCGTAGTCAAATTTTAGCTACTTGTTTTCATTGCTTAGATAATGAAAAATATCTTAAATTTTAAAAAAAGTGGGGGGGGGGTCTAAAGGTTGTATTTACCTTGTTGATTATAAACATGACCCTTTAATTTATTATATAGGAAGAACTACTCTGCTTAAAATAAGAGTAATTAATCACCTTAAAGCAGACAGCAGAAGCAAATTCCTCACCGGAGGTGTGGTGTTTTTTAAACGAGTAGAACCCTACGGAGAGAACACTTTAATCTGTCTGTTATAGATATATGCTTACCTGAGGAACAAGGAGGAAGAGAAAATCACTATCTCCAAACTTATCTTCCCTAATTTAATACTACTTTTTCTTCTTCTTTTTCCGAAACTGCGGCCCTCTCTTTTTTTTTTATCAAAAAAAAAAAAGAGAGGGATTTATACAAGCTTAAAAAGCAAACTGGATATGCTTAAACCTTCTTCTGCAGAATCTAAAAAAAAATGACATCGAACGTCTGTCTATGTGTATGAGATGGAAAGTAATAGCATTAATGAATCTTACGTTAATATGACACCTTAGCGGAAGCTTGTTCGACCCGGTCGGAGAAAATTGCTTGAGTTACACTAACTACACTTAAGGATACCAATGTGCCATTTAGAGGAAAGTTATATTATTCAAGCCTAATAACAGATTTATAATTAACATATAATTTAACTAAAAGTGCCTCAGTTGGATTAAATTTTTAAAATGATGTAGCTGTAAAGGTTTGGGTATAAAATGCCATAAGGCCCCTCCCCTCCCCATCCACTTACTACGTAAGTGGACCAGCAAAGCAGGGGGGGGGATCCGGGGCTTTAGAATTGTTAGAGGCTAGCTCTTATCCTTCCAAAACTCAAGCAGCGTATTATATAGGTATTAGTAAAGATGTTCTTAATTATTTTCTGAATACAGATAAAGCAGAAGGAGTTAAAGGAATATATCTATATACTAGAAAGCTTGAAGCTAAAAAGAGAGAGGCTCTTCTTAAACTCTCTTCTTCACTGGAGCTAGGTAACAAAATAAAAGTTTGAGCTAATGATGCAGCGACCGGTCGTCTCAAATTAATTAATGCTGAACCTTTTCCTAGTTTATTAGATGCCGCTAAATATTTAACATTAATTACAGAACTATTAGTCTACACTTAAACACAGGAAAAGCTACTACTCAAAATAAGACTCACCCATGCCCCCCGGCCGGCTCCGCCCCCCCCGTAGGGGGGGATCGGGTAGATGTACTTTTTTAGAAAAGAGATAACTTCAGATATAAGAAATGAGCGGCCCTCTCCTTTTTTTTTTTCTCCCCCCCCTTGGGGCGCCCGATAGGGCAAAAAAAGATAAGGAGAGGGGGATTTCTAGAGAGAGGGCTGCATCCCCCCTGCTTTGCAGGGGGGGCGCTTTTGAAAAATTCTACTAAAGCTAATATGAATCGTACGGAAATCTGGGTGTACAAAGTAGATAATAAAGGGGAGTTGGCGTTAATTCCTAATCAACCTTTTAAGACTAAACGAGAGGCTCTTCGTGTTCCACCCCCTCACCAAGTGTGTGGCACTCCACCCCCCCCGGCTCCCACTCATCCACTTACTACGTAAGTGGACCAGCAAAGCAGGGGGGGAGCCGGGGGGGGGGGGGGGGTAAAAATAAATTACATCTGATATCTAAAAGGTCTCATCTAGGGCTAATATATAAATAATTAAATAAATGGAGATAAAAGAGCTGTTACGTTATAATTATAAGTTTTTCTTAAATTTGCATTAGTCCTCCAATTATGTGAATAGTTGGGAATAAACCGGGTGAATTTCAAGAAAGACTTGTGTTAAGTCAACTTGAAGCGAAACATCATTTAATTTTCGACCCGGTCATATACCTTGTAATTATAAGGTGTATAAGAGTGTACCTTACAATGAGGTCCTCTAGGGCGCCCCCTTTTCGGACTACCCTTGGGGAGCCCCCCCCCTGGCCCCTGGCCCCTGGCCCCTGGCCCCTGGCCCCTGGCCCCTGGGGGGGGGGGGGGTCCCCATGGGCCGCTTTTTTGATTTTTTTTTTTAAAATAAAAAAGAAAAGGTTTTAAATATGTACGTTCAACGACTAGTAGATGAGTTAAGAAAGACAATAATTCTACCACGAGTACCCGGGGTCTTGCTTTATACTTCACTTTATCAAATTTCATAATTTTAAATAAAACAACTATACGATTATTAATGGCCTGACTTTGTTTCTTATTTTTATCTATAGGAGTAATTATCCCAGACTGTGATTATATATGTTTATTTGTTCTTGTTACCCCCGGCCGGCCCCGGCCTGCCCTCTCAACGCGCTTTCAGCGCGTAGAGAGGTATTTTAGATAAAAATACATGCACGCGGTTGGCTCCGCGTAACAAAAAAAAAATAAAAATTTATTTTTTAAGGCTCCGCCGTATGATATTAAGACAAATTTACAATATACAAACAAAAACATTATATTTTCACAGACACATATACGTAGTAGTGTTTGAATGTCTCTTCATGTACAAGCCAAAATGTTTGAACATAGAAAACAATCCTTTTCTACTACTTCGGCTTGCAGTACTATATCCAAAGGTAATGCTAATAACGATTCAAATTTACCTCAAAATAATAATACAGAATTATTAAGTTCTGAAGATTTAAAAGCTTTACATGCCGTATATATAAGAGAGCGGCCCTCTCTCTCTCTTCTAGAGAGAGAGGGCTGCATCCCCCTGCAGAGCAGGGGGACGCTTTACAAAGATAGAGAGGCTCCTGTAATACCTTTTTATCGTGACTTAATTTTAGCTACTTGCTTTCATTGCTTAGATAAGGAGAAAAGATCTGAATTATTAAAAGAGTGAGGATCTAAAAGTTGTATTAGGACAAGACCAAGACATAGTCTGAGCCATCTCGTGAGAGATGGAAGTAAAAGATAAAGAGCTTTTACTATAACAAGACTGCAAATTGTGGAATATATCCAAGTAGTGTGAATTATTATGAAGAGGATCATGAGGCCATAATGAAGAATCTATACATAGACGTGTTTGGTTAAGTTCTACTACTAATATTAATAAAGAAATGAAAAGACCAATATTATTTAATAAATATCTTTCTTCCATTACTTGTCCCCTTCCATCTATAAATGATATTGAAATTAGAGCCTTTTCTACTACTTCGGTGCAGCTTTACAGCGGAACTAAACCCTACCCCCGCCTTGGTCGGGGTGGGCCAGAGGGGGGGGGGCTAGGATAACTCAGATGAAAATTATAATACAGAAAAACATTATTATAATATAGATACCGATAAACTTCAAATACTATTAGATAATAAACAAAAACTTAACCCGGCCCTCTCTCTTTTTTTATCTAAAAAAAAGAGAGGGAATTAGTGACCGGGTTTTCTGATGCTGAATCAACATTCGTAGTTTTTATCGTTAAAAGTAAAAAACATAAGATAGGTTTATCAGTCCACCTGCATTTTTCTATCGCATTACATAGTAAAGATATAGCTTTACTATATTATATCCAATGCCCCCGCTCCCCATCCACTTTCGTATAAAGTGGACGGGGGAGCGGGGAGCGGGCCCTCTCCTCTCATTCATTTCCCTGCGTCCCCCCCCCCCGGCTCCCGGCTCCTAATAAATCAGAGGAGGGGGGGGGGGATGCATCGCGCGCGCTACGCGCGCGCGACGCTTTGCTGGAAATGAACTAGAAGAGGGGGGGGCCTCCTCTCTCTAACAACCCTCAACGCGCTTTCAGCGCGTAGAGAGGTTTTTTTGCCGCTAGCTTTGCATGGGGCTGCGCCCTAGCATAAAACAAAATGAGAGAGAGGAGGGCTATTAAAAGAAGAAAAATTCTATTTTTCTTTATTAAATTCCGAATATAACATCAGTAAAGATCCGGCTGCCCCCAATGTCAGGTAATAAGCACTCTAAAGAAACTCTGGCTAAGATGCGAATAGCAAAGCTTAATAATAAGCGGCCCCCTCTCTCGTAGAGAGAGGGGGGGCTGCATCCCCTCTCCCTCTTTACCCCCCCCCGGCTCCCCATCCGTACTACGTGAGTAGTAGGAGGGGGAGCCGGGGGGGCGGAGAGGGGACGCTTTCGGAAGAAACAAAGGCTCTTATTTCACTTTCTATGCTTAGTAGTATAAAAGTTAAAGTTATAGATAAAGAAACAAATACTACTGTTAATTATGATTCCATTACTGCAGCAGCTACAGCTTTAAATATTCGTATTCAAGCTATTTGTAATTATCTTAAACGTAACCAAGTCAACCCCCCCCGGCTCCCTTTTCTTTTGATTTTTTTTTACTGTGGGGGGGGGGGCGCTGGGCTCCGCCCTACCAAAAAGGGGGGGGAAGGAGCTGGGTGGAGCCCTAGCCACAAATTAAAAATAAAAGGCCCCTCCCCTCCCCTCTCCTCTCATTCATTACCCAGCAAAGCGTCGCGCGCGCGTAGCGCGCGCGATGCATCCCCCCCTCCTTCGGAAGAGGGGGGGGGACGCTGGGAAATGAACGTAGAAGAGGCCCCCTCCTCTCTCATCCCCTTACTCCGTAAGTGAATGAGAGAGGAGGGCGCCGCTCCTCCTCTCTCTCATTTCCATAGGAAATGAGAGAGAGGAGGACTTATAAAGGGAGATATGTATTTGAAAAAATTTAAAGCTACTACTCAAAATAAAACTCATCCATGCCCCCGGCTCCCGGCTCCCTCCTTGGTCGGGGAGGTGTATTTCTTCAGAAAAGAGATAAATTCAGATATAAAAAGTGAACTTAAAAAAACCCAATAATGCTGATTAGGCTCGTTCTGAGATCTGGGTCTACAAAGTAGAGGAGAATGGTGGGTTGACTTTAATTCCTAATCAACCATTTAAAACTAAACGAGAAGCTCTATGTGTTCTCGGTATTCACTCTAGTGTGCTGAATAAACATCTCGATTCTTCTATAGTATACAAAGGATTACGATCGGGGGGGGGGGGTTCAACATGCAACCTGCTGCGAAGCTAGCGACCAGGTCGTTGAAACCCCCGCACTTTTTAGTTCTCAACATTCTGAGGAAAAAAGTAAATAGGTAGTAAACATGGGATATACTAGGAAACTTTGTCACATGGGGCTCCGCCCGCCCATTATTTTTTGTATATTTAGTGAAGTAAGACTCGTATGTCATGGGGGGCTCCGCCCACCCTTCACTTTATAATGAAAAAGATTAATATAAAACAAGACTAAAACATAGTCTGAGCCATCTCGTGAGAGATGGAAGTAAAAGATAAAGAGCTTTTACGATAACATCACTGGAGCAGCTAACTCTAAATATTCTTTTTTAGGGTCGTTAAGAAGTACAGCTCAATTAATTAGTTATGAGTTAATTTTAAGTTCTGCTTTGTTAATTGTTATTATGTTTACAGGTAGTTTAAGCTTAACTGTAATTGTAGAAGCTCAAAAATGTATTTGGTTTATTCTACCTTTATTTCCTATATTTATAATATTCTTTATAGGAGCCTTAGCAGAAACTAATCGAGCTCCTATGGACTTAGCTGAGGCTGAACGAAAATCATTCCGTTATGCAAATTGACTGATAAAAATATAAATTTTATTATCTTTTTATGCACTTACTCTTGATTTGGCCTCATTAAAGATCACTATATGCTGGGATGGTTTTACGCTAGTAGGGACTTTGAGAGAAAAAGAAGGGAGGGATAAACCTATTTCTCTTAAATGTGACAGTCTTACTAGTTATATCGAATCAGCAGGAAACCAAAATTTAACAATAAAAACTTTCGACCAAGGATGGAAAAAAGATTTACGTTCCTTGTGCCGGCTCCAAAAAGTCAAATTTTTGGATATATCCACAAGAAAAATACATTTTATTATTATAATTAAAGTCTTTTTTATTCAAAACTCGATAGGTTTGGGTTTCATGGACTACGATATTTACCAAGTATAAATTTATATAGAAAGGTCTATCCTCTGCCATAAAGTAGCCCATTCCATCTTTGTTTAAAAAACTTCACTAATAGTGAATAACTCCTACCTTTTGCTTATTTAGCCATTTAGGTATTTAGTTATTGTTACGCCTAACTTTTAAGGAAAAATTAGAAGATTTATATATTTAAAATGAACAAAAATAATTGCCAATTATCTAATACGAATATAACTCCAGTCGCGGCAAAGCCGCGCGTGGTTTATGAAAAAGCTAAGCTTCAGAAGAAGCAGATCTTACAGGAAAACAATGTAAAATCAGGAATTTACCTCTGAACAAATTTGATAAATGGAAAACAGTATTTGGGCTCTTCGGTAGATTTGTGTAGAAGACTTTCTCAATATTTTTCTCAAAATCACTTAAAGCGCTGTGAATACATGTATATCTGTCGTGCTCGCCCCCGGCTCCTCTCTCACCAGGCGAAGCCCACTTAAAAAAAAAAATAAATTTTTATTTTTTTTAGGCTCCATTTTCGCTTTTCCCCCCCCCCCACACACGTGGTGTGGTGGAGGGGGGTACAAAATGGACGGAGCCGGCCTAATAAATAAGAGGAGGGTCTTAAAATACGGTTCGGGGGGGGGCTCCGCCCAGCTAATTTTTGTCGACCAAGGCGAAATTTTGGAATATTGTGAACCAGAGAAATGTATTGAAAGGGAAAATTATTACTTTAAACTATTAAAACCCACTTATAACATCTTAAAGGTAGCAGGATCAATCCTTGGGTATTAACATACTGAAGAAAATCTAGCGTCCCCCCCGGCTCCCGGCTCCTAATAAATCAGAGGAGGGGGGGGGGATGCATCGCGCGCGCTACGCGCGCGCGACGCTAAGATGAGGATAGCAAAGCTGGGAATCCAAATATCGGAGCCGGGAACATAAAGCAAAATTGCTTGCAGCCAATGTCGGTCGTAAACATAGCGAGGCTACAAAGGCAAAACAAAGTGCAGCAATGAAAGGGAAAACAAATACCTATAATTTATCTCAACGTAAATAAATTCAAGTTACTGACGTAACACCTAATATTACTACTTCTTATATTTCTATACATGAAGCAGCCGCAGCTTTAAATATTCGTATACAAGTAATTTCTAATTATATTAATCGTAATCAAAAAACAGCCTGGCTCCCCTCTCACGGCTCCATTTTCGTAGAAAATTATTTTTTTTTAGCCACTAGCTTCGCATGGGGCTGCGCCCTAGCATAAAAAAAATGAGAGAGAGGAGCGGGGGCCGCCCCCCCCCCCCTCTCTTTTTATTAAAAAGAGAGGGCTTTTTAAGGTAAGTATATATTTAAAAATAAGTAGGATCCTCAGAGACTACACGTGATCGTAGAACTTGGTTTAAGATGTTACTCATCATCTTAACTAAGATTAAATATGATATAGTCCACAATATAATATATGTATTGGCCCTGCGGGCCATATTTCTCATAAAAATATATTTCACCCCCCCCTGCGGGCAGGTTTAGTTTAAGCATTTTACTGTTGTTTATTATTGATATTCACTCCCCACCTCCTCAGGTTGTAGTTCTTCCAAAGCATAGGGTTTATCTAAAAGTTAAATCTAGGGCAAGGCCGCTTACCCCCCCCGGCTGCATGCAGGCTCCCCTCTCATTTATTTCTCTGAAATAAACGGGGGGGGGGAGCCGGGCCTTAAAAAAAAGAGGGAAGGTCAAAATGCATTTTTTTTTAGCAAAATTGGGGGGGGGCTCCGGAGCCTCCCCATAAAAGGGTCGGGTCAGGGCTCCGCCCAGCCCATTTTATATTGATGGGTGGGGGGGGGGGCTCCGCAGGCCCGGTAATTAAATTTAGATTAAATTAAATTTTCAGGGCTCCACCCTGCCCAAAGTAATATATGTAGATATGAAATTTTATAGTATATTTATCATTTTCTTAAAATATATAACTAAGAAACCCTTAATAATATTCCTCGGCCCCCCTCTCCTCGAACTACCCTCTCTCAATTTTATTGAGAGAGGTCTTTTTTTATTATTAAAAAAGATAGGAGAGGGGGGGGGGGAATTATAGGGGTATCTTAAAAAAATGTAATTTATAATCCTTAATTATACTTCCTTAAGTTTAAATAAAATTTTGATTTAAATAGGTTTTTAGTGTCATTATGAGCTTAGTAGGAGCTTAGTTTCATTTTGATACTCGTCAAAGGTATGTTTTGAAAGATACATCATGTGAAAGTACAAATTATATGTGGTGTATCGTGCAACACATACGGGCTTAAATACCAAAAGAATACACCAGAAAACTGCAGGTGGAGCCTCACATTATTATCAAAGAGTAAAATTATATAAAATTAAAATGAAAAACAACTTTTCGAGTCTATCTACTGGCCAAATGTTAGCTATCTATTATACAAACAAAAAACAGGTTCAATTAGCAGATGATATGGCTGCTGGCCGGAGGCCTGTCTTTATTGTAGTACTTTATCAAATGAAAGTAGATTCTAATACAACATTCTTTTATTACGATAATAGAAGTTCTCGTATAGTTAATCATCTAGTATATAGAGGAAAGTCGGCCCCGCCCTTTTCATTTTTATTTTTTTTTTAAAAATTAAAAATGAAAAGGTATTATAAAGCGCAGCATACTTCGTAAGCAGGGGAATTATGTAATAAATACTTTAACAAATCATGTGTATAGCTGAACCAAAACTGAGTTATCTATACTTATTTCACAAATTTATTGTAATAATAGACTTGCACAAAAAGTAAACCTTTTAACTGGATTTAACATCCAAACATATTTTTGAAAAAACAAAAACTTGCCCAAATTTTTAATTGAATTGCATAACTCGTTAAAACCGTCTTTGTTCATGGATAATTCCCAAAAACTTATAGATCATATTAATTTGATGGGGGTTTGTTCTACGCCCCCCTCCCCGGCTCCAACTACTACACGGCTCCCGACCGACCAAGGTGCTGGGCCGCTTGCATGGCTCCGCCAACGAGTGGGCGGAGCCGGCCCCTACATCATATTTTGTTTTTACCTTGCAATTATTATTTTTATTTTATTATTAAAAAAATATAAAGAGCTGCCTTCCTCACCCCGATTCCCCCCCCCACACACGTGGTGTGGGGGGGGTACGGGGGGGGGTGAGGAAGGCTGCATCTCGCGCGCGCCGCGCGCGGACGCTGCCGGCTCTTCCCCCCCCCCCCACTCTCTCTTTGAGAGGGGGGGGGGAAGAGCGGCTGCATCTCCTCTCCCTCTTTACCCCCCGGCTCCCCATCCGTACTACGTGAGTAGTAGGAGGGGGGAGGCGGGGGAGAGGGACGCTGCCGGCTCCGCTGGAGGGGTTAAATTTAAGTAGTAGTTAGACGGAGCCGGGGAGGGTGGGTCATATAGGGGGGGGTAAAGGAGTTACCTCCCATTCGGGCCTCCCTCCTCCTCCTACAACACGTGTTGCTGTTGGAGTAGGGAGGGCTCTATAAACTTTTCTTTTTTAATTTTTTAAAAAAAAAATCAAAAAAGCGGCCCATGGGGACCCCCCCCCCTGCATGCAGGGGGGGGGGGGGTCCCCAAGGGTAGTCCGAAAAGGGGGGAGCCGGGGGGAGCCGGCCTAATAAATCAGGGGGGGGGGGGGTAAGAAAATACTCAACCTTACCACCTAAGAATAAAACCGAAAAAATTAATGGAACAAAACGGTATAAAATTAGACAACCTAGATTCTATAACATCTCATCGTAGTTTACTAAAAACAAGTCTGTAATTTATGGAGTTATTAATGTTATTAATAATAAGCAATACATTGGTAGCTCCAAAGATTTGTATATGCCACTGCTGGAGCACGTTGTGGGTAACAAGTCAAATGGGGCGCTGCAGAGGAATTGCAAAGTTAAATAGGGAGGTTTAATTAATTTCATATTCTACGTATATGAGTTTTATTTTGAGAGTAATATGGTTGTTAACGGTAAACAGCTGACTGATTTAGAGACCGAATATATTGGAAGATCTAATTTTCAAGATTTATATAATTTCAAGAGAATAGCTACAAGTATGTTAGGTTACAAACATACAGAACAAGCTTTGTTAAAAAAGCTTGAAAGATTCAAAAAACAAAAAAAATCAACACATTACCTAGATTATAATAAAAAAATGGGGGGGGGGTTATTTCAATACATAATTATATTCTATTCGGAGTCGGAGTTAGTCTCAGGGTTTATGACCGAGCACTCAGCAGCGATTTTCGTGTTCTTTTTCTTGGCTGAATATGCTAGTATTGTACTTATATCTATTTTAACTAGTATCTTATTCCTAGGAGGCTATTTACTTCCTTTCCATTCATTAATAGGCTATATTAATAGTCCGATTATAGAAGGGCTTATTTCTGGTCTTTCATTAGGATTTAAAACCTGTATCATTATCTTTGGATTTATATGAGTACGTGCCAGCTTCCCCCGTATAAGATTTGATCAACTCATGACATTTTGTTGAACTGTGTTGCTTCCTCTCGTTTTTGCTTTTATATTCCTAGTATTATGTGTTATTGTTGCCTTTGATGCTGTCCCAACTAATGTTTCTCTTCTTTTCTTCCCGGGTTTGTCCTTTGCAAAAAAAAAACCCTGGTTTAAATTCAATTAAACCTAAACTAATAGCCTCCGCGCGCGCTACGCGCGCGCTAGGATGCATCTCCCCCCCCCGGTAGCTTCGCAACCGGGGGGGGGGGGACGCTGAAGATGGAGATAAGGAAGAAGTTTTATCTACGACAAGAAATAAACCCAGATTTAGACATAGTTAAACCGATAAAAGTGTATGAAAACCTACATTTAAAAGAAACACGTAGCCAGATCATAATGGATTATCCGAATCACACAGGGTTATATGGGTTTAAATGTTTAGTTACTGGTGATATGTATATTGGAGCCGGCCGAGTGCTATAAAAATTCACAGAAGATATTATGAACATACACATGGTTTTCATTCGAACATTATTTTACAAAATGGCCCCGGCTCCTCCTCTCTCAATTCTTTTTGACCAAGGCGAAAATAAACGAGAGAGGAGGGCTTATAAAAGTATGGAGCCTTGGTCGATAATTTCCCGGCTCCTGGCTCCGCATGGCTCCGAAGCAAGTTTTATAATCTTTGTTGCGGTTTCTGCCAATTTAGATATATTCGATAAACCGGCAGGCTTGGTCGAAAAAATCTGGGCGCCGCCCGCAAAATTAATTTCGAGCGGTCGTTATTTATCAAGAAACTCTTTATAATCTTACTAATAATACTGCTACTAATAAAGGGTTAAAACATACGGAAGTAAATAAACTCAAAATGAAAGAGTTAAGAAATCAAAGAGGACATCCAGCCCTTGGTCGAACGACCTGTCTATGTTTATGAGAAAGACTTAAGACTTTTAGCACGGGCCCCCGGCTCCCCCTTCTCTCATATTTTTTAATCTATTATTTTTATTTTATTCGCCTCCGAAGCAGCCCCTCCTTTCTCATTTATTTCCCAGCGTCCCCCCCCGGCTCCCGGCTCCTAATAAATCAGAGGAGGGGGGGGGGGGATGCATCGCGCGCGCTACGCACGCGCGACGCTTTGCTGGGAAATAAACGGAAAGGAGGGTTATTAAAAACATATTAAGAGAGGGGGAGCCGGGGGTTTTGATAGTGGGGGGGGGGGGGGGCAGCGCCCCCTGCAGAGGGCCGCTGTGCGGCCCTCCGCTTATCTTATAGATGTAAGAAAAATAGGTATAAATGGTGAGGTTTTAAGAAAATATCTAGATAGGGATAAAATATGGAGAAATCTGTATGTTTTTAAAGATACCGGCCCCGGCTCCTCTCCATTTATTCCCAGCGTCCCCCCCTCCCGGGGGGGGATGCATCGCGCGCGCTACGCGCGCGCGACGCTTGCTGGAAATAAACGGAGAGGAGGGGCCCGCCCTTTTCGGACTACCCTTGGGGAGCCGCCCCCCCTCAAAAATCACCCCTCTCATTGAAGATGAGAGGGGGTAGTCCGGGGGGGGGGGTCCCCATGGGCCGCTTTTTTGATTTTTTTTTAAAAATTAAAAAAGAAAAGGTTATTTGAAGGAAGTATAGCTGAGGATATAGATACTTCCTTAGTTATACAGCCAAAATATAAAGGTAGCAATAAAGACTTATTTGTTTATAATCTAGAAGGATCTCTTGTACATGAATTTTCTTCTTATACTGAAGGAGCTAATGAGTTGGGTGTTCCTTTAGCCAATCTAAATATATACATTAAAGAAGAAAGACCTTGAAAACAGAAATTTATCTTTACTGATAAGAATAAAGGGCCAAAATGAGTTCCTACGCCCCGGCTCCCCTCTCACGCTCCAACTACTACACGCAGCCTTGGTCGTAGTTGGACGTAGCCGGGGCCCCACCCGCTTTATGTTATGGGTATGGAGCCGGGCGGGAACCTCCTCTACCCCCCCTCTCCTCTCATTCATTCCCTAGCCCCTCTCCCACCCCGACCAAGGAGGGATAAGGAAATTAAGGGAGCCGGGAGCCGGGGAGAGAGAGAGGGGGCCGCCCCTCCTCTCCATCCACTTACTCCGTAAGTGGACGGAGAGGAGGGCTTATATAGTGATAAAGGGTAAATAATTAATCTTTCCTTCTCTAAACGCGGCTAAAGAGCAATTTAATATAGGCTGAAAATCCTTAAAAAGCATCTTGATACCGGAAATTGGATTACTTTACAGGGAGAAGATTGGATTATACTATCAACTCCTCGACAAAACAAATAATGGGAAAACTGTATCTTTTAGGTGTATTTAGTCAATCAGTTCAAGGTTTTGATATCATGGGCTGCATGATATGATTGGTACTGCCTTCATAGCAGTATGCTTCTGAAGAGTTTACTCTTACCACTCTACTGATTCACATCACCTAGGTTTGGAGTCAGCAATACTTTACTGACATTTTGTCGACATAGTCTGATTGTTCTTATACGTCTCTATTACTATTGGGATCATAGCGGCCCCCTTCCAGGGGGCTGCATCTCTCCTTTCAGGAGCTGGGCGGAGCCCTAGCGGCCCCCGAATTACCCTCTCTCAATTTTATTGAGAGAGGTCTTGGGAGCCGCCCCCCCTCAAAAATCACCCCTCTCATTGAAGATGAGAGGGGGTAGTCCGGGGGGGGGGTCCCATGAGGGGGGGGCTGCATCCCCTCTCTCTCTTCGAGAGAGGGGACGCTTTTAATTATTCTTTTTTATATAATTTGGATTACAATTTCTTTTCTGTTAAACTTCTTAAAGAAGGCAGCCGTGTTTGTTTTCTTTTTCTTGGCAGAATATGCAAGTATTGTGCTAATTTCAATTTTAAGATCTATACTATTCCCCACCACTCAATCCTACTACTCGCGTAGTACGGATGGAGTGGGGGGGCAAGCCTTGGGGGGGGGGGGTTATTTGTTACCATTTTCATTATTCACTTCTATAGGTAATCCCATTCTAGAAGGGCTTATTTATGGTCTTTTATTAGGATTTAAAACATGTATCATTATCTTCGGATAGTATGAGTACGTGCCACCTTCCCATGAATTCGTTTCGATCAATTAATGCAGTTCTGTTGAACAGTGTTGCTTCCATTAGTCTTTGCATTCATATTCTTTGTACGACCAAGGCGTATTCTTGTAGCATTTGACAACAAGGGTGTTCCAACTAATATTTCTCTTCTGTTCTTGCCAGGCTTTATCCTTTGCAATTAAACCAGGGAATTGGGAATTGGTAATTGGCAATTGGGCGCTTCGCAGCACAGCATGCGCTGGGATTGCTTGCCTTTTTAAATAACATTAAACCTAAACCAAAGACTGATGATGAATTTCATCTATGATTTGTGTGTTTATACCCTCCCACCTTAGCCCTCACCTTAGCCCTCCTCCACTAGCTAGCGTGTCGCGGAGGGAGGAGCCTCCTCCCATGACCAAGGCCGCATTATCCTACTTGCCCTATTTCATAGGGAAGAAGGTACTGCATGCTGCAAAGATGTGGGTGGGAGGGGTGGGTAGGGAGGTAGGGCGTAGGAGGTGAAGGTAGTTTTTACATAAGAACTGCAAAGGATGGGACTATAAGTTTTCTTTTTCTATTAAACTGCACATCGATGGCTAAAAACTACACTGCCAGTGGCCGTGACCGCCTGTGGCCGTGAGCCTCCGTGACTGCTTCCTTGAAGCACAACCTCCGGAGGTTGGGACTGCATGTCCTCGCCCCCCCGCCCTCCCCCCCCTCTCGCCCCCCCCACTCCATCCGTACTACGCTAGTAGTAGGATTGAGTGGTGGGTTTATAGAGGGGGGTATTTGGGACTGCAAGCTGGGGAGTGCTTGGGGAAAGGGGGGGGGGGGTGCGGTCGGCTCCTTGGAGCAAGCATGCGACCAGGTCTGAATATAAATGCAGCCCTTTCCCGGTAGCCATGCACAGGAGGAGTCTACCCAAGGGAGCTGGTAGATCCCTTAGTTCTTCAACTTTCTATAAAAATAATAGAAAATATTAAACCAAATTTCCCTAATTGAGGCAGCTTCTTGTTCTCGACCTGGTTGCATAGCAACAAAAAAATCCCCCCCTGCGTGCATGCCCTCTTCCGGGCAGCCAAGCGGTGGCTCCCCCCAACCCCCCCCCCTCCCCCTTCATCCAACTTACTACTTGCGTAGTAAGTTGGACGGAGAGGAGGGCTTTATTTGGGGGGAGGACTATCCGAAGGATGTGCTGCATGCAGCCCTGTCTCTGCACAACTTCGTTAGCCCGGGTGCCAAAACCTAGGCTGTACCTGTCCCAGTAGGGTCCCCTGCTGCTTAACGAAGGGCCCCTCCCTCTCACCAACTACTACAGGCAGCCTTGGTCGTAGTTGGAGGCGTGAGAGGGGAGGGTTGTTAATAGGAAAAGTACTGCAAGGACCCTCTTCTCCGAAGGTGGACGCATGCAGACTGCATGCTAAGCAGATCAGGGGGTTATTAATTTTACAAAGGCTGCACCCTGCGAAGTGGCCAAACAATATTTTTTTTCATATGAATATCTTTACCCCACTTCCAACGCGAGTAGGGCACCTTCGTGGAGAGGGTTAATTTGGCTCAGGATTGGGTCTGATTAAAGGAACATTATTACCTTATTGATTTTACATGTTTGATAGCCTCCCTGAAAAAAAATAAGCGGAGTGCGGGATGAGGCCTCAGGGTAAGATAAACACCCCTCGGCTGTGGAATTTATGTGTATTATATTTGATTATATTTTTATACCTGATACTATGACCTGTCTGCATGCACAACTTCGTGACCAAGGCGGGGGTGGTGATGGGGTTTAGATGTATATTCCGATATCCTGATGTAGTTAAGAATGTTATAACAGGCTGTAATAATATAATAGGGTAGTCTCCGCCAATGTAATGGATAAAGATTTACCTCATATTGTAGAAGAAACTAAAAGAATAGCACGAATAGACGCAATAATATCACTACTTAACACAGAAATTGAAGTGGGTATTGAAAGAGCAGAAGTACGTGTAGCTAAAATAGAAAAAAGTGAGCTTCAAAGTATTGGGGGGGGGGGTAGCTCAGATGGGATTTGCAAATTCGAATAAATAAGGCCCGCTTTGCAGCAACGTTGAGAGACTTGGGTATCAAAGACCCTTCTTTCCCTATGGCCATGACCCGAAAGAGGGGCTAGCATGACCCCCCCCGGCTCTGGGAAAAGGCACCCACAACTGGCCCCCTCCCCTCTCATTCAACTACTACACGCAGCCTTGGTCGTAGTTGGACGGAGCCGGGGGGGAGGGTCTTTATAGTTAGGGGAAAAGACGATATCCTAGAAGAATTAAGACGAGCAAATAATTAACTTTGTTTAACTTTATTTTTATATAACACAATCAATAATTTCAATATTTCTTATCCGGAGGATGAGCAAGCTCCCCGGCTCCTCTCTCATTTATTTCCTGCTAGCATCCGCGCGCGCGGAGCGCGCGCTAGGATGCGTCTCCCCTGCTCCGCAGGGGGACGCTGGGAAATAAACGTAGAGGAGGGTTTTAGAACTGCTTAATAGATTAGATGAATCAAAAGTCTTAATCCATCATTTAATGGCGGTATGCCTACCGGAGTGTAACGTATTTAACATTAACATAAACTAGTTATGCTTTTTTTTAACAGAAACAAATCATCATAAAAAAATGCCTCAATTAGTTCCTTTCCATTTTATAAACCAAGTTACATTTGGATTTCTACTTTTAACTACAATAATATATATATTTTCTAAATATATTTTACCCAGATTCGTGCGTTTATTCCTTACTCGTACATTTATAACTAAGTTATAATTACATTCTTTAAATCTAGCTATGCTTTTTTAACCAAAAAAGGTTATTAATAAAAAAAATGATGAACCTTTATACAAAGATATCTAGCCCTTTAGATCAATTTGAAGTCAGAAATTTACTAAGTTTTGATGCACCTATTCTAGGAAATATACATTTATCTATTACTAATATAGGTTTATATTTAACTGTGGGAATGCTAATAGCATTAACTTTAAATATTTTAGCAACAAATTACAATAAAATAGTATCGAATAACTGATCGATAAGCCAAGAATCTATCTATGCCACTATATATAACATAGTAGTAAACCAAATAAATGCAAGTAAAGGACAAATATATTTCCCATTTATCTTTGCATTATTCATATTTATTTTAGTGAACAATTTAATAGGAATGGTTCCCTATAGTTTCGCTTCAACTTCTCATTTCATATTAACATTTTCTATAAGTTTTACTATAGTTTTAGGGGCTACTATACTTGGATTCAAAAAACATGGATTCGAATTCTTCTCATTATTTGTACCTGCTGGTTGTCCTTTAGCTCTATTGCCTTTACTTTGTTTAATAGAAACAGTGAGTTATATTGCACGTGCGGTTTCACTTGGTCTTCGTTTGAGTGCCAACATTTTATCTGGTCACATGTTACTAAGTATTCTTTCAGGGTTTACTTACAAAATAATGATATCTGGTGTTATTTTCTTTTTATTTGGTTTATTACCTTTAGCTTTCATTATCGCATTCTCAGGGCTAGAAATAGTTATCGCTTTAGTTCAGGCTCAAGTTTTTGTAATATTAACTTGTACATATATAAAGGACTCTTTAGATCTACATTCGTAGTAACCTTAAAATAATTTAATTTCACCCCCCCCCCTTTGACCCCACCTCCGGCCCAATTGAGGGGCGCTTCGCACAAAGGCGGATCATATCTAAAGGTCCGCGCTGCATGCACACGCCCACCCGGCCGGCTCCAGAAGGGTCCCACCTTAAAGGCTGAATATAAATGCAGGCTTTTTCCACACCAATAACTCCGACCCGGTCGTAGCTAGTCTACGTGAGGGACCCTTGGGGGGGGGGGTGAAGTAGCGGCCCTTGGTCGCAAAAATTAGTTAAAAGAGCATAAATTCGTACATTTTATTAATTTAAAATTACATTAAACCTACCACTCTAAAACATTGAGTTAAACAAAGCAAGTGCGCCGCCCCACGGTTTAATTTTAAAAATGGATATTCTATATGAGAGTGGGGCTGTACAAAGGCGCCACCCTCCCTTTTCTTTTTTTACAAAAAGAAAGAAAATAGCTTATTTCCATATTTAATTTTTATTGCTGTGCCAACAAGCAGCCTCGCCCCGCCCTTTTCGGACTACCCTTGGGGAGCCGCCCCCCCCTCAAAAATCACCCCTCTCATTGAAGATGAGAGGGGGTAGTCCGGGGGGGGGGTCCCCATGGGCCGCTTTTTTTTGATTTTTTTTTAAAAATTAAAAAAGAAAAGGTTTTAGTAAACCTACTGCTTAATAGATTAGATGAATAGCCATCCTTCATTTAACGGAGGTATACACCGTATTTAACATAAACTAGCTATGCTTTTTTTAACAGAAACAAATCATCATAAAAAAATGCCTCAATTAGTTCCTTTCCATTTTATAAACCAAGTTACATTTGGATTTCTACTTTTAACTACAATAATATATATATTTTCTAAATATATTTTACCCAGATTCGTGCGTTTATTCCTTACTCGTACATTTATAACTAAGTTATAATTACATTCTTTAAATCTAGCTATGCTTTTTTTTTTTACCCCAAAAAACCAAAGTAAACCATAAGGGTCTTTTAAGACCCTTATGATCAATCCCTGTAGGGGAGTAGATTCAACCATTAATTATAGTGAAGAAGATTCATGCATTAATTATAGTGAAGTAGCCCCACGGCCTTGGTGGTAGATAATGAGAAGATTTCTGTGAATACCTCAATGGCTGCGGCGTACCCAGCCCCCCTCTTCTCTCATTCATTTTCGTAGAAAATGAACGTAGAAGAGGCCCCCCCCCCCCTTCTCTCTTTTTTCAAAAAAAACCTCTCTGAAAGAGAGAGGAGCCGGGGCGCCACCCCTCTCGAACAGCCTTCTCAACGCGGGGCTGAAAGCCCCGCGTTGAGAGAAGTTTTTTTTTTTTGAATAAAAAAAAGAGAGGGCTATTAAAAGGATAATAACTGGGACTAGTTTTATTCCCTGGATGTGCCAGGAATATTTAAAGGTATGAAAAGGAATGGTGACCAGGATACTTTGGACCAGGATACTTCGGATCATGTCGGAATACAAAAAAAGGAGCCTCCTATATTATACGGAGGCCAAAACAAGGCCCTACTTTGCAATAATATAGGAGGCTCCGCCGCCGACCGGCCGCAAAAAAAAACAAATATATTCCAAATGGATTTCCTTTCCTTGTCCTGCATGCAGTCCTTTTATTCCAGCGTCCCCCCTCTTATTTATTAGGAGCCGGGAGGGGGGAGACGCATCCCTCTCTCTCAGAGAGGGACGCTACTTGGGTAATATATACCTGAGCCTGTATGCAGGCGTGTATGTCCCCTGCTTACATGAAGGGTCGCCCCCCCTTTGGCTGAGGGGATACTATACCAGAGTAGTGCCTCCTCCCCCCCCCCACTTGGGGGGGTAGGGGAGGGAGGTGGGAAAAGGAAATAGGGACAAGGGGGGGGGGGTAGGTTGCTTAGCCTCCGGGTGGGCATGCAGGCTGCATGCAGGGAATATAATATTGGCTAGGAGTGGGGGGGGAGGGGGGGGGAAGTCAAGGGCAATAAAGGGACAGAAAAGGCGTAGCAGGCCGGTTAAAAATTTCAAATTATTTTTAACCGGCCTGCATGCACCCTGCATGCAGGCTGCATGCAGGGGGGGGGGGGAAAAGAAAACTAAATATCACTTCTATAAGTAATATAGGTTTAAACCCTCGCTTCTACGAGTAGAATAGACTTTACATAAAGTCGTAGGGTGGTATGCATGCATGGAGGGGATCTGAATCTGGTAGTGGTAGTGGTGGTGGGGGGGGGGTATTCAAGGACAATTGTGAAGAGGTAGCATTCAATAAGGAGGGCATACAGGAACTACACAGATCAGCGAGGGGGGGGGGAGAAGACAAGTAGGGACAAGTAAGGGACTACTTCTGCTTGCATGGCATAAATACATGGGCAAGGTCAAGGTCAATAAAGGAATGTCAAAATACTACAAGAAATATATAATAAGAAAGGGATTAGCTCAGTGGTAGAGCGATTGGTTTACACCCTATAGGTTGCAAGTTCGAATCTTGTATCCCTTATTATTACACCCATTAGCATTACCGTATCCTTATCCTATCCTCGGGTTTAACATAAACTTAATCTAGTTAAGGTTTAACCTTAACCCAAGTTATGTGTTATAAATATATTCTCATATAAAAAGGTAAGGTTGGCTCAACAAAAAAGTATTGACATTACAGTTTATAGATCGAAAGAAAAGAAGAAAACTAAAAAAGCAAAGCGAAAAAGTACCTCGATTTTTCTTTATCTATAAATCTGGTTAGTTATTATGTATATTTTATGGCCAAAAAATAGATAATTGCATTAAAATTTAAAGATATAATAAATTATTAAACCTTTTTTTTATTTTACTCAATTTTTCTGCATGCTGGCTGCATGCGTCCTCGAAGAGGGTGCATGCATGGCTGCTTCGCAGTAAGCTAAAAGAAATTAGTGCTTCGCTAATTGAGAGTAAAAAGATATAAAAAAAGGCAAAGCGATCAGGTCGTTATAATTAAATTAAATATCCAATATATATAAAAGCAGTAATAATATACTATATAAAATGAAAAACATAAATTAATAAATAAGAAAAAAATGAGAATTTTAAAAAGTTATCCCTTATTAAGAATGGTAAATTCTTATGTAATAGATTCTCCTCAACCCTCAAACATTAGTTATTGATGAAATTTTGGTTCTTTATTAGCTTTATGTTTAGTTATACAGATCATAACAGGAGTTACTTTAGCTATGCACGTGCGCTGTGGTAACAACGCAATGTCGTGGGATTTGATCCCGTTCGTTCCTTTTCTAGCGATCGTGTCATCTGAGTTAGGTATTACAGAAAGTGTAATGCTGAACATAGCATCTCAGCCAGAAGTGGGAGGTCGTTGAAAACCGATATCTAACGATTATACTGCAAGACACAACTACTATGATGAGACTCATACTAGTCAAACAACAATAACCACTGCCTCCAAGCTAAGAGGGGCCCTCGTCGGTTACAGGGGTCTTACTCTCTTGAGTAAATGTAGTGCATGTTTACTTATCGAAGGAGAGAGTACAGGTTCTACAACAAGTACAATTAAGGTTATGGGTGTTGCATCTAAGGTGGTAGTACGAACATTGACTTTGAACACAGGATTGCCTAAGGGAAGAAATTCCTATGGTAACGGATCAACGGTAGTACCTGGCGTAGCCCCTAAAAGGCTGCGATACGACTCAAGTAATATTGGGTGAAAGGGAAGCGTTGAAGCCTCATTATTATTCAAAAGAACATACGTCTCCGGAGGAGATACGGGTTTAAAATCCAACGTAGGTTTAAAGTTGAATAAACTCTTGGACAGATCTAGATCGGGACCAGATCAAGTTATAGACCGTAATCTGTACAACATACTATCTAGCGTTGAAATGTTAACCTATGCTTATGAGAACATAAAGAGTAAACCGGGGAATATGCCTCCTGGAGTCTCCCCGGAAACTCTGGATGGTATCTCTAAAGAAAAATTGGAGCAGCTCTCAGCCCTACTTAAGAGTGAGAAATTTAAGTTCGCTCCTAGTAGAAGAATTGGGATTGGCAAACCATCAGGAGGAACGCGCCCCTTAACCATCGCCCCACCAATGGACAAAATTGTTCAGGAGGCCATGAGATTAATACTAGAAGCAATCTTCGAACCCTTATTCAAAGACTGTTCGCACGGGTTCCGACCAAATCGAAGTTGCCACACGGCACTGAAGAGAGTAAGTCAAGAATTTCAACCAGCACAATGATTTATAGAGGGTGACATATCTAAATGTTTCGATTCCATCCCCCACGATAAGCTCATGAAGCTTATTGAGGATAAAATCACAGATAGAAGCTTGACAAAATTAATCTGAAAAGCCCTAACTGCGGGATATTTCGAATTCCAAATCTTCAAAAGTAACATCATTGGTACTCCTCAAGGGTCCATCGTAAGCCCTATCCTATCAAATATATTTCTAGATCAACTTGACCACTTTGTGTTGTCCCTTAAAAAGGACTTTGACAAGGGAGACAAAGCCATAAGAACGAAAGAGAGCAGGTATTACGAATATCATGTCCTCAAAGCTCGAAAGGCCGGAGACAAAGCCCTAATGCGTAAACACATCGCCGAAAGATCTCAATTTCGGGCCATTGACTTTGGAAATGACGGCTTTAAAAGACTGTCCTACATCAGATACGCCGATGACTGGATAGTAGGAATAAGAGGAACCCTCCAGGAGGCCAAAGAAATACTCAACAAGATAAGTCTTTTCTGTGCATCTATTGGTTTAACAGTGAGCGAAAGCAAAACTAAGATAACAGCCATAAACACAGATCCCGCCCTATTCCTTGGTACATCAATATCAAGATCTAACCATAGAAGCCATAGCAAAATGGGAACTATGCGTCGATTAAGACGTAATAACCTCGGCCTAAGATTTGAAGCCCCTTTAGACAGAATAAATAAAAAATTGTCTCAAGCGAAATTTATGGTCAATGGAAAGTCGGCTCCGAAATTCCTTTGATTACATAACGATCACGACCAGATAATCGTTCTTTACAACTCAGTCCTCAGAGGATATTTAAATTACTACAGCTTCACTCACAACTATGGTAGATTAGCTACTTATTTGGAATACATCTTAAAACAATCATGTGCTAAACTGCTAGCGACAAAATTTACACTCGGAACTATGGCACAAACATATAAAAAGTTTGGACATAGACTAACGAGCCCGAAAGGAAAAACATTCTTTAAACCGTCATACCGAGCCACATATAAGTATATGGAAAAGCCTAATCCAGTGGTAGGAGCCTTATCTCGAGAGAAGACAAACGCAACGTTCGAATACTTAAGATGTAAGAATTGTGACTCCGACTACCGGGTAGAGTTCCATCATATCAGAGCCATGAAAGACCTTAACCCAAAGATCTCTTACATGGACCGGCTTATGGTAAAGGCCAACCGAAAGAGAATACCACTTTGTATAGCTTGTCATATGATGAAACACAGAAAACGCGAAACAGTCTTCGATCAAACTACCTAGAAAATCCCAATAGCATTAATGGGGGGGAGAGCCGTATGATGGGAAACTATCACGTACGGTTCGGGAAAGGGTGACTGCTATCCCACCCCACCTTCGGTGAGGGAAATCCGAAGGAAGCAGTCATCTAGTTCACTACAACCCAAGTGTTTTAGAATCATTTAATTCTGTTGAGCATATCATGAGAGATGTTAACAATGGTTGATTAATTCGTTACTTGCACTCTAACACAGCTTCAGCTTTCTTTTTCCTAGTTTATCTGCACAGTGCGACAAGAAGTTGATAATTACAATGAGGTGAAATTCCTCCTCGAATGACCCTTCGAGTCCCTACCCGAACATGCGTTAGAAGTAATTCTTTGGTGTGAAGCTTTGGGAACAATGCTAAACAAAAGTTAGTTAGGGAAAAAGCTAAGGTAAGCGAAAGCGAAGATATGTATTTACGATTCGTAATTCTATTTTTTAATTCAAAAGTAATGAGTAAAATAGAAGTTCGTAAGAGTGTGAGGTGTTGTGCAACCGAAGTCGGGTCTCCCTCGTTATTATTTAAATGAGGCAAATGCGACGAATCAAAGTATCTACCTAAGGCTAAAATAAAATAGTGTAATATCGAAACTTGGTAAGCCCAATGATTACCTATCTGTCCTTTATCTTATCCACGGCTTGGTCGAAATATGCTGAGGTGGATAGATAAGGGGTAACTATCAGAAGGAGGTGCTTTATAATATTAGTTTTAATAGAAGTGAGCATATCAATCAGTGGGTAAAAGACAATCGAAAAAGCGAATGCCAACTAGTAATAGGTTGGATAGAGTTTTCTCAAATCTGAAAGGATGCTGACTTCGATATGGGTGATCTAATCTACACAATAAAAACCAAAATAATTTTCTATCATCTTTTTTTTTTCGACCTTTCTGCAAAGCGGGGTGAGCTACGCTCACTGCTTCGCGTGCTACCTCGTGGCACCCCCTCCCCGACTCTCTCATTTATTTACTAGCCCTGATCAAGGCGGGGAGGACCCCGTGATTAAGGAAATAAACGGAGTAATACCTCTATCGAAATCTGCGATAATATTTCGTTGTGCCCTGGTTGACGCGTGAGAAATACTAGACCCGTTGTGGTTGTAGCTCAATACCGTGACTGTAAGGTGGGTAGTGGGACTAAGGTTCTTCTTGCATTATCTGGTGGTGATTCCGTAGTCACAAGTAAAGAACAAGTAGAATTGAGTCCAATGTAATGGGCGTAAGCCCTGTGACAGAAGCCATTCTAGAGGACTAACCCTCCTCTTTGACGGTCCTACCTTTAGTCTAGCCTAGTGTGCAACCGAATATTATTAAAGTCTGCGATATCCTGTCCTCTGTGTTACTATTGATTAAGATTTAAGAAAAAAAAATAATTATGTTAAAAACCAAAGGTCTTCTGTCACAGGGTATCGCCTTCTTTACTTTTGCAGTTATCTTAGTGTGCCTCTTAAATTTTTATGCTTTCAATTCCCTTGATCTAGCCGCATTCCTTTCGTTAAATCTGAGCCAACAAAGATTTTATTCAAGTAAAATTCCTAATAATAAAAATGATAATACAAATAAATTAAATTCATCTTTATCCCAAAAAGATGGATATGTTATAATAAATGGAAAAATGATTTTAATGTCTTTAACAGAATTAGAAATACTTATTGAAAAATATAAAGATGAAGCAAAAGAGTCTTATCATAATCAAGAATTTTCTTCTGATTTCTTGTTAGCTATGCGATATTTATTCAACGGCTTTTTTCAAGCAGAAGGTAGTTGATCTGGAAAATTCCACTCTAGTTCTAGTCACCATTTTAGCCCAATATTCTCTATTGGACAAAATGTAAGTGATAAGAGTTTACAATTTTTTTCTTTATTGTGAGTAATATTAGGTTGTCAATTAAAGTGAAGTATTTCCAAAAATCTATCTGGAAAATACCATATACAATTAAGAAGCACTAATAAAGAATATATAATGTCGGTTCTTTTTCCTTACTTATCTTTAACTTATGGTGAGAAGTTTACAGCAATGGCTAAACTATCACGAATAGATGAGTTAAATTGTTTAAACACATTATCTTCCCGTCTTGAAATTATTAATTTAGCATATAGCTTAACACCAGGGGGTAGAGACCGTACTACTTCATTAGAGGAAAAATTCTCACTTGTTACTGAAAATTCTGAAGATTTGATTACACCTGACTCATCCGCGGACATTTCTATGTCAAATCAATTTGAAGCAAAAGAAAATACTACTTTTTTAAATATAGTTTTTATTTTAGGTTTCTTTTTAGGGGATGGTTGTGCTTACATAAGAATTAGAGATAATGTCACTGGTCTTTTATTTATTCCTAAATTTGAAATAAAACAGAAAAATACTACTAGTAATTTGTATCTGATGGAATTAATTTGTAATTTTTTAATCAGCAAAGGGGTGCAAGCTTGTTTAAGAACAGACTCCTATTATGTATTATGTGTTATTGAGGGAGTAGAAAATATATCTAACCTTTTATTACTATTAGAACCCCATTATGAGTTATTTTTCTGAAAGACTAATCAACTTAAAATGGTTCAACAGTTTGTAAAATTAATTACACTGGATAGTCGTAATTTATTGCCAGTTAAATATCTTATGATTAAAACTATTTATTCAATAGAAAATAACAGGGATTATACAATGAAACATTGGCTTAATAGAATAGACGAAATTTTTAACAAAAAATCAGTCAGAAATACTTCTGGTGAGTTTTACATTTCACCTGTTATTGATAAAGTAAATAAAACAGGTAAAGTAACTAAGTGGTGTGTGCATCTTCCTTTATTTTTAAAATCTAGTCCAAGAAGTAAATATTTCTCTTTTGAAAAATATGGTGGACAAGATATAGCTTTAAAAGAAGCAATCGCTTATAGAGATTCAGTGGTTAATAGATGATTTACAGATCAGGGATATGTTGCAGATCCTTTAATTGTGGGTAGTGATACTTAGTGTTTCAAAAGCTAATCCAACTGCCGGTCCGCAATTCTTTTTAGTTGCGCATTACTGCTTAGCCTTTAGCCTTAGCCCTTTTTTTGTTTCCTTCCCATCTCCTAGCTTCGCTCACCCCCCCCCACTTCGTGGGGGGGGAGCGATGCATCTCGCGCGCTGCGCGCGCGGACGCTTCGCTCCGGTAAAGGGCGGGGTGGACTACGGAGCTGGGGAGTGGGCTTATTAAATTAAACCTAACCCCATAGGGGAGGCAGGATTTTATGCAGAAAAAAAAAGAAAAAGAAAAATGAAAATGAAAATGTTGTATAATAGAAAAAAATTGTGTATAAAAAAAAATAGATTGCTCGAGCCATGTGCTGGGAAACTAGCATGCATGGTTCTTAGCGGGGGAAAGTCTGAAAGGACCTACCTATCGCGATTCGGAAGAGGTTTATATTATGGATCTTACCAAAATCCAAGAACATTAGTTTGAGGTATAGGTACTGTAATTTTTATCTTAATGATGGCTATTAAGAAGTGGCCAAATTGAATATTAGTTAATATTATTTATAAAGGAGGAACTAGATCTTTAAGTTTACTCGCATTTAATAGAGCTAGAACTAGAGCAATAT
The DNA here is from genome assembly GCF_020137385.1 of Morchella sextelata. Classification (NCBI taxonomy): domain Eukaryota; kingdom Fungi; phylum Ascomycota; class Pezizomycetes; order Pezizales; family Morchellaceae; genus Morchella; species Morchella sextelata. The sequence continues at coordinate 32,004 of NW_025408644.1, forward strand.
TACGTGTGGGACCACATAGTAAAGAAGTTCTATCAATTATTATAAGTGGCAATAAGAATTTAGTTACTATTTGTAATAAGAATAACCGACTTAATCCTCAATTCGTAACTGGATTTTCAGACGGTGAGGCCTATTTTAGTATAGGTATAACTAAACGTACAAACGGTTGGGTAGCATCGCCAGCGTTTGGAATACATTTACATTGTAGAGATTTACCTTTATTACACAATATTCAAGATTTTTTCGGGGGTATTGGAAACATTTCAACAGGTAGTAAAAGTCAATCAGTTACTTTTTATGTGGGAAATTTAAATGAATTAGTTAACGTTATTATTCCCCATTTTCAACAATATTTATTAAGAAGTGCTAAAAGCATAGACTTTATATTGTGGGCAGAATGTGTAAAATTAATAGCGGCTAAAGAACATTTAACAGAAGATGGATTAAATAAAATACTTTCCTTAAAGTCTGCTCTAAATTTAGGTTTATCTGAACAAGTAAAAACGCAGTTCTCGAATGTAGTTCCTATGGTTCGTCCAACTTATTCAGTAAGTGTGGTTCCTCTAGACCCTAATTGGATAAGCGGATTTTCGGATGGAGAATCTTGTTTTTATGTTTCTATTACTAAAACCAATCAAGTAATAGCTTTTTTCCAGGTAGAACTACATAATAGAGAAACAACTTTAATACACAAAATACAAGAATTTTTTGGAGGCATTGGTAAAATTAATTTCCCATCAAAGCGAGAGCTAGCTCGTTTTACTGTAACAAAACAACAAGATTTGTTAAATGTAATAATTCCACATTTTGATACTTATGCATTAGAAGGCAATAAAAATAAAAATTATTTAATCTGGAGAGAAATACTGTTATTAGTTAAATCTAAAGCACATTTAACCCCAGAAGGACTGATTAAGATAGGAAAACTAAAAAAAGAACTTAACAAATAGATGAACAACAAATTTTTAATAATGAAAACTTTAACTATGTTTATTAATTTACGCAATTTCAGGGGCATACTTGGCCCCCTAAATACGTATGGTCAATACTACAAAAGACCATATTTTACTGGATGTAAGCTTGAAGGATCTGGATCAGAAGGTGACCTCAAGAAAAAACGTTTATTAAAATTTGAAAAGAGAAGAATTAGTAGTCTAGATAAATATTTGCAAGAAATTTTAATAGGTCTTTTACTTGGGGGTGTTTATGCTCAAAAACGTAGAACAAAAGATAATACGTGTTTATTTTTTGAAAAGAGTATTCTGGAGAAAGATTATATTTTTCATTTATTCGAGTTATTTAAAGATCATTGTAGATCAGGACCTAGAGTTTCTGAGCGTCTTGCTGATAAATGTAGAAGTAAAGTATATACTCGGGTACAATTCGCTACTTATTCTTTACCGTGCTTTGATGAATTACATGATACGTTTTATCCTAAAGGAAAAAAAATAGTCCCATCAAACATAGAAGAACTTCTTACACCTTTAGGATTAGCCTATTGGATATGTGAGGATGGAAGACATCATAAAAAACATAAATATACAATGCTTGCTACAAATACTTATACGTTAAGAGAAGTTGAACTTTTATTAGGTGTCTTAAGAGTTAAATATAATTTAGATTGTTATGCAGTAGAGGAACGTAGTGGCTATGTAATAACTATTGCAGCAAGATCTGTACTTGATTTACAACCCATGTTAAAGCCAATAATGCCTAGTATGATGATGCATAAGATTGGATTGTAGAATTTATTGCTGTTGATTAAGTCTTTTGAACCAAAATAATCATAAGCGTGAAGTATGCTGCTTGGTGACTGGTGAGCTGACGAAATTAAAGGTCAAATTTTGCCAAGTGTACGGTTTAACATTGAACAATCAGTTAAAAATTCTGCATATATACACAATCTTAGTTTATTTTTATTTGAACAAGGTTATTGTTCTAGTTTTGTACCAAAATTAGTAAAAAATCCTCACCCCGCTCATCGAAGATGAGCGGGGGTTATTCGGAATTAATGATAAACGAATGGATAAAAGTGTAACAAGATTCAATTATAGACTAACATTGTTTACATTTACAAGTCTTCATTGAATATATGAAGGATTCTACCACAAGGTAAATGGTATTACTGTAAAAAGAGTACCTAAGTGGATAGGTGAGTATATAACACCTCTAGGCTTAGCTCATTGGATCATGGTTAGTGGGTCAGTGCAAAGACAAGGATTAATAATTTGCATAGGTTCTTTTATTGAAGAGGATGTAGTTAGAATCATAAAGGTATTAAAGGTTAGATTTAATTTAGATAGTACAATACATTACAATGAAGAAAAACCAATGATTTTTATACGGGAAGGGTCAATGCCACTTTTACGATCTATTGTAAGTCCTTATATGTTCCCATCTGTGAAGTACAAATTGTATTACGAGCTAGCTCATCCAGCTAAAGTTGATTCTGTTTCAATTTAAACCAACTCTACCCTTGCATAAAATCCACTGGTCGTTATAAACAACAATGAACAGTGCCATCATGAAATAGTTTTTCTATAAGAGACCTATTTAAAGACAAATCTAACTGCGTCGTAGTAGCCATGCAGACTTTTGCAAGCCTTGGTCTGCATGCAGGGGGTTTTTCTTGTAGTCAAGCAGACCGTTCTATTTTCTGCAAAAACCAAAGAAAAATTTAAGTGCCCTTGGTCGAGAGCTTCGGCTCTCGACCCAGGTTGGTTAGTACTAAGGAGATTCTGTAATTTAAATAATGTTAACAATAATCAGGTGTATTCAGATTAAGAAGGAATTTCTTCAATATTAAAAAAAAACCAAAAAAATGTATGTATTTAGCGAATTATTATCTGTGGATTTCTGCTTATTTATTGTTCCTGCTGTTACATATTCCAAACCTGATCTTCAAGAGAAATTAATAAAAGAAGAAAACAGAGGAAAATCTGGAGTGTATCGTTGAATTAATTCAATTAATGGAAAAACTTATGTTGGAAGTAGTGTTAATCTTGGAAAAAGATTTGGAAGCTACTATAATGAAAATCTTAAATGTAATATGGTAATTCATCGATCCCTACTAAAACCAACCAAACCAACCTACTACTTGCGTAGTACGGTTGGTTTGTTTGGCGGCGTTTGGGTTTTCTAATTTTATCCTAGAGATCCTCGAATATTGTGAACCTCAAGAAGCAATAAAAAGAGAGCAATACTATTTGAATTTTTTAAAGCCCGAATACAATATTTTAAAGATAGCTGGATCCACGTTAGGCTTTAAACACTCTGAAAAGACCCTATCCAAATTCAAAGAACGAAAATTTTCAGAAGAGCATATTGGCAAGCTAAGAGAGCACTTGACTCGATTACATGTTATGAATATGCGAAAGGAGATAAGGGCAAAAATTAGCGCAGGTATGGCTAATTTCAATGTTTCTACTAAAGGTATAGTGATAAAAGTTACTAACCTTGAGACAAATGTTTCGGTTGAATATGCTTCCATAAGGGAAACAGCCAGAGCGCTTATTTCAAATAAGACTACGCTAACTAAATATCTACAAAATTCAAAGCCGTCGCCCCCCCTCTCTTTCAAGAGAGGGGGGGGGGGGCGAAGGCATCTCCCCCACTGCGTGGGGGGACGCCTTTCCTTGGGATTTATCGGCTAGAGACTAAATTTACGGTTTCTAAGAAAGAAAATTCTAATAGAAAAATTCATCCTGCCGCTATAAAAATTGAAGTTACTGATCTAGAATTAAATACAAAAACTACTTATGATTCTATGACTGCAGCTGGAATAGCTTTAAATCTTCAAACTACAACAATTGCTAATTATTTTAAGCGTAACCAAATAGCACCTTTTAAAGGAAGATATACATTTCAAAAAGTATAGCTTATATTCTTTTATCCTTGCCTTATCAGTTTATAGTTTCCGAACCCTCCTTGATTTAATCGATGCACTGCTCGATTAAACCTAACCCCAGGTGTAAGCTGCAAGGTGGAGCCCTGCTCAGGCTTGCTCTTTATGCAAGATGGTTCTCGTCAACAAGGACAGGGTATTACATTTGCAACTAATAGTTTTACTAAACAAGACTGTATCTTTTTAGCGGCGCGCGCGCGTAGCGCGCGCGATGCATCCCCCCCTCCCGGCTCCGGAGCCGGGGGGGGGGACGCTAAAATTTTAGAGGATAAATATGCTTTAAAAACTAGTGTTATAAAAGCTGGATTTGATAATCAATGGAAAATCAGTGTAAAAAAAGAATCAATGGGACTATTAGTTTCTATTGTATCAAAACACATTGTTCCTGAAATGCAATATAAAATTAAGGCATAATTATAAATAATATTGAGAATATTTAAAGTCCTATCGTATAGAGCATAAGCAATATATATATAGAAGTATGCTATTATAATTATATAACGATAGAATACCCTGACAGGGGTATTGGATAATGAAATTTATCTGGCCATACTAGTGAAAACGGTCAAAAAGAACTACATATTCAAGACCGTCGGTTGTATATACAATCGCTACAGACTGGGTCACTAGTGGGTGTCTGGAATGATGCCTAATGTACAGTCGGGAGTCCCTAGCATTAGCTATTCAAGGCTCTACATGAAAAAAATTAGAAAGATAGTTAGCAATTATTGAGGATTAATTTTTTGATAGAGTACAGAGGTCCTATCTTGTAGTAAAATAGGTAGTAAACCGGGACTTTGACAGCTTTCTTGGGTTACCACAATAGCCCAAAATGATCTAAATTTAATGTTTATAATAATAATTCACGTAAACTACCAAAAATATCTTATGGTTTAGTTTCAAAAAGACATAACTCTAGCTTAGCGAGGGGGCCCGAAGGGCCCCCTTGCGTCTCGCGCAGGGCGCGGACGCTTCTTCTACTCTAGAAATTAACAAGAAATCAGAAATAGTAAGTAATTTTATTAAAGAAAAAAATCTAAAACCTGTTTTTTGTTATGAAGACTTACATTTAGAATCTACAAGAAAAAAGTAAAATATGAAACTAAAAATCTTAGTGGAATTTATTTAATCTTAAATAAAACAACGCTTGATTACTATATAGGTTCAGCCTCTACAGATAGAATATATGCAAGATTTTCTAATCATTTATATAATTTTCACTGTAAAATTGTGAAATTAGCAGTAAAAAATTATAATTTATCTAATTTTTCGTTTTTAGTTCTAGAATTGTTTCCTGAAATAGTTAATAAAGAAAATAATAAACAATTATTAGACTTGGAAGACTTTTATCTTAAATCCATGTTACCAAACTATAATATATTAACTGAGGCTGGTTCAAGCTTTGGCTATAAACATACTGAAATAGACAGAATAAATATGAAAGCTAATTATAGTTTAGAACGTCGTCTAAAAATAGGTAACTTAAATAAAGGTAAAAATCTTTCGATTAAAACTATAGAACTAATGAGAGAAAAAGCATTAACAAGAAAGAGGGCTCTCTATTCTGAAGAAGCTGTGCTTAATATGAAAAAGAATTCTAAAGCTATAATACTTTATAACTTAGATCGTACTGTATATGGTGAATATCCCTGTATAGTCGAAGCAGCTCTAAGAATAAATTGTAGTGAAAAAACAATTAGAAGAGCGAGGGGCGCGCCCAGCGCGCCCCTTGCAAGCGGCCCCCTGATTTTTGAGGGGGGCCGCTCGCTTTAAAAACTGAAAAAAAGCTTCTAAAAAGACGTTGAATTGTTAATTATGTCTAAGATAAATATTATTATTATTAAAATATTGAATTTGGATTATAGTCCCACGAGTATAAACTTCTATGCAATCTTTAGAGAGAAATAGTTTCGGCCTAAAAAAAATCTTGCGGCGGAGCCGGTAGATTTTTTTAAGTCTATGACGACTGAAACCAGGGCTGCTTTGCAGCCCTGGAAAGTAAAGTGGAATAACCTGACGGGGTTATTGAAGAAATTATTGTATTTCTTTGGCAATGTTAGTGAAAACGATCAAAGAGTTTTTATTTTTGTATATTGTAAAAAAGTAAAATACAAAATTCCTGTATTTATCCGTAGGATAAGGACACTAAAATAAGAATTAGAGATCGTCGGTTATCTAAATGATCGCGACAGACTGGGTCACTAATGGGTGGCTGAAATGCTGCTTAATGCACAGTCGGAACTTTTAGTTATATTTTATAACTAATAGAATAAACGAAATCAAAGTTATTCTAGCTTTTTATGTAATGCCTTTTCATTCATAATATTAAGTAATAAAAATAAGCAAGTTTGTATGAAGATATGAACTATAGTTTATTTAGTCCATTTATTATTACAAGAAATGTAACTAGCATGGTGGCTGCGAATAGTAGTAATCCTACTAAAACAGGCCATACTACAGCTTTTAGTCCCGCGCGAAGCTCTCCCCGCTTTCCCCCCCCCCACATGTGGGGGGGGGTACGGGGTAGTGAATTAACAGCAGAAATGCTTAAGAATGAAGAAAAAGAATTAGAGTGACTTAGTGGGTTTTCAGAAGCTGAATCGTCGTTTTATATATCCAAACAAGGTGATTTAAAATTCAAAATTAAATTACATTGTGAGGATCGACAGACACTTGTCTATATTCAAAAGTTGTTAAGTAGATTGGCAAATCGAATAATAGGAGTAATTGTAGATTCAAAAAACTATCATGAATCTTATTATTCAGTAGACAAATTACAGGATATTATTGAAATAATTAACCCAATTTTTACTAAGTATCATTTTACCACATCAAAATATCTAGATTTTATTGATTTTAAGGCAGCTGCTAACATAAAAATAATATCTTATTTAGCGTCCCCCCCCTCCGTAGGAGGGGGGGAGATGCCTCCTAGCGCGCGCGTAGCGCGCGCGGAGGCTAAAAGAAAGTTAAATGATCAAGAATTGCAAGAGATTTTAAAACTAAAGTCTAATATGAACACCCTGAGAGTTTGTTTTAATCCAGAGAATTTACCTAAGCGTCCTTTAACTCCCTATAGATTGCTTGGATTTATAGAGGGTGATGGTTCATTCTGTTTACCTAATATGGTACCTACTCTTACGATTAAGCAACATACTAAGAATATACATTTTTTTTATGAGATTTCTGAATTTTTGAGCAACTTACCTTTCAACCCTAATATAGGGCCAGTCACTGATGTGTTAAATAGTAAGCCTAGACCGGGTATTTACGACGCTAGAAATAATCCTCAAGCTTCTAGTATGTCATCAATAAACGTCTCTAATATTTTACAGCTTTATAATTATATATTACCATTCTTTAAATCTTTAGAATTTAAGTCACGAAAAGCCGTTGATTTTTGTTATTGAGAAGCTGCGGTAAATCTTAAAGCTCTAGGTTATGCTACCCTACCCCTAGGAAGAGAATATCTAATAGAGATTTCTAAGTATATTAATAAACGATATTCTTCTAACCTTGAAATGGCAAAAGCACCTAATATGGAGGGAATCGCAAAATTATTAAAGACGCCACCTATATTTGATCTAACTTCTGGATTAGCTTATAAAAATTTCTCTGATTTGGCTAAAACTGAAAAAGGAGGACATGGAGGGTATGGTGTTAATGTTTATGATGGAGGAGAGTTATTAAAAGGTTCTCCTTTTCCTTCTTACACAAAAGCTGCTTTAGCCATGGGCAATATTAACATTTCTTCTGTAATATCTAAAAAAATAGATACAAATAAACTATACAAACAAAGATTCAAATTTGAGTCTGCCTTTATTAATCGTGATATTACAAACTGCAATTAAAAAAAAAAACAATTACAAGTAAGTTTGTACGTTTTACCTGCCGAGCAGTGTGGGAAATTGCTCATTGTGGGTGTTTAACTATCAAACTCCGGGGACTCCCTAAAGCTTCTGATACCAAGCTTTAGTCGAAAGACTATAAGTGGCTGAACTAATCACTCCAGGTATGGTAATAAGTCAGAAGATTTCTTGAAAAAGAAATGGGATATCGCGGATCTAAATCAGACAGCATAGCAGTCTGTAAAAGAGCAACGAGTAGACGGTAGTTGACACAATTTTATTGTGTTTAAGGTATACTCTAATGGGTTTCGCAAGAAACTATCAAATCAGAATCCCTTCTAAGCAAGCAAATAATATAAACATGGATTCGATAAATCTAAATATGAGATTTACCTGCTTTTATATCTCAAAAAGAAGTATTTTAAATCTAAACCATCTTGTTTATACTTGTATGATAAATCTGATCGCCATGTATGGTCAAATGTCGCTCTGAGGTGCAACAGTTAAGTAATAGCTGTTGGAAAATATCACTATATGCTGGGAACCTCTTATAACTAATTTACTCTAATTGTATAATTAAGTAAAAGAGCTTAGTTTAGAGCAATCAGCAGGAAACCAAAAGAAAACATTTATCTTAGTAGGATCCTCAGAGACTATACGTGATATATCCCCCTTCGCGGAGGATGTTATTCCTTAATTTTTTTGCTGCTTTATTTTTTTACCCTAAGCAGGGATGAGAGTATGAGCAGGCTGTAAAAATGAGAAGGGGGTAAAGATATAGTCCAAAATTAAAGAAATTTAATGTAACCTATTATACTATAATTAGATAATCAAGAGTAAATTTTTCTGATTCCCACTAATTTTTTTGAAACTAGTCCCCTGCTTTAAAAAATCTACCCGCAGGACGATTTTTTATCCCCTTGGCTTCGCTGGACCAGGCTGACCCGTAGTGATTAGTTTTAAAAATAAACAGCGTCCTGTATAAAATCTTTTATTCTTTTTTTTAGGACGTTTGTGGGACTGGGTTGTATATCTAAAAGGTTTATGTATTACTTCTTTAATAGTTCCTTTTAAATTATCTTCATCTAACCTGACCCCCCCCTCTCTCTCTTTTTTTAATAATAAAATAATTAATAGTAAAGAAGAAAAAAAGATAAGAGAGGGAGGGCAAATAGAAGTACGTAGACTTACTACATCCTCTTCTGAGTTGGAAAATAATAATAACGGTCCCCATGAAGTATCATCTAAAGATAAACCTTCAATAAATCTTGGATTTATTGAATGATTTGTAGGTATCAGTGAAGCAGAATCTAATTTTTTATGCCGAGTGCGTAAAAATAAAGAAGGAGTAGTAACAGGATTTGAGTTTGTGTTTAGAATTGCCTTACATAAGGACGATAGAAATGCTTTAGAATATATAAAAGCTACTTTAGGTTGTGGTAGACTTAACACCGAGCGAGATACATTAGTATTTACAATATCTCAATTAAGTGATATTGAAAAAATATTAATTCCTTTGTTTGAACAATTTCCATTAAACACAACAAAACATCTAGATTATTTGGCTTTTAAAAAAGCATTTTTTATGTTTTTAAACCGAAAAACTAGTGAATTAAATAAACAAGATTTATATTCAGATATTATTCAATTAAAAGATAGTATGAATGATAAAAGAGTATTTTATGATTTACCTGTAGGTCATCGCATAAGAATTACAGGTAATTATTTAGTGGGTTTACTGGAGGGGGATGGATCATTTTATTTAAATAAACACGATATGACTGTCCGTGTCTCATTTGTTACTACAACACCTAATAAAGTACTTTTAGAAAAGATACGAGAGTTTCTTCTAAGTCATTTAGACGAGTACTCTTGTATATTGGGTAGTTGCACTAAATTAATTAATATCAATGATAAAAAAATAAGAGGGAACAATAAACCTATCTCTATTTTAGAAATTTATCAAATTGATTATTTATGTAACATCCTAATACCTTATTTTGATAGCTTACAATTTAGAACTAAAAAATATCTGGATTATCTAGATTTTAGAACAATAGCTTTTTTAACGTTAGAAGGTAAATATCTCACAGAAAAGGGTAAAGAATTAATAATTAAATTAGGTGATACTATGAATAATAACAGATTGTCAACTAATTCTAACCCCTTAACTCTTGATATGGCTACTAAATCAGAACTAGATCTATTGATTAAATCAAAACCTTTAATAAATATAGATTCTGAGGGTAGAGCTATGATAATAAACGAAAAAAAATATATAAGATCTACCTACATTATTAAAGCTATTTTTTTAAACGGTTCTATTAGTTATTTTACTAACGGGGTCTCTTGTGCTAAAGCTCTACATGTAAGTAATAACACTATAACACAGCGGTTAAATGATGGAAAACCTGTAAAAAATCAAGAAGGTTTAATATCTGCTCTAACTGTAAAAAGAATTAAAGCCTACTCTCCTAAATCTTCTGCATAGAACTATACTACAACCGCCTTATTTTATAATCCTTAATATATTAGTAATACAAAATACGTATTACTAACCTTATGAGTGCGATACCTTGGGTAGGACAAGATATAGTTGAGTTTATCTGAGGTGGCTTGAATCAATTATTAATTGAAGAGCCTGGCAACAGTGATGTTGTTCAGCAAATTTTGCTTAATGCTAGGATACCCCCAATATCAGTATTTGGATACGTCTGTGTTTACACAGCCGTGAAAAAGCCAAAATCATGGGGACAACCAGCAGGGGTTAGAGGTATATCTACTCTCGAAGCCTCTCAGAGACTAAACGCAGAAAATCTTATTCACGCGTATTTGGTTGGTTTGTTTGAAGGTGATGGATTTTTCACTGTAACAAAAAAGGGAAAATATTTTCAATGTGAGTTAGGAATAGAGTTGAGTATAAAAGATGTTCAACTTATATATAAAATTAAAGATTTATTAGGTGTAGGTATTGTGGGGTTTAGGGAAAGAAAAGGAATAAGTATGGTATACTTAAGAGTGAGAAAAAAAGATCACTTAATAAATTTTGTACTACCTATCTTTGATAAATATCCTCTTTTTTCCAATAAACAATATGATTACTTGAGATTCAGAAATGCAATTTTATCTAATGTAGTGTTTTATGACGATATACCAGAGTACACTAGGCCTAATGAACCTTTGAAGTCTATTGAATTTATATTAAATGCACCCTACTTTTCAGCATGATTAGTTGGATTTATTGAAGCTGAAGGTTGTTTTAGTGTTTATAAATTAGGTAAACCTGGTGATTATTTTGTAGCCAGCTTTGATATTAGCCAAACTAATGGTGAAATTCTAATTGAAGCCATTCGTATGTATTTATCTTTAACACCTAAGATTTATAAAGACAAAACTAATAGTTTTAAATTGAAAGTTACAGGAGTTAGATCTATAGAAAATGTAGTTAGATTTATAAATAAAGCACCTGTAAAATTATTGGGTAACAAAAAACTCCAATATTTACTTTGAATAAAACAGCTTCGTACTATCCCTAGATATGCTGAAAAAATAAACATACCTAACATATACTAAATAGAGTAAGATTATGATATAGTCCAAACAATGTAGAAATATATTGAGTGTAGCGAGAATTTTTTTGCGAGCTAGTGCCCTGCTTAGCTGGGGCCTTTCTTTGTCTTGTGTTATTACACACACACGCTCTATACTTCGTATATCTGTAATACAAGGGAGGTTGTATACCAGCTCCGCTAGCAAGTAAAAGAATGGGGCTGCCAACTTTTTTTTGTTCTGTTAATAATGCTACTTTAAATAGATTTTTTGCCTTACATTTTGTATTACCTTTTGTATTAGCTGCTTTAGCTTTAATGCATTTAATTGCTCTTCATGATAGAGCAGGGTCAGGTAATCCATTGGGTATCTCTGGTAATAGTGATAGATTAGCTTTCGCTCCTTTCTTTTTATTCAAAGACTTGATTACTATCTTTATATTTATATTAGTATTATCTATCTTTGTATTCTTTATGCCTAATGCATTAGGGGATAGCGAAAATTACGTTGTCGCAAACCCAATGCAAACTCCGCCTGCGATAGAATTAAATATTTTATGTGTATTACCTCCTATATCTAGTGTGAATTATTCTGACACGGCAAGAGTGGAAGATGAAATTAATTTAGACAAAGAAAATAGTGTAAGTGAAAATAATTTATCCTTAGATTACAAAGAAATTTCAAATGAAGCTCAAAAAGGCTTTATTACAATCCAAAATAAAAAGCAAGAAGTTTCAAAATTAGAGCTTCTGAACCTAATAGAATCCACTAAGGAAAAAATTCTTCAAAATAATAGCCCCGGGGCGCCGCTCCGAGGGGAGGGGTGCTTGGCCTTTGGCCATGCACCCCTCCCCTGGGTAGGCAGCCTACCCACAGCCCATTACCCTGCCAGGGTAAGGGTCTGTGGGGAGGCTGCCGGCGATGCTCTTCTTTTTTTTGCCGCCCCTCCGGTTTGGGCTGCGCCCTAGCATAAAACAATGAAGAGAGGAGGACTTAATGAGGCAAAGTTTTTAAATGGGCCCCCTTCCTCTCTCTCGAACAGCCTTCTCTCCACGCGGGGCTTTCAGCCCCGCGTTGAGATAAGTTTCCTTTTTTTCAAAAAAAATGAGAGAGAGGAAGGTTTTAGAGACTTAGTAAATGGTGTATTCCAAGCTGAGGGACACATAGGTGGATATTTCCCGAGTGTTCCTACTATTACTTTCCGACCTTTAGTTTATATTAGTCAAAACGCTAGTGATTCAAGTATAGAGTTTTTAGTTATTTTATGAACAATTTTAGATAAAAACTTAAAATTTGATATATATCAAAACGAATCCTCTAAATACTTTCATATTAGACTTTTGAGTCGTGATTGGGATTTTATAATAAGCAGATTAATTCCTTATTTATCTTTGGTTTATGGGGACAAATACAAAGGGCCCCCCCTTTTTCTTTTTATTTTTTTAACAAAAAAATTAAAAAGAAAAAGGTTTTAAAGACCTTAAAGATATTTCTAATCTTCATAAAAAATCTAATCTCTCAGATAGTTCTAAAGTTCAAGTTATAAGTTTAGCCTATAGTCTGGTAAATTCTCCACGTAAGAAAATACATATTTTAGATAAAATTAAAGCGGCCCTCTCTCTCTCTCCTAGAGAGAGAGGGCTGCATCCCCCCCCCCTGCTTTGCAGGGGGGACGCTGTTTTAGGTGAAACTATGGAGACTGGATACCAAGAAAACATAAAAACATATCCTGACAATAATAAACCATTAAGTGTATTATTTATATTAGGGTTTTTACTGGGGGATGGAAACTTTGCCATAAGAATTAGAGATTCCAAAAAGGGAGTGTGATTTATTCCAATAATACGGTTAGAACAAAAATATACTTTAGACAATGTTAATTTATTGAAGAAAATTGTTGAATTTTTGAACAAGTTAGACACGGAGGCACGAATCTCTCAATATGAAAAAAGTCATAGCTCTACGCATATTGTTTTAACTATAGATAATAAAGTAAGTGTATGTAATTTTGTTAATGTTATTAAACAACATAGAGAATTGTTTTTCTGAAAACAAGAACAGATTGAATTAATCATAAAATCTTTTATTATAATCTCTGTTGCTGCAAGACATTGGAAAGAAAGTCAAATAGCCTTACTACGTTTATTATATAATAAAATAGAGAATAATCTAAAATTCAGTTTTGATTATTGGGTTAAAAGACTAGATGAATTGTACGCAGAAAGAAAAAAATCCTCAACTTTAAATGAATTTTACATTACTATGTCTAAAAATAGAGCTTGAGCCGTAAACTTGCCTGTTGCTTTGAAAATAAAACCAAAAACTAAATACTTTTTCTTTAAAACGTTTAATGAATCCAAAGATGAAGCATTAAATGCTGCGATTGATTATCGAAATGCTCAATTAAACAAATGGGCGCCGCTCCTCCTCTCTCTCATTTCCATAGGAAATGAGAGAGAGGAGGACTTATAGATACTGGATTTAAATAATTTCTTTTTTCTTATTAGTTAGATTACACTAACCTCCCCCCCCAACCTACTACTCGTGTAGTACGGTTGGGGGGGAGGGGGGACCGCGAGGGGGGGCTCCAAGTTTTTTTCGAAGAAAAAAAGAAAAAGAGCGCAGCGCGCCCCCTTGCAGCCCCCGGGAGGGGGCCGCTTACTGTATAACCAAGGTTATACCCAATTTCTTACAAAAAAATGCTTTGCTTCACATGTAGGGAGACGACCAGGTCGAAAATTTCGACCTGGTCGTCAAATATCTGTCATAAATATCTGTAGTCGCCTAAATTTAAGTATTTAGAAAAAAAAAGGGTGAATTGTCATAGACAACTTGGTGCTACAGTGTCGATAAGAGCAGGGCCAAGTCAATATGCAGCGAAGCTTGTTAGAAGACAGATTTATAGAATTTATCTAGGTATATTCGGTTAATTCTTATACGCAAGAACGTTCAACGACTAGAAGGTGAGTATTTTCAACAATAATCCTTCCACGAGAGCCCTTCATCTTGCATCTCTTTTTTTATGCAATAAAAAAAGAGATGGGATGATTATATAGTCTGAACCATCTTGTGAAAGATGGAAATAAAGGATAAAGAGCCTTTATGATAACAAATTTGAGTACCGGAGTGGTGTACAGATGCCACTTAATCTCGTCATATGCTGGGAAACTCTAGTGCCTTATATACTAATAATGTTTTTATTTATTTATAGTGATAAAGATAAGGATATTATAATGAGCAATCAGCAGGAAACCCACCTTGGTGGATATTTAAATTTCGACCAGTCGTATGATTCCTCAGAGACTTTACGCGAGACTTTGTTTTTAATTATCATTAGATATAATTTTTAACTATGAAGATAAAGTCCACAATTTTACATATTTGATTTGTACCACAGTTCTTTTTTGCCTGGGGCTGATTCATCGGGGGGTCCCCCGATGCTGGTTCTACAAAAGGTATTAAAAGATTATCCGCGGCCGAAAGGGCAAAGATAACAATACCTGAAGAAACAAAAGAAGCCCTAGTGGGTATATTATTAGGTGACGCACACATAGTCCGAAGATCATCTACTAGTAACTCCAGATTAGTGTTTGCTCAAACTGCAGTATTACATAAAGAGTATTTTAATTATGTATTAAATATGTTTCTGCCATTTTGTGCAGATAATTATACACCTCAATCTGGAATAAATAGAGATAAGAGAACAAATAAAAGTTACAGTTCTATATCTTTCACTACTATGCAATTACCTTGTTTTAATGAATATAGAGAAATGTTTTATGCCTTAAATGTAAAGAAAGTTCCAGAAAATATTTACGAGCTTTTAACTCCAAGAGGATTAGCAATCTGAATCATGGACGACGGAAGTCGCCAGGGATCAGGACTTCATTTAAATGTATATGCTTTCTCTAATGCTGATGTTGACAAATTAATGTTTACATTACAGGATAAATTTGGGCCCCCCCCTTTTCGGACTACCCTTGGGGACCCCCCCCCCCCCTGCATGCCTGCATGCAGGGGGGGGTCCCCATGGGCCGCTTTTTTGATTTTTTTTTTAAAAAATTAAAAAAGAAAAGGCTTTAGATGCTCAATACATTATAACAAGAGTAAAAGGCCCAGAATTTATATATTTAAAGAATCTATGGATAGTTTAATATTACAAACATTGGAATATTTCTATAAGAAGTAGAAATACAATCTACAAATAAATTTTCATAGTGGACCAAACTCCGTCTATAGTTGCAATCAGGTAATTTTAGGCCGCCGCAGCCTTGCGGTGCCGTGAGGGGATAAGGTATGATTTTAAAAGTCTCTTTTAAACGTTTGTGCGTTCCTCCTTACTCTAAACCCCTCCCTCGAACAGCCTTCTCTCCACGCGGGGCTTTCAGCCCCGCGTTGAGATAAGTTTCCTTTTTTGATAAAAAAAAGAGGGAGGGGGCGGTAAGAAATAAAGGTATGTGGTTAGCTATTTAAATCCTTTACTATGTTCGTGTGATATAAGACGGGTTGAGATGCCCGGATAAAAAGAGGGGAGAACTTTTTGAATCGGTCCGTTTTGCTGTCTAGGAGTGGGCTGGGGTGAAAAGTAGAATAGAGAAGGGGTGGAAAACCCATGAAGTGTATAGTTCTATTTGCATTTAAGTCTCGAAACACGCGCAAAGTCCAGCTTATAACTTTTATCCCTCCTATAGACACGGTTATATAGATTAAGAATAATAAAAATCACTACTATGAAAACAACTAATAAAAATAATAATCCAATCGTTCCAATTGTTCCTGCAGTAATATATACAAACGCTGATATCCATAAGAAGCGAATTCTTGAAGAAAATAAAGGAAAATCTGGTGTATACCGTTGAACTAATTTAGCAAATGATTATTTCTATGTTGGGAGTGCTGTTGATTTGGCCAAAAGATTAAAATTTTACTATAATTCTAATCATTTAACAACCATTAATATGGTTATTTATAGAGCTATAAGTAAACATAAACATTCAAACTTTACTCTTGAGATTCTGGAATACTGTGAACCATCCGATGAAATATCGAGAGAACAATATTATCTTGATCTTTTCGCAGAGTCGCCCAAATACAATATTTTACCAATAGCAGGATCATCTTTGGGCTTCAAACATTCTGAAGAAGTGAAGACCAAAATGAGTGAAGCCCGTATGGGAAAATATCGTCCTGCGGGGGGGAAAAACTCATTCAGAAGAAACTAAAATTCAAATGAGTGAAGCCAAAAAAGGTAAAAATAATCCGTTATTCGGTAAAACTGGAAAAAATCATCCAAAGTTTGGTAAAGGAAAACCCCTTTCAGAAGAGACCAAAGCCAAAATGAGTGAAGCCAAAAAAGGTCAAAATCATCCGTTTTTTGGAAAAACCCGTTCAGAAGAAACGAAAGCCAAAATTAGTGCAGCTCACGGTGCTTCAATAGAAGTATTGGATTTAGAAACTAATATTAGCACTAATTATGCTTCCCTTAAAGTTGCAGCTAGAGCTTTAAATATTAATAATCATAAAATAATTTCTCAATATATTAGTAGAAAACAACAAACACCTTACAAAGGCCGGTTTATTTTCACAAAGATTTTGGCTGGAGTTTAACCTTTTTTTTGTTAAAGAAATATATAAATTAGGGCTATGTGCCTTTCCCCTTTTAAATACAGCCAAATTTTGTTAAAGGTTATATAAATTAGGGCTGGTCTAAATAAGCCTTTCCCCTTTTAAATACAGCCAAATCTCAAAATTTTGGCTAGGTCATTTAATGTCTTTGATCTTTTACCTTTCTATGCTATATTACGTTCAATACCTAACAAAGCTTTGGGTGTTCTAGCTATGTTTTCTGCAATACTTATCTTATTAGCTTTACCTTATCTAGACTTATCTAGAGTACGGGGAATACAGTTTAAACCTTTAATGAAAATAAGTTTCTGAGCATTTGTAGCCAATTTCTTAGTCTTAATGAAATTAGGTGGTTTACACGTTGAAGAACCTTTTATCACAATGGGTCAAATTAGTACTTTCCTTTATTTTTTATGATTTGTTTTGGTTGTACCTATAATTAGTTTAGTTGAAAATTCACTTATGTGACAAGGAATTAAAAATAAACCTAAATTTGGACACAACAATACTTTGGAGCCGGCCGGTGCCACACAAAAATTACAAGGTGTCCATTCCGGACTACCCTCTCTCAATTTTATTGAGAGAGGTCTTTTTTAGGATTTTCTGGCCTAATTAAAAATCTTAAGCGAAGATTTACTTTAAAAAAAATAGTTGTAAGATTATTTTTACTTTTATTTTTATATGAATATGCTAAGCCTTTCCTGGCCCCCCTCTCCTCGAACTACCCTCTCTCAATTTTATTGAGAGAGGTCTTTTTTTCTGGTAAAGCCCCCCCTAACGGGGGCGCTAGCCCGAGAGGGCAAAAAAAGATAAGGAGAGGGGGGTATCTAGAATGGGAATGGTTAGATCATTATTTTTACCTTCTTCCTTTTATATTTTTTCTAGCATCCGCGCGCGCGGAGCGCGCGCTAGGATGCGTCTCCCCTGCTCCGCAGGGGGACGCTGTGGATTTTATAGCAATGATATTTGGTGAGATTTTCCTACCTAATACTATGACATTAGAGGGTGACAATTCAACATATTGTAAATCAACTAAGACTCTAGATGGTAGAAAAACGTCTAATATGCTTTTCTCCAATGCGGATAACGACCGAAGTGATAGCGGTTTTGAGGATAGCAGCAGTGAGGAGCCGGGAGGTGGCGGTGACGACGGCTGTTAATAGTGTAGTTAAATATGCACAAGAACCAAATCCGCATATGAATTATCCAGGTGATTTACCTGATTTAAAAGATGCAAATCTCTTCAACACAGCTATAATTGAGGCAGATGATAGTCCCTCACGTATTAAAGCGTCCCCCCCCTCTTTGGTCCCCCCCTCCCCCTCTCTCATATTTTTTTTTATCTATTATTTTTATTTTATTATGAAAAAAATATTAAGAGAGGAAGAGGGGTTTTGAGGGGGCCGCTAAGGAAGATTATAATGATATCCTTGAAGAATATAAGGATAGAATTGCTGGACACATTAAAATAATCGAGGAGTTGATAGATAAAGATTTTGAAGATAGAAACCCGGAGAAAGGCTCGGAAAACTTGGAAGCTGAGGTTTCTCACTTCGAAGGGGAAATCTTGGAAGAAATCGATGGAATACGTAGCGCTAGAGATGATTTAAAAACAAATTTAGAATTTACAGAGGAGGAGGACGAGGATGAGGACGAGGACCTGCTTGCTGTAAAAAAAAAATTCCGAGCGGTCGTTATACCAAAGTTTTATTAATCAAAGTTTTGAAAAAGATTTGTCTGTATCGACCAAGGCCGCTGATGTTGACAAATTAATGTTTACATTACAGGATAAATTTGGGCCCCCCCTTTTCGGACTACCCTTGGGGACCCCCCCCCCCCCCCCCCCTCAAAAATCACCCCTCTCATTGAAGATGAGAGGGGGTAGTTCGGGGGGGGGGTCCCCATGGGCCGCTTTTTTGATTTTTTTTTTAAAAAATTAAAAAAGAAAAGGCTTTAGATGCTCAATACATTATAACAGGAGCCGGCCGGCCGGCCGGCCGGCCGGTAAAAAAGGCCCAGAATTTATATATTTAAAGAATCTATGGATAGTTTAATATTTCAAAGTTTATACTCTACCTCTTTTCCATAACTCCAACCCAATAAAGATTATAGCCCTATCTACTCAGAGATAGTAATCCATATATCTTTAATTAGGTTTATTCATAAACAAATAATTAAACGGAGCCGGCCGGCCGGCCGGCCGGCCTAATAAATAAGGGGGGGTTACCAAAAAACCCTATGACCAAGTAACGAGCTTTCACCTCCTAAACTCGTGAGGGCAAGGAGAAGGGACCACGTAAAACGTCTGGTAAAGCTCCATTCTCCGAGCAGGAACATACCTGTGACCAACTGAGGGGCACCAAATACAGGTGCACGGCACTTTAGCGCTAACGGCTCAGATTGAAATAATTGCCATAAAAACAAGTTGGGGCTCTCTGATCGAAGCAGGAAAAGATATATCTCAAGTAAGTCAATGAATGAAATAATAACTCAAAAGATACCCATTCGTTCAGACGAGTTGTCAAGGATATTCATGTAGGGTAATCCCGGCGCCGTACCGTTGGGAGCAAGACCTCTGGGTAGAGGACATGGAGGCCCACAACAAAAGGACAGAAAGAGAAATATATTCAGTACGCCAATTAAGAGACTTCCAAATTGTACCAAAAATATTGTAATATTTTTGGGTCGCTTGCGCACCAATAAGAAGGGCTCAATGGTCCGCCCCCCCCCCCCCCTCTCTCTCATATTTTTTTTTTACATTTATATTATTATTTTATTATAAAAAAATATTAAGAGAGAGGGGGGGGACTTTAAGCTAAGAGTGGGCGAATTGGACCCACATGCCGGAAGGTATGGTTTGAAGAAGAAATTAGTGGGAGAATTAAAAATAGAACCCGCAGGAAACCGTGCAATGAATAAATATTTAGAATATCAAGTCAAGAGGCTACTCAAAGCAAGAGATGGGACCGCAAGTCATCCTCCAAATCCAAAGTCTCATTTATTTCCACCCCCCCCCAGCCCCCCGGCTCCCCTCTCGAACAGCCTTCTCTCCACGCGGGGCTTTCAGCCCCGCGTTGAGATAAGTTTCCTTTTTGGTAAAGCCCCCCCCTAACGGGGGCGCTAGCCCGAGAGGGTAAAAAAAATGAAGAGAGGGGAGCCGGGGCTTTTAAGGGGGGGGGGTTGAGGGTCGGAAATAAACGGTGGGGAGGGTTGTAAAAAGAAGAAGGTACTGGAGAGATTTGCCTCCTGCCCCCCCCTTTTCTCCCCCCCATACTCTTCTTCTCTTCTCATTCTCTATTCCTTGAGTTAGGAAGGGGGGATCTCAAAGACGCAATGGAAAGTTAAAATGGAACCACAAGCCTCGGGAGAACTCAGGAACATGAAAAGCAAACTAAAGTAGTATAGCAGAGATCAGCCCCGACACGCACAAGTGCGCGTTCAGGGTGTGGGGGGGGTCCTGAGGGCGCGACTAGCCTGCTGCAAACCCTGGATGTAGGTCGTGCCTCTAAATAAGGGCAGATAAAACGTGGGTAACACGAGGGCCTAAAGATGAACTGAAATTAAATAGCGAGCCGTGGAAGTTAGATTGAAAAGGAAGTCTAGTGGATTAAGCCAAAGAAACTAAACTGTGACCCAAATAGGCGCTAAGTAGTAGGTCTCAAAGTATGGCCACAAATTTAGGAAAGGACCTCAAGTAGGCGGGGTTGCTCGGCCATCTGAAAAGAAAAGCTGGCAATTCAACCAAAAGGGGCCAAGGTCTATAAGTATTCTCAGACAGATACAACAGGGATCATTTCCTCGAGTTGTTAAAAACTACCGACATTCGAAAGGATGGACGCAGCATGTCAGATCGCCAACCGAGTAAAATCAAGGTGAAACGACCGAGGGTTAACAAAAAAAGGTCTTTTGGATTCATGCAGGGGAGCATCCCGCGGTCTTACCCTCCCAAGGTTAAGGGGGAGGGTTCTTGGGGGGGGGGTTACCCCCACTAAGTCAGGTGAAGCCAAATCTTCGATCAGGAGGGCTCGTAATTGCGAGCGACCTTTTATCTCTCTATTTATCCGTATTTTAATTAGCTAATGCAACCTAGCCTAGCCTTCATGCAAGACCAGTATTGGTCTTGCATGAAGGAGCCCTCGACTGCCAAGGGGGGGTGGGGGTGGGCGGGGCCGGCCCCATCTTCTTTTTTCTTTTTTACCTCTCTCAATTTTTTGAGAGAGGGTAGACCGGGAGAGAGTGGTAGGTCACGAGCAAGGAAAGGACCAACTTCATCTACCCTTACATTAAATCCGCTGGTCGTTATAAAGCTTAACTAACTCTATTATCTTTTCTATAAGGGACCTATTTAAAGACAAATCTAACTGCGTAGTCAGCATGCAGACTTTCTTTTTGCAAGCCTTGGTCTGCATGCAGGGGGTTTTTCTTGTAGTCAAGCAGACCGATCTATTTTCTGCAAAAACCAAAGAAAAATTTAAGTGCCCTTGGTCGAGAGCTTCGGCTCTCGACCCAGGTTGGTTAGTACTAAGGAGATTCTGTAATTTAAATAATGTTAACAATAATCAGGTGTATTCAGATTAAGAAGGAATTTCTTCAATAAAAAAAAATATATATATATGATCCAAGCATCAAAAATTATAGGAACAGGGCTTGCCACAACAGGTCTTATCGGAGCGGGAGTTGGAATTGGTGTAGTATTCGGTGCATTAATCTTAGGTGTTGCTAGAAACCCAAGCCTTCGTGGCCAACTTTTCAGTTATGCTATTCTTGGATTCGCATTTGCAGAAGCAACAGGTTTATTCGCATTAATGATCAAAGGAGTTTTAGGAGCCCTATAGGTCATAGTCTTGGTGAACCCAAGGCTAGTTTTGTCTATGCTACGATTTAGCAACTTAATAGTAAGACAAGCAAGATTCTCAAATTGCGGGAAGGTCCTAAAGACTAAGTAACCAAACCTAACTAGCAATAGAATAGGTGGCGTAGGTAATGACTCACGGTATGGTAAAATCACTTAGTATAGAGGTAACGAAAATGGATGATCCGCAGCCAAGCACCATATAATATATGAGGAATCAAACTCATAAAGGGGTGTGCAGTTCAACGACTAAATGTGAATCGGCATCGATAAATCGACGCTTAAGATATAGTCTAAACCCGGTATGAAAATACTGACCTATAGTAAAGTCCTCTTTATACAGGCTTTTAAATAGGTGACCTTATTAAAGATAATATCATTTATAATAGATATAGTTATATTAGAGATAAGGATTAAACGGAAAAGATCGCCTAGTACCCTTCATCTTGATGAAGGGTAGAAGATCCTTGCTTGGGCCTTTTTATTATTATACGTTGCTTAGTTTTCTTTATCCTTTCTTTGGGTTTAACTCAATTAAACCTAAACCTAAACCTAGAGTTATTGAGCACTGGGCTCCGCCCTATTAATTTATATTTCGCAGACTACTCTTTGGTTTCTTTACTAGTGGCATTTGTTTCTTCAGGTGAAGGCTCAGACTCTAAAAAGTTGTCCGTATTTCAGCACGCAGTTAAAGTCTATAATGAGCCTCTAAATCAGCGTAGTTTAATTCGTAAAGACAATAACGGACTAGTAGGAGTATACGCATGGGTTAACCGGGTTAACCATAAGATTTATGTGGGTAGCGGAGACCCCTTGAATGTGAGATTAAGCGACTACTTCCAATCTTGATATTTTTTAGCTCGCCCTAGTCTATATATAGTTAGAGCTTTCTCTAAGTATGGAATGGTTAATTTTTCATTAGTTATATTAGAATACACAGATTCGGAAAATCTTATTTCTTGTGAACAGAAATGGATTGATTTTTTGAAGCCTGAGTACAATCTTAATCCCACAGCAGGTAACTCGAAAGGTTATAAACATACAGTAGAGAGCATGGAGAAAATGCGTACTGCAGCTCTAGGTAGAGAACATTCAGAACAAGTTAAACAGGCTATGCGTGAATCAAGAAAAGGAATTAATAATTCTTTTTATGGTAAAACCCATACTGAGGAGAATAAAGCTATAATTAGAAGTCTGCGAAATGCTAGATTAATTCAACCGGTTCCTGGTATTGAAGTAGAGATTACAGATCTTGAAACTAATTTAACTACAACATACGAGTCTATACGTAAAGCTGCTAAAGCTATTAATTCAGATATAAAATCGATTGTACGTCGTGAAAAATCTCAACTAGAAAAAGGTATAAACACACCGTATAGAGATAGATATATTATAGTTATTAAAAGATCTTAAATTTATTTCATAAGTTCTATTCTGGGTTAGGTTTTGGTTATTGGTTTACGGCCGCTTCTGCCCCGCCCCTCCTTCTCCACCGTACTACGTGAGTAGTAGGTGGAGGAGGAGGGTTTTAGTATTCTTATTCCCCCGGAACCACCGGGTGGGCGAACCCCCAACCTCACTTTCATTGTTGTTATACGTTCATACTTTAGGTGTTCTCTAGCCTCTCCAACGGGTTTAATTCCGTTAAACCTAAACCTAAATCTTTTCTAAACTATGCGTATTCGCATTAATGATGGCTTTCTTACTTTTGTACGTTGCTTAGTGTTCTTTTGCTTAAATTTGGGTTTAACTCAATTAAACCTAAATCTAGAGTTATTGAGCACGCTTCTTTCATTTTTTTCTAACGCAGACTACTCTTTGGTTTCTTTACTTGTGCCATTCGCTTCTTGAAAAGAGGAACGGGGAGATCACTACAGGAGACATCACATAGTCATAAAACATATTCAAGCAAATAAAGAAGCTAATATTGAAATATTGGAAAAAGCATTGTGTTTTGATGAATATTCCCAAATCACAGAGGAACATATGGCACTTTGTTTAGATATTTACAATAAACGCGTCTCTATGCCTTTGCCTGTCCCAAACACAGAACATGTATTATCTTTCGCTAACCTTGTAGGACCTGAGGTTACAACAGAAAATGTTCCTGGTTGCTACCTTATAAAGGGACCTAATACTGGCCGCTCTATCGCTACAGGACTAGAAAATATAGAATCGTACGTAGGTCAAGCCAAGCATTTGGGTAATAGAGTCAAAGACCATGCCAAGAAGCATGACTCTACAACTAAGGAGTTTATAAAATCTCTTAAAGGGAAAGGAACTGTAGAATTATTTATTGTAAAAAAGGATCTAATAATACCAGAGGGTTTATCACACAAACAATTTATTTCTTTACTAGAGCAGTATTTAATAATAAAACTTAGACCTACTATTAATAAGAAATTAATTGCTACTCCAGGGGTTATGTGGTCTCCTGAAACAACTAAGAAACACTTAGAAAAAGTAGCTAGTCCTATTTATGCCTATAGAAAAGAGGCAGATGGAAAAATGGTTCTTATTCAAATCTTCCCTTCAACTAGAGCCGTTGGTTTAAGTATAGAAAAGGGTAAGTCATTTTTCTGCAATATAATATCAAGAACCAATGGGTGATATAAAGATAAACTTTATTTTTCCGATGTTGAGTTAGAAAATGCAGAAAAAAATATCTTATCTCTACTAGAGTTTATACAAATTGTAAAAGAATTAGCTACTATAAAGAAAAAGGATCCTACGAGAGTTAGAGTACGTGTTACAGATATAATAACAGGTGAGGTTAGAATTCATGATTCAATGTGTTCTGTTGCGACAGAAATTGGAATTGATCATAAAGGGATTAGGGATAAATCCGGTACATCAAAACTATATAAACGGAGATACATGTTTGAAATTTTAGATTAGGTGCTATTTGGCTTTGACATTGAAATATTGTTGTTTTCTTCCTTGTTACATTCTCTTTTCTTACACTTGGCTTACATTTGGCATACAACTCTGAGGTTTGATAATAAAAATAAACCTTCTCATACGCTATTCTTGGATTCGCCTTTGCAGAAGCTACAGGTCAATGGGCCGTAGTAAAACTTCACTATATGCTGGGAACTCCTAATGCTTTAAATACCTACAGAGGTAAAAATTTTAAAGATAATACAATGGATAATCAGCAGGAAACTAATAAAAATAGAATCCTCAGAGATTGTACGTGAAGCGTGGAAATTATTCTACGAAGAATCAGTCCAATACTTTCTAATCTAGCTGTATTAGGCGATAGAAGTATATTCGCTTTTTGCTTTAATGATGGCTTTCTTACTATTATACGTTGCTTAGTTTTCTTTATCCTTTCTTTGGGTTTAATGTCATTAAACCTAAACCTAGACTTATTGGATACGTTCAATTTTTTTTTCGCTTCCCTACACGGTTTTAATGATTTTAATCATGGAATTTACTTATTATACTTTTTCCCTGCGATAAAACTATACTCTAAGGAAGGCTCAGATTCTAAAAATTTACCTCTATCTGTATTTCAGCACGCTGTTAAAATATATAATGATCCTAAAAATCAACGTAGTTTAATTCGTGAAGACAACATGGATAAAGTAGGTATATATGCATGGGTAAATATGGAAAACGGTAACTACTACATTGGTAGTGGAAATCCTTTATATTTAAGAATAAGTGATTATTATCAAAACTGGTATCTTTTATCTCATTCTAATTTATACATAGTTAGAGCGGCCCTCTCTCTCTCTCTTCTAGAGAGAGAGAGGGCTGCATCCCCCCTTCTACGAAGGGGGGACGCTTTTAACAAGTACGGAATGAATAACTTCACATTGGTTATTTTAGAGTACGCAAACCCGGAAAGTCTTATTTCTTGTGAACAAAAGTGAATTGATTTACTTAACCCTGAGTATAATGTTAACCCGACAGCAGGTAATTCGAAAGGTTATAAACATACAGTAGAGAGCATGGAGAAAATGCGTACTGCAGCTCTAGGTAGAGAACATTCAGAACAAGTTAAACAGGCTATGAGTGAATCTCGTATGGGAGATAAAAACCCATTTTATGGTAAAACTCATTCTGAGGAGAATAAAGCGGCCCTCTTTTTTTAAAAGAGGGCTGCATCCCCCCTCCTACGGAGCCGGGGGGGGGACGCTTTAATTAGAGGTCTGCGGAATGCTAGATTAATTCAACCGGTTCCTGGTATTGAAGAAGAGATTACAGATCTTGAAACTAATTTAACTACAACATACGAGTCTATACGTAAAGCTGCTAAAGCTATTAATTCAGATATAAAATCGATTGTACGTCGTGAAAAATCTCAGGATTGGTCGAAAAAGGTATAAACACACCGTATAGAAATAGATATATTATAGTTATTAAAAGATCTTAAATTTATTTCATAAGTTCTATTCTGGGTTAGGTTTTGGTTATTGGTTTACGGCCGCTTCTGCCCCGCCCCTCCTTCTCCACCGTACTACGTGAGTAGTAGGTGGAGGAGGAGGGTTTTAGTATTCTTATTCCCCCCGGAACCACCGGGTGGGCGAAGCCCCAACCTCACTTTCATTGTTATTATACGTTCATGCTTTAGGTGTTCTCTAGCCGGCCCCTCGAATTACCCTCTCTCAATTTTATTGAGAGAGGTCTTGGGAGCCGCCCCCCCTCAAAAATCACCCCTCTCATTGAAGATGAGAGGGGGTAGTCCGGGGGGGGGTCCCATGGGGGGCGGCATCCCCTCTCTCTTCGAGAGAGGGGACGCCTCTCTTTGGGTTTAACTCAACTAAACCTAAATCTAGAGTTATTGAGCACGCTTAACTTATATTTCGCAGACTACTCTTTGGTTTCTTTACTAGTGGCATTTGTTTCTTAGGGTGAAGGCTCAGACTCTAAAAAGTTGTCCGTATTTCAGCACGCAGTTAAAGTCTCTAATGAGCCTCTAAATCAGCGTAGTTTAATTCGTAAAGACAATAACGGACTAGTAGGAGTATACGCATGGGTTAACCGGGTTAACCTTAAGATTTATGTGGGGAGCGGAGACCCCTTGTATGTGAGATTAAGCGACTATTTCCAATCTTGGTATTTTTAGCTCGCCCTAATCTATACATAGTTAGAGCGAGGGGGGGGGGCGCTCTCTAAATATGGTATGGTTAATTTTTCATTAGTTATATTAGAGTACACAGACTCTGAAAACCTAATTTCTCGTGAGCAGTTTTGAATTAATCTAATTCAGCCTGATTATAACCTTAACCCTACAGCTGGAAATTCGACCAAGGTTGGCTATATATACAACAGAAAGTTTAGAGAAAATGAGAGATCGTATTGTTTCAGAGGAAACAAAGGCTCAAATGAGCATAAGTGCTAAGAAAAGACTTGATCGTGAGGGTAAATAGGACGTGCCGCCCCCCCCCTTTTCTTTTGATTTTTTTTACTGGGGCGCTGGGCTCCGCCCTACCAAAGGGGGGGCCGCCAAGGAGCTGGGCGGAGCCCTACCCACAAATTAAAAGAAAAGGCCCCTATATGAATAATTTGATTAAATAATATATAATTTCTATAAGTAGATACGATTAAATAAAATTTAAAAGAATTTTGGACTTTAATTTTATCTAGTGAAATGGTTAATCAGGTTTTTTTAATTTATAGCTTGTTGGTTGGTCGTACCCCTACTTAACCATTTACGAAATGAATATAAAATAGGCCTCTCACTCCAAATTCTACGGATATAGGGAAAGGAGGAACGGTAGACCATTATGCCTTTTTTTTATAGGTGAGCAGTCTTTTTTAATGGAAAAGACAAATTTTGCTCAACCTAATTTTCCTATGCGAGAAAATAATTCGCGACCAGGTCGGTGTTCTTCTTCATGGCCCCTCCCCTCCTCTCTCACCCATTTTCGCTTTCCCCCCCCCACACACACGTGGTGTGGGGGGGTACGAAAATGGACGGAGAGGAGGGTTTGTATGATGTTATTTCTGATGTTATCGTATAAGGGGGGGCAATGCGTAATCTTACCACCACACCGAGGTTATGCTTATCTTCCGTCTGGTGGGCTTTGGTGTGGGGGGGGGGGTTAGCCAAAAGGGAAAGATTGACGTTTCTGATTTTTCTTTTATACTTTGATGTTTGTGATACTTTGATGTTTGTGTTAGGAACGGAATAGGAATCCTGTCATTTGTTTGTTTACCTGTACGCACATGCTTGGTTTGATGAAATCTCAGCCTATGTTCTATAATAAATTACCTTCTATATAGCATTGAAGGTTAATCATTTTAGTTTGAAGTTAAATCTGCGAATTTGGTATTAGGACTGTATAAAGTAAGCAGTTTCTTCTGGTTCAATTCCAGAGGCAAGATAATGCTTTTTGTCAGTATCACTCTTTTATTGTTAGTCAATGCGGTCACTTTGAGGCGAGAAAGATCAATATTCTTTAACCGGCTAGCTATCCTTATACTGCTATATTCTGGTATTATAGGTTATGATAGTTTATATATTAAAACTTTAGACACAGGAATAGGTATATATGGTGGTTTATTCCATACAACATCCATAACACATAGTTTTAACCTGTTTATAAGTATTCTAGGAGCTATAGTGTTATTATTAACTGCATTTTACCCCAGACGTTTCAAAGAACCTTACCCTTCGGGTGAGGGTCAACAATTTTTCCTAATCCCTCTTTCCCTTGCCTCCACAGGTGCAAGGGGAAGCCAGAAAATAAGTTCTGTATTTACGGAATACTCCAAATATACATATAGCTATTTAGAAATATATAAAAATAAAATAATTAGTAAGATGGGAGAACAATTTACAATAATAGAGTATCCTTTAATTATTTTATTTGTTCTAATAGGGGCAACATTTTTAATGTCTAGTAGTGATTTAGTTTCAATGTTTCTAGCAATAGAATTACAAAGTTACGGTTTATATATTTTTGCTACATTATATAGAGATTCTGAACTTGCAACATCAGCAGGACTTACATATTTTTTACTAGGAGGTTTATCTTCTTGTTTTATAGTGCGCCTTTGTGCCAGTTACCATTACGGATCCGAAAGATCTGAATACTGTCCAAGAGTATTCCCAGCAACGAAATTAGGTGGAGGGGAAAGCCGGACATCGAACCTAGCATTTTCGTCGAGTCCCCTACCAAAGGGGTCCAAAGGTGGGATTAGACCTAACCGGAAAGGTCGAATAGCCTGCCGAGCTGTTTTTTCTAAGGTTAAGATTGTATTATTTGAAGTCTATTCACCAGGGGCCTCCCCAAGAGGGCTTCAGCTCATCCGTGACAGGCTGAATGCGATGAACCAAGTTAAGATATGAAGAAGTTGGTTATGGACCATCCGCAACCAGGGTAAAATATTTACTCATAACGTGAAGAGTGGACAACCTAAGGAAAATTCAATAATGATAATAGGAACTAAGGGACTACCTAAAGGGCCAAAGGGCTATGGTAGCAGAAAAACCGTAGTACTGAACTCAAATAATCGAAGACCGACAATCACATCCAGTCTCATACAGAACGGAAAAAGAAGCCGTGTCTTGTCACCGATTATTAATACAGGAAGGGTTTTAGGTATTAATGTTCGTAGTATTAACAACAGCGCTGGAGGTTCCAGTACAGTTTCAACTGACGGTGTTGCAAAACTACGAAAAATTCATGTTCTCTGCAGGCAAAACCCAAACTTCATAGTGACGGACAAAATTTACAGATTACTTTACGAACCAGCCTTATATGAAATAGCATATGACAAGCTGAAAAGGGGTAAACCCCCTTCCTGCGGTGGAAATATGACTCTGCCCCCTCTGGGGCCCCCCGGAGGGGTTGGGATTAATTCAACAACTCTTGACGGAATGTCTAAGGAAGTGATTGAAGACATCATTAAACAAATGAGAGTGGGTACATTCAAATTCTCCCCGGGCAGAATAAATATACCCAAGCCCCGCTTCGCAGGGGGAACGAGACCGTTAACTATAGCCCCTCCCAGAGACAAACTCGTTCAAGAAGTTATGCGTATGATTCTAGAAGCCATATTTGAACCGAGCTTCTCTGACTACAGTCACGGTTTTAGACCTGGCAAAAGCTGTCATTCGGCTCTAAAGGACGTGAAAACAAAATTTGGAGTAGCCACATGATATATAGAAGGGGACATAGCTAAATGTTTCGATTCCATTGATCACTTTAAACTGGTGGGAATAATAGGCGGGCGTGTTAAAGATCCAAGATTTATGGAACTTATCAGAAAAACCCTTAAAGCCGGGTACATGGAATTTACAAAATACACTCACTCGGTGGTTGGAACTCTCCAAGGTTCAATAATAAGTCCAATCCTATGTAATATTTATATGAATGAATTCGATAAATACATCGAAGGGTTGGAGAAGGAATTTAACATTGGAACGAAGGCCAGCAGAAACCCAGAATGGGTTAGCTGTCAAAATAAAAAATTGGCCTTGGTCGCGAAAACTTTAGAGGACAAACTGAAATGACACAAACTTATGCTTAAAAATCCCTCAAAGCGAAGGGGCGCGCACAGCGCGCCCCTTTGCATCCCCCCCCTTCGGGGGGGGACGCTTGCTTTTGACCCTAACTACCGTAAACTCGTATACGTAAGATATGCGGATGACTGGCTCATAGGAGTCAGAGGCTCAAGGGAGGATTGTAGATACCTACTGGAGAAAGTGAGAACTTTCTTAGACTCCGAATTGAAGATAACTCTCAGCCATACCTTGATCACTAACGTGTCAGAATCAGCCTCATTCCTAGGAACAGTGATTGGGAGATCAAAAGTACAAGCCTTTCAAAAAACCCAGAGCGGCCCTCTCAAAGGAGTCCCCCCCTCTCTCTCAAAGAGAGAGAGGGGGGGAAGAGAGGGCTGCATCCCCCCTTCTCAGGGGGGACGCTTTGCGATAAGGATTAACAAGGAATTAATATTAACCGCTCCTATACTAAGAGTGTTAAAGAAACTAGAAAAGGCGAGCTTTATCAAAGGTAATATATCCAATCCTAAAATGCACTGATTAGCTAATACTAAGGACGAGATTATTTTATTATATAATGCCGTATACAGAGGTATAATGGAATATTATTGTTTCGCCAGCAACATTAACGAACTATCAGCAAGAGTCCATTTCATCCTTAAATCTTCCTGCGCCAAACTCCTGGCGGCTAAATTTACGCTGGGAACACAAGCACAGGTGTACAAGGCTCTAGGTAAGGACTTAAAAGGAAAGGATAAACATGGGTTCGTCAAAAGAACCTCAGGAATTAACACAGGTTTCAGGATGAGCACTTAATGACCCATTACTACTGATAAATGCTAAAATCTCCAAGGCTTCTCAACCGGTCGACAATCTATCTTGCACGTTATGTAAATCAACATATAGAGTTTAAATGCATCACGTAAGAATGATGAAAGATTTAAATCCGAAAGCGCGACTTCCATTTCACCCCCTTCCAACCTACTACTCGCGTAGGTTGGAGCCGGGGGGGGAATGTAGAAGTTGCCCGACCAAGGTGCAATACCACTCAAATAAGGAAGATTAATCTGTATCTATCTGTCCAAACCAAAAAAACGCAGTACGCAACCTGCGCAGTAAATAATTTAATATTAATACTAGAGAGCCGTATGATGGGAAACTATCACGTACGGTTCGGGAAAGGGGGTGTATTCTGGTAATAGGGATACATCTCTAGTTCATTTATTAGGTTCTTGTTTATTGTATTTAAATTCTGGGATTACTAATTTAGATGGTATATATGTTTTATCTAGTTTATCTGAAGTTAATGGCAAAGAAGCTATAGTTGAAACAAATAAATATTTGAATTTAGCTTTACTAATTATGTCAGTAGGATATTTATTTAAAGTATCTGCTGCACCTTTCCATTTTTGATCCCCAGATGTTTATGATTCACTCGCTACTAGTGTGACGATTTTCGTAGCTACTATACCAAAGATATCTTTATTCATATTCTTATTGGAATTAGTTCACTATGCGGGATTATCTATGTCCGAGTTCAGTTGAATTAATGCTTTATTGCTTAGCTCATTATTATCCTTAATAGTAGGGTCTATCGTAGGATTAGTTCAATATAGAATAAAAAGGTTGTTAGCTTATAGTACAATTTCTCATGTTGGTTTCTTATTATTAGCTTTAGCTGTAAATAGTGTAGAATCTATCCAGGGGTTTTTATTTTATTTAATGCAATATTCTTTAACAAATATTAACGTTTTCTTTATCATCATTCTCATAGGTTATTCTTTAACTTGTGTTGAAAATAATAGTGATAAACATAAATTGTTAGACTACTATCATTCACCTTTACAGCATATTAGTCAACTGAAAGGTTATTTTCACCTAAACCCATTGCTGTCTTTAAGCTTAGCTGTTTGTATATTCTCTTTTGTGGGTATACCGCCCCTTGTAGGTTTCTTCGGAAAACAAATGGTTCTTTCAGCAGCTTTACAAAATGGTTATGTTTTCCTTGCATTAGTAGCTATCTTAACCAGTGTAGTAAGCGCAGCCTACTACTTGAACATTATCAAGGAAATATTCTTTAATAAAAGTAATTATACTATAGGTCCAGTGTATCATAATACACACTTTTCTTCTTCTTTAACAATAACAATTTCAGTATTAACTTTAGTGATTTTATTATTTATTATTTCTCCAACAGAATGATTAAGTACAGCTAGTATACTAGCCTTAAATTTATTTAATACTTAAATGAGTTCAATAATTTTATTCTTTATTTTCATCTTATTTTTAGCATTCGCTTTATTAGCTTTAAACTTATTACTAGCTCCACATAACCCTTATGCAGAAAAAGTTAATGTGTTTGAGTGTGGGTTTAGCAGTTTCCTTAACCAAAATAGATCTGAGTTTAGTGTTTCCTTCTTCGTGTTTGGACTCTTATTTTTATTATTCGACTTAGAAATTATTTTAATTTATCCTTATGTGGTTTCTGCCTATAATAATTCAATCTATGGTCTCGTAATTGTGTTGGTTTTTTTATCAATTCTTACTGCGGGGTTCGTGTTTGAAATAGGACGTGGTGCATTGAAAATAAATTCACGCCAGTCAAACAATCTCCATAATATTTATATCTCTCCTGTTGCTTCCCCTTCTCCTACTTCCATCCAAAACGGGTTTAATAAAAAATTAAACCTAAACCAACGAAGATTTTATTCAACTCTCTACGGAGCCGGGCCATCAGACAAAAATCTTGATCCTAACTGAATTTCAGGATTCTCTGATGGTGAGGCAACATTTACTGTTAGTATATACAAAAGAAATAACAAGTTAGGGTGGGGAATTCAAATAGCATATTCTATAGAACTACATGAAAAAGATCTTGTGTTATTAAAACAAATAGAATCCTTTTTTGGCGTTGGAAGTATCACATTACGTGAAAATAGAAATTGTATAATGTATCGTGTTTTATCTCTAAAAGATATAATAGAAGTAATAATACCCCATTTCGATAAGTATCCCTTAATCACACAGAAACGTGCTGACTTTGAACTATTCAAATCGGTTGTAGATCTCATGAATGATAAAAAACATTTAACACCGGAAGGTTTACAACAAATTGTAAGTATTAGAGCATCGATGAATAATGGATTGTCTGAAGAGTTAATAAATTCTTTTCCTAATTTTACTCCTTTAGAGAGACCTATAGTAAAATTGCCTGAAAGTATCAACCCATATTGGCTAGCTGGATTCACTAGTGCTGAAGGGAACTTTTTGGTTGATATTAGCAAATGTTCATCTCACAAATCTGGTGTACAAGTTTGTTTATGTTATTCTATTTCTCAACACTCTCGTGATACATTACTGTTTAAAACAATTCAAAATTATTTAGGTGCCGGAAGATTATCCATTAGGTCAAATCTGGTAGAATTTATAGTTAAGAAATTCTCGGATCTTGATTTAAAAATTCTTCCGTTTTTCGATAAATATTCTATTCAAGGTGTTAAAACATTAGATTACGCTGATTTTTGTAAAGTAGCATTATTAATGAAGGATAAGGCTCATACAACAGAAGAAGGGTTAGTGCAAATTAGAGATATTAAATCTGGAATGAATACAAAGAGAAACCTAGGCTAAAGTTCCATAAGCGAGGGGTTCTCTTTCTTGGGTCAGAACCGTCAAGAATTTAGCATTTCCTTCTTCGTTTTTGGGCTACTCTTCTTAATTTTCGATTTAGAAATTGTGCTTATATACCCATATGTGGTTAGCGCCTATAATAATTCAATTTATGGTCTCGTAATTGTGTTGGTTTTTTTATCAATTCTTACAGCAGGTTTTGTATTTGAAATTGGAAAGGGAGCTCTGAAAATAAACTCACGCCAGTCAAACAATCTCCATAATATTTATATCACTCCTGTTGCTTCCCCTTCTCATTTTGCCAGTTCTAGTGCCAAAAGGTTTAATAAAAAATTAAACCTAAACCCTAATGCTAAGAAAAGATTCTATTCAACCAAAAGTGAAAAATCTCAACATGATGAATTCTTCAAACAAATCGCTAGATCATTAAGAGAAGGGATCTCTTGAGAGTAATAATCCGGCCCCCCCCCTCTCTCTCATATTTTTTTTTTTCTTTATTATTTTTATTTTATTATTAAAAAAATATTAAGAGAGAGGGGGGGTTTTACTATAGCAAATAGTTTTCTTAAAAAACAAGGGCTCTGCCCAGCTAATTTTAAAACAGCCAAAGATAACATAAATTTCGAAATTATTAATTCTATTCTTAGCAAGCATATTGAAAATTTTAATGTAACAGCATCAGAATTTGAAATTTTACGAAATATTATGCCAAAGCGGTTCGAGCTACCTATTACAGAGTCCTTGGTCGGTGGCGCCGCCCCGGCTCCTCTCTCTTATTTTTTTCTTTTTTATCTTTATTTTAGTATTAAAAAAAAATAAGAGAGAGGAGCCGGGGCTTTTATTGACACAGTAGGAAAATATGTACGTAATGGTAAGTACGGTACCCCCCCCGGAGTTTATATATTTTCTAATAAAAAAAAGGGATTTTGTTACGTAGGTTCTTCTGTGAGCTTAGCTAATAGATTGTCTACTGGCTATTTTGTTCCCCCAGTTAGGTTCCAGAACAATTGATTTAGCTATCAAAGAAATTGGGATAAAAACTTTTGATTAGATCTTTATATACTGCCTTTTATGTTAACAGAAAATTTAGAGAATTCAAAGACAGGTAAATTAAAATTCTTAACTCTAGCCCTTGAGCAGTATTTAATCCGGCCCCCTCTCTCTCGGATTTGTTCCTACCCAAAAATATTTATATTTTTGGTATTTTTTTTCTTTATTATTTTTATTTTATTATTAAAAAAATATAAGAGAGGAGCCGGGGGGGGGGTTAGAGAATCCTGAGTACAATATGTTAAAAGTAGCTGGTTATCCTGCAGGCCATAAACATTCTCCAGAGACTCGTGCTCTCATGTCAGTTGTCCATAAGGAACTAGAAAATTCTGGTTGGTTTCAAAAAGGAGAAATGGCAGGAAAAAAATAATCCTATGTTTGGTAAGCCAAGAGCTGAAGGAGCTGAAAACCTCCTCATAAAATAGAAGTTTTTTATCGTGAAACAAATATTATTACTTCTTACGATTCTATCCGTGCAGCAGCTAGAGCGAGGGGGGGGGGGGGCGCGCAGCGCGCCCCCCCCCTTGCAGCCCTAAGCCCCGCCCTTTTCTTCGGTGGGGCTCCGCCCAGCCCCCCCTTTTCATCGGGGCGCTGGGCGGAGCCCCACCGATGAAAAGGAATTATTAGGGAGCCGGCCGGCCCCCCGGGGGGGGCGCTTTAAATATT
Organism: Morchella sextelata; assembly: GCF_020137385.1. Classification (NCBI taxonomy): domain Eukaryota; kingdom Fungi; phylum Ascomycota; class Pezizomycetes; order Pezizales; family Morchellaceae; genus Morchella; species Morchella sextelata. The sequence continues at coordinate 67,592 of NW_025408644.1, forward strand.
CATGGTACCAGAATCCGAATTTATTTTCGGAACAATCAAGTGAAACCCGTCAAAGGGATATATAGTTTCACAAAAGTCGGTTAATTTCTTCGGTTGCCCTTGTTATGTGCCCCAGGTTTATACTGTGGAATTTAACCAGTTAAACCTAACCCGCGACCCTCTGCCCCTCTCGTTACCTAAAACAAACTAGATATTATTCAAGATCAGGTCTAAAAGGTAGTAGGTTCTTCTGTGAATCTTAGCTAATAGATTAATAACAGGCTACAACGGGGAAAAATAAAAATAGATTTAGCCCTTACAGAAGCAGGCTTAGATTCTTTTTGTCTTGATTTTTATATTTTACCCAAAGAATTACTTGAAAATTGCGACAAAGTTAAGATCCGAAATCTGTCATTATGCTTGGAACAATTGTGGATATTGTTACTCAATCCTGAGTACAATGTGGTTAAAGTAGCTGGTTCTAACGCTGGATATAAACATTCAGATGAAAGTATCGAAAATAATAAATTAGAAATTCAAAAGCGAGGGGCTCCAAGTTTTTTTCGAAGAAAAAAAGAAAAAGAGCGCACCCCCCCCTTGCAGCCCTAAGCCCCACCCTTTTCGGACTACCCTTGGGGACCCCCCCCCCCTCAAAAATCACCCCTCTCATTGAAGATGAGAGGGGGTAGTCCGGGGGGGGGGGGGGTCCCCATGGGCCGCTTTTTTGATTTTTTTTAATTAAAAAAGAAAAGGGCGCTCCCGAACGACCCTCTCTCAACTTTATTGAGAGAGGTTTTCTTTGTGATTTTTTTTTTTAAAAATTAAAAAAGAAAAGGTTTTAAAACCCTCACTCTCCATCCTACTACTATCGTAGTACGGATGGAGATGAGGGGCGGCGCCCCGATGAAAAGGATTTATTAGGGAGCCGGCCCTAATAAATAAGGGGCCGCTTTTTATATTTACGACGAATTAAGCAAAGAACTTCTTTATGTTTCTGCTAGCCAACAAGATATGGCCAAAATTATTGGGGTTTCTCCCAGTAATTTTTCTGAATATAAAAAAACCAAATAAAATATTTAGGACGATTTATCTTTTCAGGAAGTCCTTTAAACAGTGAAGAATACTCTGAAAATGTCTTGGATACAGAAACACTTCAATAATTCGTTAAAAGTATATCAAAAGAACAAAGATTAAAATTAGCCCCCGACCAAGGCTGGAGAAAATTTAAGTAAAACTTACCTTGGGTCGGGCAGCAAATACATTAAAAGCATCCAAACGAGTTAAATTGATTAATATAAAAACAAATGAAATTCTCCTTTTTGACTCAAGAGGTGAAACAGCAAGATATTTACAAGAATTAAATACAGATTTTAAATGTTCGGCTGGAACGGTCTCAGATGGTATTACAAAAGGTAGAATCTATAAAGGAATCTTTAAATTCGAGGAAACGAGTTAATATCCCACCTTGGCTCCCCCCTACGGGGTAGTGATTTTAACCTAAACCTCTAGGTCTTCTCTTTTTACTATTCGATCGACCGGTCGAAATAATTCTTGTATATCCTTATGTGCTTTCCGCCTACAATAATTCAATTTATGGTTTAGTTATTGTCCTTTTATTTTTAGCACTTCTTTCAGCTGGGTTTGTCTTTGAGATTGGTAAGGGAGCCCTTAAGATAAACTCAATACAATCCCATAATTTAAACAATATCTACTTATCTCCTGCTCCTTCTGGTTCTGGTTCTGCTTTTTCCGTAAAAACTGGGTTTAAAGATGGCTTCGCAGAAAAACAAATTAAACTTAAGTCAACGGAGGAATTATTCAACAAATAATTATAATCCAGAAAAGTATTATGGAAATGCCGATAGCGAGAAACAACAAATTTATCTCGATAACAAAGGCAAAGCCGGAATTTATATGTGTGGGCTCCGCCCCATATTACGATAAATAACAAAAAGTATATAGGGTCAGCTATAAACCTAAGAAAAAGATTTTATGACTATTATTCATTAAAATATTTAATGTATGGAAAGAGGCCCCGCCCTTTTCATTTTGATTTTTTTTCTAAAAAAATTAAAAATGAAAAGGTTATATAAACCACGCTAGCGGAGCAACCCCCCCCCTGCATGCACTCCAAGGGGTGGGCGGAGCCGGCCGGCCCCTTCATATTTTTACCGGCCGGCCGGCTCCGCCGCAATTATTATTTTTATTTTATTATTAAAAAAATATTAAGAGAGGGGGGGGGTATTTTAAAGTACGGCTATTCCAAATTGGAGATCCTTAAATATTGTGAAGCTTCTGAAACTCTTAAAATAGAAAAATAATTTATCGATGCCCGCTCCTCCTCTCTCTCGAACAGCCTTCTCCACGCGGGGCTTTCAGCCCCGCGTTGAGATAAGTTTCCTTTTTTTCAAAAAAATGAGAGAGAGGAGGAGTTTTAGAACCAGAATATAATCTAGCAAAGGATACAACTTCTCCGATGTTAGGTCGTAAACTTGTTAGCTTCGCAGCCAGGGTGATACAAAAGCGTCCGCGCGCGGAGCGCGCGAGACGCAGCCCCGGTTGCGTAGCTACCGGGGCCGCTAAGATGAGTGCATCAAAGCTCGGTAGAACACACTCGGTATCAACTAAACTTGCAATGTCACTTTCTAGATCTAATAGTATAAAAATAGAAGTTACTGATTTAGAATTAAATATTAAAACTATTTATCATTCAATAAGTGAAGCAGCTAGAGTGTTAAATATGCCGGCCGGTTTCACAGGCCTGCGGAGCGTCGCGCGCGTAGCGCGCGCGATGCATCCCCCCCCCCCTCCCGGCTCCTAATAAATAAGAGGGGGGGACGCTGAAAAAAATATTCGGCTGGGCGCAGCCCTATATTTAATATCTCAAAAACCTTACAAAGGAAGGTATCTTTTTCATAAGGTAGCAGCCTTATAAAAATTATAATTTTAGGTAGTACGGTTTATAGGGCCCCTTCTTTCTTCTCGGCAATCAACCAATCTCAACAATATCTATCTTTCTTCTCCTTCCTCTAGCGGCCCCCCGAATTACCCTCTCTCAATTTTATTGAGAGAGGTCTTGGGAGCCGCCCCCCCTCAAAAATCAGGGGGGGGTCCCATGAGGGGGGCTGCATCCCCTCTCTCTTCGAGAGAGGGGACGCTTTAATGGATTTAAAATCCATTAAATCTAATCCCGGGTACGGCCGCTCCCGGACCCTGAATGCAGCCTGCAAGCAGGGGGGGAGCCGGCCGGCCGGTAATAAAAAAAATAATTTGATTTTTTTTTTTACCGGGCTCAAATTTAAGCGGGGGGGGGTAGTGCTTTTACGACCAAGGTGCCTTTCAGATATGCGTAAGTATATTATTTATTTTACCAATATGTTAGTATTGGTGTTACAAAACCAGCTTGAGTCATTTTGAGCTGGTTAAGATGGCAATTTATATTTATTTTAGAAAAAAAATGTTACTATTACTATTGTTATTGATACCTTTAATAGGTATATTTATTATATCTAGCCGTTCAGATTTTTCAGCTTCTAGTTCAAATGAAATTAAAACCATTGGTTTAACTACATCAATTATAAATTTATTAATCTCATTAGTTATATGGATTCTATTTGACTTTAGTCAAAATCAATTTCAATTTGTACAAGAATACCATCAAGTAAGTTTTTGTGATTTTTATTTAGGTGTAGATGGTTTATCTATATATTTCGTAATACTAACTACAATAATAATGCCTGTAGCATTATTATCTAATTGAAGCTCAATAAGAGAAAATGTAAAATCATATGTAATAATAATATTATTATTAGAAACACTACTGTTAGCCGTGTTCTTAGTATTAGATATCTTTTTATTCTATGTTTTTTTTGAAAGTACATTACCACCTTTATTCTTATTAATAGGATTATTTGGATCTGATAATAAAGTAAGAGCTAGTTTATATTTATTTTTATACACATTATCAATGGGTGTAGGCTACCCCGGCCCTCCCTCTCTCTTCTTCAAAGAGAGAGGTATTTAAGTGTAAAAGAGCCAAACTCCGGGGAAGCCCTAAAGCTCTAGTAACCAAAGTCATCAAGGAAACAAGGTGGGCGGCCTGGTTAATGACCCAGGGTAAGGTAATATCACTAGAGATAGACGAAAGAAAAATGGGTGATCGCGGATCTAAATCAGCATATGCTGTAAAAGAGCAACGAGTAGACGGTTCTTCAGCATCAGGTAAGGATGCTGTAAGGTGTACTCTAGTCGCCGGGAAACCGGTTTTTGGGAGAAAAGAAAATTTCCTTCACCATAATCACCGGTATGGGCGAGCATTCCTCCATTCAACAACAATTACACATAGTTTACATGAGCATGAAAAGAAACTCACTACCCTAGTAAAACCTTTTCAGTTAATGAAAAAGTTAGACCCTTGATTTGTGACGGGAGCGCCTCCTTTTTTATAGATGGTGAGGGTTGTTTTATTGTTGGACTCTTCGTAAGTAACAAATATAAAAGAGGTTATCAAGTTCAATTGATTTTCAAGATTAGTTTACATAATAAAGATTTTGAATTATTATCTCAAATTCAAAGTTACTTTGGCGTAGTAAATATCACAAAGCATGGTGATACTACTATGCAATATTGTGTCAAATCTTCCAAGGATTTAAGTATAATTAATTCTCATTTTGATAAGTATCCTTTGATTTCCCAGAAACGGGCCGACTATGAACTTTTCAAACAAGTGGCAAAATTATTTAAAAACAAAGAACATTTAACGGCTGATGGGTTTAAAGAGATCCTTAGTATCAGAGCGGCCCCTCTCTCTCCGAGAGAGGGGGGGGCTGCATCCCCTCTCCCTCTTTACCCCCCCCGGCTCCCCATCCGTACTACGTGAGTAGTAGGAGGGGGGAGCCGGGGGCGGCAGAGGGGACGCTTCTATGAATTTAGGTTTATCTGAAGAATTAAAAATAGTTTTCATTATATATAGACATATATATAATGAAAACCTACCCCGTTGGCTCAAAATTAAGGGGGGAGCGCGCCCCTGCAGAGGGCCGCAGCGCGGCCCTCCGCTTTTCCAGATGTAATACCAGTTTCAAGACCTTTATCTGTAGATCCAGAAGTTAAAGATCCGCCCCCCCCTTTTCGGACTACCCTTGGGGACCCCCCCATGCATGCAGGGGGGGGGGGGTCCCCATGGGCCGCTTTTTTGATTTTTTTTTTTTAAAATTAAAAAAGAAAAGGTAATTGAATAGCAGGTTTTACCAGTGGTGAGGGGTGTTTCTTCGTTTCTATCTATAATTCTTCCAGGCCCCCCCCTCCCCTCTCGCCTAACTACTACACGCGTAGTAGTTAGACGAGAGGGGAGGCTTGTAAATCAGGTGAAGCTGTAATGTTAAAATTTCAAATTGCTCAGCACAGCCGGGATAGTGAACTTATGAGAAGTTTAATAACTAACCTTGGATGTGGAAGGATTGAACTAAATTTAGGAAGGTCGGCAGTTTATTTTGTAGTAACAAAATTTAAGGATATTACTGAGAAGATAATTCCGTTCTTCGACAAATATCCTCTTCAAGGTGTTAAAGTTAAAGATTTTGAAGATTTCAAGAGAGTCACTAAACTAATGGAGAATAAAGCTCCATCCTACTACTATCGTAGTACGGATGGAGATGAGGGGCGGCGCCCCGATGAAAAGGATTTATTAGGAGCCGGCCTAATAAATCAGGGGGGGGGGGCGCTCATTTAACAAAACAAGGATTATCTCAAATCCATTCTATAAAATCAAAAATGAATTTTCTAAGGGATTCTAATTAATGCTTATTGTTTGTGTAACTTAGTAGAGTTCTGCTCATGTTAGAAAAACGGGAAAATTGTGTAATAGGTGATGAGAAAGAAATAAAGTAACCCAAAATTAAAGATAGCACAACAGCCAGTCCTAAATTATTAAACTATAACAAGGACAAAGTTGTGAACGTATTAGGATCTTTATTCTTATTATTAGCAATATTAACAATGTCTTCTTTAATGGGAACTACTGATTTTGAAGCTTTATTTAAAGGAAATTTTAATCCTTCTACTCAAATGTTTTTATTTGCTGGAGTTTTGTTTGCTTTTGCAGTGAAGACCCCAGTCATATTCTTACACACTTGATTATTAAAAGCTCATGTTGAGTCACCTTTAGGTGGAAGTGTAATTCTTGCCGCTATTGTTTTAAAATTAAGTCTATATGGAATATGTAGACTAATCTTACCTATACTACCTGTAGCATCTTTAAACTATACTCCATTAGTATATGTAATCTGCGTAATAACTATTGTTTATGCTAGCCTTAGCACTCTTCGTACCACTGATGTTAAGGAGTTAATAGCTTTTTCATCAGTATCTCACGCAGCTGTATACCTACTCGGGATTTTCAGTAATACGGTCCAGGGTATTGAAGGTTCAATACTTTTAGGTTTAGGCCATGGTTTTGTAAGTTCAGGACTTTTCATTTGTGTAGGAGGTATACTGTATGATAGAACTCATACCCGTTTAATTACATATTACAGGGGACTTGCACAGATTATGCCTTTATTCTCATTATTATTCTTTATATTGTGTTTAGGGAATTCGGGGACTCCTCTGACTTTAAATTTTGTAGGAGAATTCTTAAGTCTCTATGGAGCCTTTGAGAGAATGCCTGTTCTCGGTGCTCTTGCTTGTTCTTCGATAGTATTTTCAGCCGCTTTCACTTTCTATTTATATAATAGAATAGTATTCGCTGGTAGTCTTTCTTCTTACTTCTCTGCGGCTATCCCTGACCTAAACAAAAGAGAATTTACTATATTAGCAACTTTAGTAGCATTTACTGTTTTCTTTGGTTTCTTCCCCGCACCTATCTTAGATGGTTTACATTATTCTGTTTCAACTTTAATTTATAATTATAGTGAACCTTGTGTTGCTTTATTGCTCTCTCTTCCTATTTCCAACGCCTCGGGTTTAGCCAAACTAAACCTAAACCCTCACTATGTAACCGGCTTTACGGATGGTGAGGGTTGTTTTTATGTTGAGATATCCAAAAATCCACTGAGGGTTCAAACAGGCTACGGTGTCAGAGTTAAATTTCAATTTGGTTTGCACAAAAAGGATCGAGCCTTATTAGAATCGATACAAACATATTTCGGTGGAGTTGGTTATATTATTAAACAAACGGAGGATTCTTTTCAGTACACAATTACATCTTTCAAGGATCTCACAGTAGTCCTTAATCATTTTGAGTCCTATCCCTTAAAAACTCAAAAACAAGCCGATTTTCTTTTATTTAAATCCGTTCTTGACTTAATGAGTCGTAAAGAACATTTGACTATTAAAGGCTTACATGAAATTGTCGCAATTAGAGCATCACGACCCCCCCATCTTTTCATAACATATACACGTGTATAAGTTTGAAAAATGGGGGGGAAATTGAGGATTATCCGATAAATTAAAAATTGCTTTCCCTAATATAACTCCAGCTCCAAGGCCCATAATTGAATTACCCAAAAGTATTGATGGTAATTGGTTAGCCGGATTTGTGGATGGGGATGGAAGTTTTATGGTAATGGTTCAAAAACTTTCGGACTCCGCCCCTCACAAGTCAGGCGTTAAAGTTTCATTAAAGTTCAGTATATCCCAACATTCTCGAGATAGCCAGCTAATGCAAAATTTAGTGGAGTATTTATATTGTGGACGTTTCAGAACTAGAGGGCTTTCTCAGGGGGATGTTATCGTTACAAAATTTTCCGACATTGTTGCCAAGATCATTCCATTCTTCGAGAAATATCCATTATATGGAAGTAAGGCATTAGATTATGCTGATTTCTGTAGAGTTGCTGATATAATGAAGGATAATGGTCATTTAACCGCAGATGGATTGGAGAAGATTTTCAAAATAAAAGAAGGTATGAACCAAAGAAGATCTTAGCCCCTTATTTTATCTAAGTTTTGCTTTCGCCCCGCTTAAATTTGAGGACAGCCCAAAAATATTTCATATTCCCCACACGCGGAGCGTGGGGGAATATGAAATAAACTAAAAAAAGATTTAAAAAAAATATTTTTTTTATTTCATATTTTTGGACCGCTTTTTTATTTTTATTTTTTTTTTTAAAATTAAAAATAAAAAGGTTTTAATATCCAGTAAGGCGAAGCTAACACTTTTATGCCATTGTTCTCATTACTTTTCTTTATCCTTTGTCTCGGAAATTCGGGAACTCCTCTAACATTAAATTTCGTAGGAGAATTCTTAAGTCTCTATGGAGCCTTCGAAAGAATGCCTCTTCTGGGTGCTCTTGCTTGTTCTTCAATCGTTTTCTCTGCTGCCTTCACTTTTTTCATGTACAATCGAATTGCCTTTGGTGGTTCGCTTTCTCAATACTTTTCAGTTAATATTCCTGACCTAAACAAGCGTGAATATACAATATTAGGAACGCTTGTTGCATTTACTGTTCTATTTGGTATCTACCCCGGACCTATCTTAGATGGTTTACATTATTCTGTTTCAACTTTAATTTATTCTTATGATTATGAAATATTAGCATTTTTGCCTCTATCGGTCGCCAGCATATCGGGTTTAAGTAATATTAAACCTAACCCTAAAATGAAAAACAACACCCCCGTTAAATTATATAAGAACGCTGATACCGAAAAAGTCCAAATTATCACCGACAACGTACAGAAGTCGGGGGGATTTATCTCTGAATAAATTTAGTGAATAATCAGACCTATGTCGGCTCTTCAAAGGACTTAGGGCGAAGATTGAGAGATTATTTTAATATTAATTATTTGGCTAGAAATGAAACCATGTATATTTGTAGATCTCTACTTCTTCATGGCTATTCAAACTTTAGCTTAGAAATATTAGAATATTGCGATTCTTCTCTTCTACTAGAAAGAGAAAAATGGTACTTTGAATTATTTCAGCCGGAATACAATTTAGCTGAAGAACCTGGCTCTCCTATGCTAGGTCGAACTCATTCAGCAGAAACCAAAGCGAGGGGGGGGGGCTCCAAGTTTTTTTCGAAGAAAAAAAGAAAAAGAGCGCAGCGCGCCCCCCTTGCACCCCTAACCCCCGCCCTTTTCTTCGGTGGGGCTCCGCCCAGCCCCCCTTTTCATCGGGGCGCTGGGCGGAGCCCCACCGATGAAAAGGATTTATCAGGGAGCCGGCCTAATAAATAAGGGGGCCGCTTTAAATAAAAATAATTCCATAATTTCTCAATATTTTTTAAGAAACCAAAAAAAAAACCTTACAAAGGTCGATATGTTTTCAGAAAAATAAAATAGTAGGTACCGTACCACTATTTCCCAGTTGCGGAGCAACCAAACGAAGTGGCGGGGCACCTGCGTGGTTGCAAGACTACCAGCAGGGTTCCGTGCCACGCTTCGCTGGTGGAACGTGGCTGCTCTGCTGCTTCGCTGGCGCTTAACTGATGTTCACTTTGCTTATTTCTTCCCCCTCTCCTGCTTTATTTCCTTACCCCTCTCCTGCTTACTTTGCTTCCCCCCCTCTCCTGCTTCCCTCCCTTAACCTAAACCTCGCAGGAGGACTCCTCCCTTAACCTAAACCCCGAAAATAAAAAATTATTAGAACAAATTAACTAAAGTTAAACTTTCTTCTTTACAAACAGTAAAATTTAAACATAAACTAGTTTATGTTACTCTTTATCTTAATAACTTAAAATAAAATTACTAATAAGCTATTTTTGTTTTCTTTTTCTTCCATATCTCGACATACAAAACGGCTTCCCACTCGCTTCCTTCTTTCCGGTCCTTGACCGTGTCCCTTGACTTGTCCGTATGCCCCGCTCCTCGTTCTTGTCCTTCTTTGCCCCCGGCCCTCCTCTCTCATTTATTTCAGAATGAAATAAATGGAGAGGAGGGGGTTTAAAGGGAATTCTAACCTAACCCTTATTTCATTACTGTTTTTGCCTACCGAAGGTGCGCCTCACAAAAAGCCTTAGTAGTTTTTGGAACAAACCTCACATCAACAGTAGGTGTAAGATTTAGTCGTACTCAGTTAGCAATGGTAATACTTGCTCCTCATTCTCGTGATGTTATTGTAGGATTACTATTGTCTGATGGTTGATTAACATTTGCTTCTCGAACCACTAAGAATGCTCGTTTAGGCTTTAAACAGTCTGTAGCTCATTCTGCATATGTTTGATTTGTATTTTCTATTTTATCTCATTATTGTAGCAGTAGCCCTTCTTCAACTTCCGGTATTAGAGCAGGGAATCGGTCTTACGCAGTACAGTTTTTTACTCGATCAATGCCATGTATCACTGAATTTCATTCTTTATTTTATCCTAATAAAGTTAAAATCATTCCTCATAATATTTTCGAACTTTTAACTCCCGTAACTCTAGCACATCTTATAATGGGCGACAGTTCTGTTTCAAGACATGGCTTAATAATCTGTACGACCAAGGCTTCTTTTTCAGTCGAAGATATTATTCGGGCCCCCCCCTTTTCATTTTTATTTTTTTTTTTAAAAATTAAAAATGAAAAGTTTGATGAATGTTCTCATGATCCGGTATGGATTAGAATGTACAATACATTTAAAACGTAGACAAAATCAAAAAATTGAAAATATGATTTATATTAGACAACGTTCAATGCCTCTTTTACGAGCTATTGTTAAGCCTCACATGCATCCTTCGACCAAGGCCGCTTTACAAATTAGCAGCCGGAGGCTAGTATAATTTAACCTAAACCCGGCAGGCCCCCCACCAAGAACTACCCAAAAATATTTCATATTTTTGGGCTTGTTGGTGGGGGGGGGGGGGGTAATTTCGTTACTGGTTTTGGGGATGCAGAGAATGTGTATTAATTAAAATTGAAGAATACCCCCAAATATCTCAATGGCTATCGAGTTCAACTTCGTTTTACAATAACTTTACACAAAAAGGATCTAGCATTATTAAATTCAATTAAAGCATTCTTTGGCGTTGGTAAAATCTATAATTTGACCGGTCGTGTGGATTATATTATATATCAAGTAACTACATGTGACGAGTTACAAGTATTAATTGATCGTTTTGACAACTACCCATTTATTACACAAAAACGTGCCGATTACGAACTTTTCAAACAAGCCTTCGAGTTAGTTTCCCGTAAAGAACATTTAACTCTTTCCGGTTTACATTCCCTGGTAGCGGCCCTCTCAAAGGAGTCCCCCCCCCTCTCTCTCAAAGAGAGAGAGGGGGGGGGAAGAGAGGGCTGCATCCCCCCCTCTGATTTATTAGGAGCCGGGAGCCGGGGGGTACGCTATAAAAGCCTCATTAAACAAAGGTTTATCTCCTGGCCCCGCCCTTTTCGGACTACCCTTGGGGACCCCCCCCCTGCATGCCTGCATGCAGGGGGGGGTCCCCATGGGCCGCTTTTTTGATTTTTTTTTCTAAAAAATTAAAAAAGAAAAGGAATTAAAAGCAGCATTTCCTAATGTAATCCCGGTTGAAAGACCATTGGTTAAGGATCAAAAAATCCAAGACCGGCCCCCTCTCTCTATTTTTCTTTTCTTTATTATTTTTATTTTATTATATAGAAAAATATAAGAGAGGGGGGGGGGGATTATTGGTTAGCTGGGTTTGTGAGCGGTGATGGGTGTTTTTTGTAAGTATTTCTAAAGCCAATTCTGTCACATTAAAATTTCAAGTTACTCAGCATTCACGTGATGCTGAAGCGCCGCCCCTCTCGAACAGCCTTCTCTCCACGCGGGGCTTTCAGCCCCGCGTTGAGATAAGTTTCCTTTTTTGGTAAAGCCCCCCCTAACGGGGGCGCTAGCCCGAGAGGGGAAAAAATGAAGGAGCCGGCCTAATAAATAAGGGGAGTCGGGGCATTTAAATTGTGGTAAGTGTTATACTCCATTAGGTTATAAACATGTGGATTTTCGACCGGTCGTGAGAAAAACATCTGACATTTTTGACAAGATTATTCCGTTCTTCAACAAATATCCGCTACAAGGCGTGAAGGTAGATGATTACGCTGATTTCTGTAAGGTAGCTATCATTAAAAAAAAACAAAGGTCATTTAACACAGGTTGGGTTGGAGCCGGGATATTATAAAAATTAAAGCAGGTATGAATCGAGGAAGATCCAATTAACTTTGTAATTTTAATATCATCTATTACAAGCAATTTATGTAATAAAAAGGTTTAATAATAACATTATAAAATAGGCGATGGCGGCCAATGCATATCTTTCTTAAAGATAATAAAGCGTGTTTTAATCAGTCTACTCAAATGTTTTTATTTTTCTCCGCCAGCAAGCCGCGTGTATTTTCTTTTCTTTTGCAGTTAAGACGCCTCTCATTTTCTTAAATACTTGACTATTAAAAGCTCATGTTGAATCACCGTTATCAGGAAGTATTGTTCTTGCAGCTATCGAGCTAAAACTAAGCCTATACGGGGCGCCCCCTTTTCGGACTACCCTTGGGGAGCCGCCCCCCCCTGGTACCTGCCCCCTGGGGGGGGGGTCCCCATGGGCCGCTTTTTTGATTTTTTTTTTTTAAAAAATTAAAAAAGAAAAGGTTTTAGATTCGTTTTACCTATATTACCTGCCGTCAGTCTAGAATTAACACCCTTCGTCTCTACGGTTTGTGTTATAACAATTATTTACGCATCCTTGAGTACCCTGCGTACTATTGATGTTAAAGAATTGGTTGCATATTCATCAGTAGCTCATGCTGCTGTATACCTGCTGGGAGTATTTAGTAACAGCATCCAAGGTATTGAAGGTTCAATACTTTTAGGTTTAGGTCATGGGTTGGTTTCTTCAGGTCGGACCACCCGAATTACCCTCTCTCAATTTTATTGAGAGAGGTCTTGGGAGCCGCCCCCCCTCAAAAATCAGGGGGGGGGTCCCATGAGGTATTTATTTGTGTGGGAGGTATACTGTATGATAGAACTCATACCCGTTTAATTACATACTATAGAGGGGCCTTTGGGCGCAAGTAATGCCTTTATTCTCTCTACTTTTCTTTATCCTTTGTCTTGGAAATTCCGGTACACCTTTACCCGGTTTTTCTGACGCCGTATGCTTAATTGGACTTCCGAAGGTTAGATTAAACTGAGGTGGCTGTTTCATAAAATGACCCCTCTCATTGAAGATGAGAGGGGGTAGTTCGGGGGGGATCCGCCTGAATCATATAACAATCTCTTAAAAGCCTTAGAGATCGCCTCCGGTGTATAATAAAAAAGAGTCCTAACAGGGTAATACCGTAGAATTAAACTGAGGCGGTGTTGTTTAAGGTTATATTATACTGAGGGGGTAAATCAAAGGTTGAATTAAACTGAGGCGGTGTTGATCGTTGAGGTTGAATTAAACTGAGGCGTTCTCTTGTCTAGATAGGCTTCCTTCCTCTCCTTTTCCCTCCCGCGCCCTTCGCTGGTTGGCCCTGAAACGCGCTGGCGCGTCTGTCAGGGCCTTCCCAGCTTCCATTCCACCCCAGTTTTATACAACTATCCTCTCCTTTTCCCCTCCCGCGCCATGCCCTCAATGGTGGTATGCCGGCTCATACTAAAGAATTTTCCTAATTCAGAGCCTCTCCGCGGGGATATTTTCAGCCCTTCCTTGCGCAGGTATCAAATACCTGTGTAAGTAATGACGAAAAATTACCTTCACAGAATGTCTTTGATATTCTTACTCCCTTGCTTGCTCTTCTTAGCTATACTTACGTCTCGCGTTCAAGACCTCGCAAGGGAGACAGGTAATTTCCGCTCCCACTTGGGCCCAAAAAGTAACCAGGAGTCGAGCGGTGAAAGATACCTTCATTTGAGTTCATCACCTCATATCCACTACTAACCTCATTTAGGTGATAATTCCGTTGCCTCCCTGGGTATGGTAGTGGGTATGTATGGTTAGCTTCCCCGGTGACGAAGCGGCCCCCCGAATTACCCTCTCTCAATTTTATTGAGAGAGGTCTTGGGACCCCCCCCTCAAAAATCAGGGGGGGGTCCCATGAGGGGGGCTGCATCCCCTCTCTCGAAGAGAGAGGGGACGCTTTGTTTGGTGGAGCTCCTACCCTTCCCTTTCGCCGTATGTCGCATTGTGGGAGGAGGAAAGCGAGCTTCAGCTTGCGATCCTCCCACTTAAAGGTAGCGTTCTGTATCCCTTGGTATAGGGTCGCGGTATAGGTTCTGTCGCCTTCCTGCCACCTTTCCTGACCTCTGAATAATATGAAGGGTTCTTATGGGTATAGTCCTAACTTCTCCTCTGGGCTAATCTTCGTCAGGGAGGTAACGGGATTATCACTCATATCCACAACTAACCTCATTTAGCCTCACTTCCTTTTCCCCGGTCTACGGTTCTGTTCTATGCGTGTAGCGGCCCCCCTTCCAGGGGGCTGCATCTCCCCTGCCCCCTTTTTCCCCCCATACTCTTCTTCTCTTCTCTCTCTACTCTCTCTCGAGTTAGCCCCACGCCGGCCTGTGGCAGGCTGGGGCTGCTACGCCTCAAAATTAAGGGGGAGAAAAGGGGGGCAGGGGGATGCTCTAGGGTATAAATAATAAATAATGTGAAAAATGATAATGTGTATATTTTAGAGAAAAAGGTTTGTTTTTATTTTCGTTATAAGATATAGTTTAAACTTTAAGGGTATTATTATTTGTCTAGATTTTCAATCGATTTTGATATTAAAATATTCGTTCAAATGATGCGTCATGTGTGACCGAAATTTTGATTTTGCTTATCTCTAGGTCCGGAAAATGTGTATGTAACCTATAACATAAGCCTACTTCTTTCTATAATCATTATCACGTAAATGAAGTAAGCGAGGGGTTGCCCGAAGCTTCCCCCGGTTGCGAAGCTACCGGGGGGATGCTTCGGGGCAACCCCTCGCTTTCCTAACCGTATCCTAACCTAATCGTAACTGCAACCGTAACCGTAATCCTAACTAACCTAACCGTAACCTAAAAATAAGTCTAACCTATTAAGCGTTAATCATTATACATCATTAACCATCTATATTTAATAAATCATGATGATGGTATAAAACTTATATTAACAAGACGAATCAATAAAGATGGCTTAAATTAACCGTAATGTATCATGTGCTACCGTGAAAAAAAGCAATGTTCGGAGGGTATAAAACAATGTCATAGGGCTGGGCTGCGCCCGGTCTACCCTCTTTCTCCGATTCCCCCCCCCCACTGCGTGGGGGGGGGTACGGAGAAAGAGGTAAAAAAAAAAATATCAATCTCTAACAATTTTGTACGAATTTCGAACAAACCGTAACAACCTCAAACATTCCGTAACCAAAACAACCAAAAAGAAATAAGATCCCCAAAACACCCAGTTCATAACACCTCGTCACAACATCAGACCCTACCAAAACTCCCTGCTTATTTGTTGGTTGTGGTAATCACCTTCCAAGATTATCCAAAGGGCGTTTAGATTAAATATCGAAATATGGAAATATAGTTGGATCATCGTTTACTTCTCCTAGTGTTGTCATAGGTTACACCTTAGTATATGAGTGAGAGATGGTGTGAGGGTAGTTATCTTACGTCTATTCTGGGAGAGGTTGTCTTCCAGGGATGTTTTTTCCCTGGATGCCACTACCCTTTTGACGGCTCGATATCGCTTTTTAATGTTGGTTCGAGTGTGCGATCCCTCTTCGTTTCTATGTGTCATCATGGGCCCCGCCCCTACCCTCTCATTTATTTCTTTGAAATAAACGGTGGGGAGGGCCCCGCCCTTTTCATTTTTATTTTTTTTTTAAAAATTAAAAATGAAAAGGTATTTTAAGGGTTCGTTTTCGGAAGTCTCACCGGTCGGACTGCTCGAAAATTTTTATACGACGACGACTGTTGTGGATTAATGTTAGTTCCTTGAAGCGTTGAGGATGTAGATGTAGTAGATGTTGAAAATTTTGTGATATCTTCCCCGCACCCTCCTGTCTTTTCAGATGAAGTTGATCTAGCGGCCCCCTCGAATTACCCTCTCTCAATTTTATTGAGAGAGGTCTTGGGAGCCGCCCCCCCTCAAAAATCAGGGGGGGGGTCCCATGAGGGGGGCTGCATCCCCTCTCTCTTCGAGAGAGGGGACGCTCTTTTATGAATGTGGTGTTCAGTAGTATCATCTAGTTCGATGTTTTGTGTGAGTTTTCGTTTATAGGATTCAGAATGTTCGAGGGTAGCGGTTGTAGATCTAGATGATATGGGGCTAGGTGTTCTGGTCGGAAGGGATTGTATGGTTTCCTCCTCATCAACAAGACGTGTTGTTATGGTATCACCACCTACCACATGCTCCAACTCCTGTTTTTTTATAGCGTATTCGATGTATGTTTGACATTTCCATAGGTTCTCGTTGATAAGGGTATACGAGTTCCTCTGTAATGGATCGTCCGTCCTCACAGCGGCATCGATCGGCGCCGCCCCTCTCGAACTACCCTCTCTCAATTTTTATTGAGAGAGGTTTTTTTTTTATCAAAAAAAAAAGAGAGGGCCTTATTGAAGTGTGATCTCCCCTGTAGCGTGTCTTCTTCCGCGTTGACTTCATTCCTGTATAGTGTGGGTGTTTCCGAATCAGCGTTATCCACCTCCCCTAGTGTAACGTTATGGTTTAGAAGGTACCTGTGCTTAATCGCCTCGAGGATGAGGAACATTGAGTAAACGTTCCTTATACGTTCCCAGTAGTCGCCCCCCCGAATTACCCTCTCTCAATTTTATTGAGAGAGGTCTAGGGACCCCCCCTCAAAAATCAGGGGGGGGTCCCATGAGGGGGGCGGCATCCCCTCATGGGACCCCCCCCTGATTTTTTGATTTTTGAGGGGGGGGGGGGGGGGGGTCCCAAGAGGGGACGCCTTTAGGGTTTAAGATAAAGGAAATACTGTTGGCGTTTCTTAGGTTGTGGAATAAATCATTCAGTGAGGTTCTAGGGTATAAGGTATATACTACGGACCACACATCCTTTCGGCCCTCGGTCGTGTGTTTGTCACCATGTCTTCGAATTTTATGAATGTAGGAGTCGTCTTCTAGGTAGTAGGGTATGTGAATGGTTGGGACTTTCGATTCCCACATAAGGAGCAGTGTTGCTAGTAAGAAGATGTGGTTTGAGAAAGAAGGTGGTAGGTTATGGATATGTTGGATGTAGGACATTTCGATATAGGTGATATGCGATATTTCGGAATCAGAGATAAGCGAGAAAGTTAAAATAAAAGGAGCCGGTCGGGAAAATTAAGGATTTAGTGTCTTTAGCGTTGATTGTGAAGTAGTTGTATGTTGATGAATTGAAGTTGGGAAATTATCGGAGGGTCACAGGTGTCTTATTTATTAATATAGCGTCCCCCCCTCCTGGGGGGGGATGTGTCTCGCGCTACGCGCGGACGCTTGGTGTAGGAGTGGCGTTGCCACCATTCTCGAAAATTCAATGAAAGGGTAGGTTTTTTCGGAAAAGGGTGTTCCGGTTGATCGACTCCTTCGTGGCAAAGCTTAGGTTTCAGGTTAGCGCTCAAAGAGTTAGGGATTGTGATACGATAATTGATTAAAATGTGATATGTTATACGAGATGTGTAATCGCTGACGTAGTAGCGGCATTTAATTATGATTGAGATATGGGAATAGATTAAAATGTGATATGTTATACGAGACGCGTAATCGCCGACTAGTTGCGGTATTTAATTAAAGAGATAAGCCGGCGGAGCAAATTGTACTCACACCCCCTCACCTCGGATTGTTAGGTGGCGTTCGCTAAGATTGATTGCCCCGCTGGAACTTATGATATTACGTATGATAGGCGTTTTCTTATCGGCGGGCGGAGACCCATGTTTGTGTTTCTGAAAATTCGAGGAATGCAGCGTATGTGTAGGAGGCATAGTTGTATTTGAGACAGGCTACAGACCCCTTTGGTGGAAATCGCGTTATCGATCGGTTAAATGACGCAATAAATGGCTCAATTATCGGAATCTATTGACTCATTAAGGCTACAAATATGTGATTGGTGGGACAAGCCCTTCCCGTGATAGCCATTATCGGAGGATGATATTTCATTGGTTCGATCTGAATATCCCATGTTTGTGTTGATCGACGGAGGCCGCGTCATGATCTTACGATAAGCTGTGTGCATGTGTATACTGGAAATTATCTCACTCCGCCACCTTGTCTATCACCTTCCGATAAGCATTCCCCTCCAAATATCTCACCCACACAAATGACACACGACTAATTAAAGATAAGCCTAAATGGTGCAACCTATGGTGAGGTGACAAGGTAAGCACGCCACTTCTTTGACTCAACAAGATGACCGCATGCAGTCGTAGGAGAGGAAGCAAGATAAGCATCGCCCCTATGAGCTAACAAGATGCACTCTATGGTGTGGATGTAAGATAAGCACCGTCCACCATCTACTACCAACAATATGGTTACGTGCTATCATGATTACATGGTATGATAAGCACCTGCCGGTTTGGTTTGATAAATGTAGCCGTGTTGGTAAGATAAGCATAGCACGATGAGGTTGTACGACAAGGTAATAAGATAAGCACCCTTATGACTCTAAAAGAAAATAGGACCGGAGATGAAGTAGAAGACCCATACAGTATGAATCAACAAGATGACGCGTCCAACTGTAAGGTGGATCAACAAGATGACGCGTCCAACTGTATGGTGGATCAACAAGATGACGCGTACAACTGTATGAAAGATAAGCATATCATTTGATTTTTATTCGACTGAGATAATGAAGGTGTGACTAAATAGTCCTTTAACCGAGATCTTGTTGTTAAATAAAGTATAAAGGACCAGCTTCAGTCCGTCAAATAACTACACTCTTCACCACCGTCAAATAACTCAACTCAACTCAACTCAACTCCACTCCTCTTTAACAAATACTTCACCTCTTTATCATATTTTTTTTACCCAAATGTATGTACTTTCTGACCTATACTGATTAAAACATGTTTTTTGAACTGACAATTACTTAGAAAAAAAATGAATTCATACTACACCATACCAACAATTATGGAAAGTATCCATGCGGTCGAACGAGCTGATCGAGGTGGTTTGGAGGAAAAGGTTATAAGAAGTACAAACGCTATACTATATTACTATTTCACCTTAGACCGTTTCATCGTAGCCCCTCAGCAAGGCCGTAACCATAACATACCGGATTTTATCGTCAACACCTTCCATCAACCCGGTACCGATTTTACAGACAATGTAATGGTGGAATGTAAACGTTTATCGCCGACAATTCGAGGGACCGTAATACCAACAGAAACTCAGCAAAGTAACACTGAATACCAACTGAGCACCGCTCTGGAGGAGAACAGTAGTATGGACGATTCTTGTTACGGTATTGAGATCATCGGGAATCAAATACGTTTTTTCGAGTACTTCGGTCCGAGAAGTCAATTCGACAATCACCCCGCCTTCCAAATATTTAGGTATGGGAGTTATAGAATGGTTCCTATGGGTGCTAATAGGGTTGCTGGACTCACGGGTGGTTACATGAACCTGAACTCGCCTCAACATGAGCAAGCTATACATGATACATTCGTGTATTTAACCAACCATGTTGTACCTGTAGGTTTCTAGGTATGAATACTCGTTGTTTTAAAAACAAAATCAGATCAGATTGCTAATATATACATATATTTGTTTTACTTATAAGGTACCGCGATGGCTAAGCTAAACCCCGAAGTGTCAGTTTTGGGATTCTCGACCAAATAGGAGGTTTTATCGGTGGGATGTTTTTTTCTGTTTACCTGTACGCACATGCTTGTTTTTCTGTTTACCTGTACGCACATGCTTGTTTTTTTTTATTATTAGGAAAATACTATACTCTTTAACGTTGATTGTCCCGTACGGGAGTGCTATAAGGATACAGTGATAAATAATCTAGGTGAGGGTCTGGTATTGTTATGGGACGATCCGTGTCCTCTCGATGGTTCCTTTTTCGCTGGTACTTACCTTTTTTTTTTTGACCTATTCGGTGATTTATTATGGATAAATTGGTACAGTTTGAGACAAATGATATTATTATTTTCTATAAGTAAGATGAAATCATATTCTTATAGACTCGGACTTCTTCGATAGAGATTACTTACGTAATCCTGTTGCAAGAATATGGACTAAATTAAGTGTTGTCTGAACCGATTGGGATATTGTGTCATCCACTCGGCCTACCCCCTCTCAATTTTTGAGAGGGGTATTTTTAAACATAGTACATTGATCGCGTAGATTATGGCTGCTCCAAAATGTGGGATATCTTAGAAATCCTGTAGCTATAACAGGGATTACAATAAGAGAACTCAAACCTCTTATCCACTTATATTCCAGCATATGAGCCTGAACCCCGGTTGAGGACATTTGTACATCACTCGCTCCCTCCTGATGAGGGGGATTAATAGGGGCTTAGGGTTAAACAAGTTAAACCTAAATTAAACCTAAGTTAAAAATAAGTCAAAATGCGTCGTTAATATGTTTGGGCGAAATGAAAATTTATCTCATTTAATGGTCTTATGTACAAACCCATGAGGCTGAGCTGATTGGCTGTGAAAGAAGTGGCCAAATTGGTATTAGTTAATATTATAAATAATGGTCTCGAAAACAAATTAGGATCGTGTGGTAGTTTATTTTCATTATTTAAATATATCATTGGGCCGGAGGGAAAAGAAGGGTGGGATATTACAGTGCCTCCTCAGTTTTATTCAACGGGACATACTTAGGACCTGGTAATTTTCTAGCCGGAGCGTCCCGCGCGCGGAGCGCGCGGGATGCATCCCCCCTCCCCCCGGGGAGGGGGGGGGAGGCTTGGATTTCCTAGCTGATATTACAGTGCCTCCTGAGTTTAATTCAACGCACATACCCCCCCTTGGATTATCCTTGCTTTTTTTTTTTGGTGAAGTGATCTATTACTATTTACATTTCTTGGTTTACGTGGGGTACAGATTTAGTGAAATGAGTTGGTGAGGCCATAACGAAGGGAAACCTTACGGATATTTTATAAAGCCTATAAATTTGATATGTAAGGATACCTGATCTAAATTTAATGTTAATTTAAAAGTATGATGACCTCAATTGACACTCCTCTCGGAAGTCCAATTAAGCATACGGCGTCAGAAAAACCGGGTAAATTTGCTCCTAAAGGTGTCAATAGAATGAGTAATACAATATTTATTTCATAAATATCATCTTGATAAGCAAATTTTTGGGGTGAGAGGGGAGGGTTGTTAATAGAAAAAGTATTGCAAGCTGTACTGCATGCTTGCATGCATGCGAGTGGTCGCATGCACGCGGAGCCAAGATCTGGGGGGGTCAATGGCGGTTTAGCCATTTTATAAGAAAATTCTGGGGTTTATAGTTCAAAAGGTAGAACAACTATTTGTGGAATAGTACGCTCCATGTTCAAGTCATGGTTTACCCCCTTTTAATTTCCCTTTTAAGAAATTTAATTTAATTATATTACACTGTAAGTAAGTATAAAATTGGCAATTTTGCCCTTCGAGTCCTGATTAGCATAATCGATTAAAAATAAACAAATTATTTAAACCTTTATTAGTCAATTCTGTACCGTAAAATCGAAAATACAAAATCCTCCCCCCCCCCTTCCAGGGGGAGGGGGAGGGTCGTTTTTGTCCCTTCTTGTATGCTCCGTCCCTCCCTGCCGGCATGCAGCCCCTCTGGGAATATAGTTAATAGGGTAAAGTAAAGGCATGCCTCCTTGCTCTTGACCTGCTCAAAAAAGTGGCGCCTCACCTTGCTCTTGCCCTTTAATTCCCTTGCTCTTGCCTTGACCCACCTTGCCCTTCCGCTTGGCGAAGCGCCCATCTTTTTTATTTGTTTTTTTTTTATTTTTGTGCTCAGGTGTATGCAGCATGCTTGAGGTATAAAATACCTAAATACATATACTAAATAGGGGGGGAGTCATATCTCCGACTAGCCTACCAATCAATAAAAAAGGCAAGGCTGATGCAATATTTTCATCAAATATCTTATGGCTACGCCCATTGATAGTAGGGGGGGGTAGCCCTATAAATATTTATTTATAGGGAATAAATATAAATGATTAATAATACTTCTATAAGTAATATGTTAAATCATTTTTAGTTTAGAGTTAAAACCGTGAATTAGGTATTAGGGCTGTATAAAGTAAGCAGTTTCTTCTGATACAATACCAGACGCAAGAGGATACGTAATGAGTTCTGCAGATTTATACATTAGATTGAGCCATTACTATTCTATTAGCGAGGGGGGCTCCAAGTTTTTTTCGAAGAAAAAAAGAAAAAGAGCGCAGCGCGCCCCCCTTGCACCCCCCCTCCCGGCTCCTAATAAATAAGAGGGGGCCGCTTTCTTAAAAGAAAAAATAAATATTAATAACAGCGTATATATAACACTTACTCAAACACAGGAACGCTAATTTTCGACTAGCGAAGCCATATAATAATAATTAAATTCAACTATACTTCTATAAGAGATATATATAATAAAAAGGTAATTTTGGGTTCGAATCCTTATTAGCACAATTTATCGCAAATAAATGTTAAAATTATTATATTTTTTTTATTGTTAGTCAGTGCGGTCACTTTGAGGCCGGAATTAATATTTAGTTGAGAACTAATGCATATACTGAGATGTTCTGAAAGATGAATGGTCATATATGGGTTATTTTCTGCCTTCCATAAAACTACCAGTTTTTATCTGCTTCTGAAATGTTACAAGGAACAACTATATATATCATTTGCTTTATTTATCTTTCGGGTTTTCTGCTTTACACAGATTCATTTTTGCGTTATGATCTGTACCAGTTACTACATCCAAAACACATATTTTTAACCTGTTTATTAGAATTATAGGAGCTCTAGTGTTACTATTAACTGCTTTCTTAGAATTATCAACCTGCTTATCTGCATTATCTATATGCACAGATGGCTTTGTTTTATTACTGGTTCCTGCTGAAAAATATTCCAATGCTGATCTTCAAAAGAAACAGATTTTACAGGA
This sequence comes from Morchella sextelata, assembly GCF_020137385.1. NCBI lineage: Eukaryota > Fungi > Ascomycota > Pezizomycetes > Pezizales > Morchellaceae > Morchella > Morchella sextelata. The sequence goes on from NW_025408644.1 coordinate 90,510, forward strand.
GAACAAAGAAAAATCAGGAGTCTATCGGTGAACAAATAAAATAAATGGAAAATCCTATATCGGGAGTGGAGCTAATCTATCCGCTAGATTAAGCTATTATTTTTCAGACAAAAAATGGAGACTTATTAAAAAAAACTGGAAAAGTGCTATTTATAGCGGCCCCCTCTCTCTCTCTCTTTCAGCTTCGCCCCCCAATCCATTCGTACTACGCGAGTAGTAGAATGGATTGGGGGGAGAGTGAAAGGGCTGCATCCCCTCTCTCTCCTCCCCACTTTTCAAACTACTACACGAGCAGTAGTTGTGAAAAGTGGGGAGGCGAAGTCGAGAGAGGGGACGCTCTTTATCGAAAAAATACGGACGTTCTAACTTTAGCCTTGAGATCCTGGAATACTGTGAACCATCCGATGTAATATCGAGATAACAATATTACCTTGATCGGCCCGTTTTCGGACTACCCTTGGGGACCCCCCCTCAAAAATCAGGGGGGGGGGGGGGGGTCCCCATGGGCCGCTTTTTTGTATTTTATTAATAAAATTAAACAAAGAAAACTTTTAAAGCCCTAAAACAATATTCTTCCAACAGCTGGGTCATCTTTGGGGTTCAAACATTCAGAAGAAACTCACCTTGGCGCGAAAATGAGAGAACGTATCCTTTCTGAAGAAACAAAAGCCAGAATTAGTGAAGCCAAAAAAGGAAAAAATAATCCGTGATTTGGAAAAACTCGTTCAGAAGAAACGAAAGCGTCCGCGCGCGGAGCGCGCGAGACGCAGCCCCGGCTCCCGAAGGGAGGGCCGCTAAACTTAGTGAAGCTAATGGTACAGCTGTAGAGGTACTTGATATTGATTCAAATGAAACTACAACTTATTCTTCAGGCTGTCAAGTAGCAAAAGCTTTAAATTGTAGTTAAAAAACGATTCGTAATTATATAAAGAGTAAAAAACTTTATAAAGGTAGATATCTAATAGAAAAAAAATCAGTTGTCCAATAACATAGCGGCTTCTGTGTGCTTCGTTAATTTCTTTATTTTCGTGCTTCGCCTCCTCGATAGGGTCCCACATCCTTGCGTATCATTGCCTTTACAATCCGGGTTTAATAAAAAAATAAACCTAATCCCACATGCATGTCTTATTTTCTGGATTTTTGAACAGTTGTGGATTTAATGAAAGCAAAAGGCTCATTTAACAGCTGAAGGGTTAGAGCAAATCCTTTGAGCAACTACGGTGGAAATTAAAAAAAAAAGGTATGGGTACAGAGCGAGCGATTTAACTAAACCTAAAAAGAAATTTTGTCAAGGTCCAGCTAAGCAGCCGGAAACTTTGCGGCTGCATCGCATCTACGATAAATATTGGAGTATTGTGATCCATCGGATTTAATTAAAAGAGAGAGCAACACTATATTGATCTCTTAAATGGCTGCGCTCCCAGAGGGGGTGGCGGAACAATATTTTACAGGTATCAGCGGGTGAAAAAAAATATATTTTTTAACCCATCATTAGGCTTTAACTACATCCCAAGTTTCTTTTTCCCTGCAGGGGAACAACAAGGGGGGGGGAGGGAGGAGGAAGAGACCCAGGGTAAATTAAAAGAACGTGAGTTTACTTAGGAGCAAGTGGCTAGAATGAGAGCTGCGAAAGTCGCTGTGAAATCCTTTGAGGTAACACGACCCGGTTGCTAAACGAGCAGCTACAGGAGATGTGGTTAGGTTACTAACAAGGAAAGAGGTGCGGGCTCCGCCCCATGTTAGAAATATCACAGTTCGTGCAACAGCAAGGGAGCTTGGTGTTTCTCATGCAACTATCTTAAGTTCATATCCCAAGAAAACCTTTACGGACCATATACCTAATCAGAAAGAGAAGTGGTGCGTAAACCCTATTGGGAATAAAGATATCTTCCCACCACCCACGGCCACGGCCAGCGCACCCTACCTCCCACTGACTGCATGCAGTCCTTTTTTTTTGTCTTTGTCCTTTACAGTACCCAACCATTATTTAGCAGGCCTGTGTGGTATTAGCCCCAAGAACAGGGGAGGAAACTCAGCCTGGATAGTTCAATTTAGGTTAGAACGTTAATTTCATGCATTAATAATGAGAATTCAACTTTCTCTCCCGGCTAGCCTTTTTTTTCTTCCCTTGTCCTTTCTTCTTGGACCCCTTGCTCCGCATTAACATAAACTTCTTAAACACGTTATTATCTTGTATCTTCTCAAGCTAATGGGTTAGGAAATTACTGCCCTAAAAAAATTACAATTTTTTTTTTAGGCTCCAAAGTTTCATATTATTATTCGCAGTACTTATTCCCGCCTTGCTGATAGGGGCCAACTTATTTTTTTAATGTCTATAAGATTTTTCTTTATAACTAATTTATAATCCATTCAAATACTTCCATAATACTTGAAACTCTGTAAGGATTTCAAGGGTCAAAATCTGTCAAGTTAATAGTAATAAAAAGTCTAATATCGGCGATATGGTGAAAATCTTTCAACAATTTTTATGCCTGCAGGAGAGCAACCTTCCTCTTTTCAGACCCCTCCCTCCAGTGGGGCCACAACCTGGTCGCAACGCATGTTGTGGCCCCACTGGAGAGGGGAGAGGGAGGCACGTGCTAAAATTTTTATGCACTAAATTTAGCGACCAAGGCTGCTCTTTGACCGGTCGTGCATACCTTTCTGCATGGCCCATTGGTCCTCATAAAAAAAATAAATTTAGGGCTTTAAATGCCAAAAGAATAATATTAATTAGTTTAAATACATTATTATCAAAGAGTAAAAGTAAATAAATTATTAATCGATAAGCATATTTCGTTGTGAACAGAACGATGGTTTTTATCTTGTAATGCGAAAGATATAGGGACGTGCGCGGCGCGAGGCTTCGTTGTCGTTTTAGATGTAATTTGGTATACATCTTCAAGAATTATTGGTCGTAGGGAACTATCCTTACGATTCTTGTCCTACTGCATCGACTTATTATCTGCTAAGAACAATAATAACGTTATAGCAGATGCAGAATGCGAATACGGTGGCATCCCGCTATCGCTGAACACATTCGTTAAGGAGGTCTGACATGATTACGATAAGAAACTTGTCATCGCGAGATGGACGTATGGACTGCCATGAATCAGGCTAAGTATCTTAATCGGGATATCACGGTACTTGATCGGTAAATTCAAAGCACATATAGGTTGTTCCTACTATCTGTGTAGCCAAAAAGCCGGAAGTCACTCTAATGAAGAGAGTCAGAATATGACACATGCGCAAGAATCTAAATCAGACAATACCAAGTTAGAGGAGAATAATCCCGAATCTAACAACAAAAACGGCGACACGTTGCAACCGTCGGATCTAAGCGCCTCTACTGGTGGACCCAGAAAGCGCGGACGGAGTTCCCATAGTAGTCCGGATCCAAAAAATCCGAATCCCAAGGTGACGAAGGGGAACAGTAAGGGATCTTCAGTTGACAAGCAAGGGTCTCGTAATAAGGTCAACAGCCCGAACTTACGTACGTTTGTAATAGACCTACTGACTGGCTTTAAAACACCAGACGATAAATATAACGGAATAATACGAATCCTGGCTAATCCAGGGTTCTTACAAACATGTTATATGCTGATAAAGGGAAAACCTGGGAATATGAGCAGAGGAATCACTAAAGAAACCCTAGACGGAATTGAATACGAATGATTCGAGAACACGGCAGCCAAAATCCTAAATGGTAGCTTCAACTTTACCCCGGCAAGGAAAGTTCTCATACCCAAACCCGGAAAGAAGGAGAAAAGACCTTTGGGAGTAGGGGCTCCAAGGGAGAAAATAGTCCAAAAGGGACTACAGGTAATACTAGAAGCAATATACGAACCTGAATTCCTGGACTGCTCTCACGGTTTCAGACCAAACAGATCAACCCCCAGCACCCTTAAACCTATCTACCTGAAAGGACATCATCATACATGAGTAATCCAAGGTGACATCTCAAAATGTTTTGACCGAATACCTCATAATGTGATTATGAAATTGCTGAAAGAGAAAATTAAGGACGAAAGATTTCTAACTATAGTGAACAAATCTTTAAAAGTTGGCCATTTGGACCCTATAACTAAGAGAGTAGTACGGAGCGACATAGGTACTCCACAAGGTAGCGTGCTTAGCCCACTCCTTGCAAATATCGTATTGCACGAATTCGACAAGTACATGATAAATACCATCCTCCCTGAGAATACTAAAGGGAAGAGAAGAAAAACGAACCCTTTATACAACGCACTGGCGGTAGTTAGAGAGCCAAGAAAGAAATATTATAGGGAAGCCACACCAGAGGAACGCAAAAAAGCACTCGAGATGATGAGGACACTACCTCGTATGGATCCTTACGACAAGGACTTCAGAAGAACCATGTATATTAGATATGCCGACGACTTCGTGATCCTGTTCGAAGGACCAAAATCCGAAATAGCCGACATAAAAGAAAAGATAAAAACTTTCCTGTATGAAGAATGTGGCCTAGAGTTAAATACCGAGAAGACGGTAATAACTCATATGACCAAAAGCGAGGGGGGGCCCGAAGGGCCACCCCTTGCAGCCCCCCGGGAGGGGGGCGGCTTTAACTTCCTGGGAGCAAAGATAAGAACTCTGGCTAATAACGATTATAGAATGAAAAACAAAACCGTAGCGGGGGCTCCAATCACTATGAGGGCTCAAGTAAGAATAAGGGTTAATATGCCCACAGTTGAGTTACTGGAGAAACTTATAAAGGCCGGAATCGCGAAAAGAGACAAACTCCGCAATATTGTTGCTAAACCATATACTACAATGGTTAATGCGGATCACGCTACAATCATCCAATTCTATAACGCCAAAATAAACGGTATTATCAATTACTACACATTCGCCGCAAACAGAGTTAAAGGTCTAAACCTGATCTGAATCTTTGCCAGACTCTCCCTGGCAAAAACCCTAGCAAGAAAATACAAGTTAAATTCTGCTAGAGCAGCCTTTAAACGTTTTGGACCTCTTCTAGAGGACCCCAAAACAGGTCTACGACTGTTGGCTCCCAAATCTCTACCCACAGTGCACCAATACAATATCAAGGTAAATCTAACTCCAACGGAGAAGATCTTACAACAAACTTGATACAGTAGATTAACTAAAACTAATCTATTTAAAGAGTGTTTATTATGTGGTACTACGAACAACATTCAGATGCATCACATACGTGCTGTTAAAGATGTAAAAGCCAAAATCGCGTCCCGAACAACAACATTCAAAGTTTGACAAGGGGCCTTCCGGCCTTGGTCGAAAACAGATCCCCCTTTGCCAATATCATCACTCCCTGCCCCGCCCCCCCCGACCGACCAAGGTGCTGGGCCGCTTGCATGGCTCCGCCAACGAGTGGGCGGAGCCGGCCCCAACATCATATTTTTTTACGCCCGCCCTGCTCCGCAGGCCGTATCATTTATATTATTATTTTATTATTAAAAAAATATTCAGAGGGGGGGTTATCATGGAGGAAGACTGTTAGACTACGAAATGAAACTAATCGCTAGATACTCAGGTAACCTAGCCAACCACTTCAAAGAATAACAGACCTGACCTCTAGTTTTACAGCTAGAAGTATACCTTATGGCGAGCCGTATGATGGGAAACTATCACGTACGGTTCTGAGGGCAGTTTCATAGGTAAGCTGACCCCTACATTATATCTTATTTTTGCTTTATTTTCAGGGTTAATTGGGACAGCATACTCGGTATTAATCAGATTAGAATTATCTGGGCCAGGTGTTCAGTTTATAGCTGATAATCAGCTATACAACAGTATAATTACTTCCCACGCGATCTTAATGAGTGCGCCAATGCGCTCCGGTTCTTGGATGTCTCGTAATGAGATCCTGGATGCAATCTGCCAGGTAAAGTGCATAGAGGCTGGTAGGGCCAAACCCTACGAGGAAACTCAAACAGCTAAGCTCTATGAAAAGGGTATAAATGGGAATCGTGTAGGATTCCTAGGACGTATGCCTCAACTAAGTTATATGGAGTTTAGGTTAACGAACTTGACACATACAGTCAGTCATTGATGGGACCTTTTGCTAAACTACACCAAGGGCAAATGTGTAATATTCGATATGGATATCATTAGCTATATCGCAGAGGCAAATATATTACATGACAACACGCAGAGTGGTCAAAACGTATGCAAGGATCAACATATAACATTCCAAAACGGGGAACTTTGGGATCACCTACGGGAACCAGTAATGGCTCCTAAGAACCTACGGGTCAAAAGCGTCCCCTCTCTCGAAGAGAGAGGGGATGCAGCCCTTCTCTTCGGGGCGCGCGCAGCGCGCCCCGATGAGAAGGGCCGCTCGTTGGGACCCTTAAGGGGTGGTGACGGAGTTGTCGTAGTACGAGATTTTCTCGGAAGGACAACAGGTTCTTATCTGGGTGTAAGGACGTTTACGTCAAAAGCCGGTTTGGGTAACCAAGCGAAACGTGGCAGCGACATAAAAAAATCACCCTACTCAAAAAGTTTTAAAGAAATAAGTATGAAAAGAATAGCTAATATTAAAAATCTAGTTTCAGCGTATGAGTTAATCAAGAGTAACCCTGTAAATATGACCCAAGGGATTGGAGAAATCACCTTGGATGGAATAAACCTGAAATACTTTGAGAAGACTCAGGCAGAACTGAAAGCTGGAACATACAGTTTCCCACCGGCCATAAGAGTAGAAATACCTAACCCTGGGAAAAAGCAGACGATACCTTTAACAATAGCAGCCCCTAGGGATAAAGTTGTACAAAAGGCCATGCAGATGGTCATGGAACCAGAATATGAAAAAATATTCATGGAATCGTCTCATGGATTCAGACCTAACAAAGGTACTAGAACAGCCTTACAATATTTAGAAGCCAAATTCCAAAGTGTACATTATATTATTGAAGCGGACTTCTCAAAACTGCCTTACGAATCGCTACCTCATAACAAGCGTCCCCCCTCCGGAGGAGGGGAGATGCATCGCGCGCGCGTAGCGCGCGCGACGCTCATGGAAATACTCAAAAAGAGAATCAACTGTGAAAAAACGTTACGGCTGATAATATCCAGCCTAAAAGCTGGATTCGTCGAACTAGGTAAACTACATGAGCAACTCGGCGACGGTACACCGCAAGGATCGGTATTAAGCCCACTATTATGTAACATCTACCTCCATGAGTTGGACGTCTTTATAGAGGAATTAAAACTGGAGTACAATAAGGGAGAAAGACGTAAAAAAAACAAGGAATACGAGAGGCTGGGAAATAAAATAAAATACATTTCCTCCCACCCCCTGGGGGGTGGGAGGGGTAGAAAAATGGGCTATGATACTACAAGGGCTGACGAACACCGTGAGTTAACGTCAAAAATGCTTAACACACCAAGCAAGAGACAAGATGAATCATACATCAGAATCCATTATGTACGTTATGCAGACGACTTTATAATCGGGGTTGAAGGTAGCCATAAATTGACACACAACATCCTGCAAAGGCTAAGAAAGTTTATTGAGGAAGTACTAGGACTAAAACTAAACGACTCAAAAACGGGGATTACTAAATTCTCAGATAAAGCTGTAGACTTTTTAGGTTACAAACTCATGCCACCGCATAAAAAAGGAGCTATCAAGCCAATGGAAACATTGAAAGAGAAAAAAAGTGACAGAACCATAACCCGTAGAAATAAGATTAGAATTAGAGTAGCTATGGACTCGGCAAAGGTGTGAAAAAAATTAGAGACTAGCGGATTCATTCGAAAAAGAGTTGACCAAGATAACGGAAAATCTTTAATTTACAGAGGAACATTCAAGGGAAACTTAATTAATCTAGAGCATGCAGATATCATCAGATATTACAACTCAGTGATGAGTGGTATATACCACTATTATAATTTTGTAAACAACATGAGTGAATTAGCCCATGTAATGTGAAGACTAACCGAATCATGCTGTCTAACATTAGCAAGAAAATTCAAATTAAAAACAATGATGAAGACTTATCGAAAATTCGGAAAGGATTTGGGATGCGACATTACATTGAAAAATGGGGTAGTCAAGAGAGTATCAATCTTTAAGCCCGCAGATTTAAAGAAGAAGAGCATCATGAGCAGTACTAAAACAGTCACAGACCCTTTTAAAAGTCTGTAAACTGTCTGAAATAATAAGTTCACCAAATCCAATCTTTTCCAACAGTGTGTTATATGCGGTAGCGAAAGCGTCCCCCCCCCCGGTAGCTTCGCAACCGGGGGGGGGGGGATGCATCCCTCTCTCTCTCGAAGAGAGAGAGGGCCGCTCTGTGGAAATGCACCATGTACGTAAAATTAAGAATTTGAGAGACCCTAATTCAAAGTTAGATTTCTATACAAGACAAATGGAGGCCATTAATCGTAAACAGATACCCCTATGTAAAGATCACCACATAGTTCTACACAAAGGTACATGTAGCGCCGCTCCTCCCTCTCACCAGGCGAAGGCCACGGCTCCATTTTTCGCTTTTCCCCCCCCCCACACACGTGGTGTGCCGCTCCGCCCTTAAAATTGAGGCTCCCCCCCCCCCCCTCTCACCAGGCGAAGGCCATCCACTTACTACGTAAGTGGACGGAGCCGGCCTAATAAATAAGGGGAGCCGCCCCCCCCCCCCCCTCTCTCATATTTTTTTCTTTATTATTTTTATTTTATTATTAAAAAATATTAAGAGAGGTGGGGGGGACATATTAGGGGGTATGAAAAAGGACGGAGCCGGCCTAATAAATAAGTGGGGAGGAGTTTAGAAGGAAAGAGAGATATTCAAAAAATATCTAAATCCAAAACTAAAGAAAAAGGTAACGATGTGGACAAAAAGGCTTAACCTGAGCGTGACGGAATAGTATACTTATAACTAATAAGCGGCCCTCTCTCTCTTAGAGAGAGAGAGAGGGCTGCATCCCCCCCCCCCTCCGGGGGAGCCGGGGGGGGGACGCTTTAGAGGATATTCCAAGATAGGAACTGGAGAGCCGTATGATGGGAGACTATCACGTACGGTTCGGAGGGCGGCAGTCAACGTAAGAAGACGAGGCCGACCCTACTTTTTTTTATGGTCAACAATATGCTGCATATGTTAAATTCATCTTCAGTCTCATGGGCCGCTTCGCATCCCAAGGTAAATAATATCATAGTATGTAAAGGTAGGTAACGATAATAACAAAAAGGCTGCCACCCCCCCCTTAAACTCGAAATACAATTATACGCCCACTCCCTTTTCCACATGGCCAGGCTAGTCGGATGCGACTTCGTCTTATCCGTATGATGACCTTGCCCCTATGGAGTGCATGTAGGGAACTGTCAAGGTCAAGGCTCGGTTTTGGCTCCGGGGCTAACGAAGGCCCCGACCAAGGTGCTGGGCCGCTTGCATGGCTCCGCCAACGAGTGGACGGAGCCGGCCCCTACATCATATTTTTTCTTTATTATTTTTATTTTATTATTAAAAAATATAAAGAGCTGCCTTCCTCACCCCCCTAGGGGGGGGGGGTGAGGAAGGCTGCATCTCGCGCGCGCCGCGCGCGGACGCTGCCCCCGAAGGGAGGCTGCATCTCGCGCGCGCCGCGCGCGGACGCTGCCGGCTCTTCCCCCCCACTCTCTCTTTGAGAGGGGGGGGGGAGGGAAGAGCGGCTGCATCTCCTCTCCCTCTTTACCCCCCCGGCTCCCCATCCGTACTACGTGAGTAGTAGGAGGGGGAGGCGGGGGGGGAGAGGGACGCTGCCGGCTCCGCTGGAGGAGTTAAATTTAAGTAGTAGTTAGACGAGAGGGGAGCCTGCATTAAATAGTAAAGGGATGCCGAAAACAATAAAAAAATATTCCATATAATTAGCGTATTCTTTTAACTGGTTTTAACTTTGTGCCCTTAAGATAAATCTTTACCCCTGCGCCAACCAGGTCTGCATGCTTGCATGCATGCAGCAAGCAGGGTATTTCCCCGTAGCCGGTTAAAAAAATCAAATTATTTTTTTTTATTACTGGCCTGCATGCAGCCTGCATGCAGGGGGGGGGAACAGGTGGAGCCACAAGGCCCCCGGCTCCTCTCTCACCAGGCGAAGCCCACTTAAAAAAAAATAAATTTTTATTTTTTTAGGCTCCATTTTCGGGCTAGCTTCGCAGCAGAAAATGGACGGAGCCGGCCGGAGCCGGGAGCCGGGGGGGGGGGGTTTATTCCTTAAACCCTAAAACAAGACCATATTTACAAACAATAACCCCACCTTGGTCGACAATTGAATAAAAATTGTGAGCAATACCTTTACCTTAGATTTACGTTGTTGATGTATTGAAACAATTATTAATTGTTACATATAATGGAAAGTCCGGTGCTTTTTAATCATATAAGTTATTTTCTTATTGTGGCAATCCACTAAGCAAATATAAACATAACAGTATTATGCGGTAATTAAGGATAAAAATCCTGGATTTAAAAAGAAAATATAAGCATAGAGATAAATGTAAATGCCTTTTATCTCTATTGATAGTGAAATAAGAATCCTATGATAAGCTTTAATTAGACTAACAGTTTAATCAACTAAACAGAATTCGGCTTATGTATATCAAGGTTAAATATTTTATCTATTGCCCAACTTCGTTAGCCCTGCTTGTGTAAACAGCGCTGCCCTTCAACCTACCGAACCCAGAGGGGTGGAGCCGGCCGGCCGAGCGAGCGGGGGGGTGGGGTTTCAACATGCAACCTGCTGCGAAGCTAGCGACCAGGTCTAAGAACCCCCCGCACTTTTTTTAACTTGTTAAAAAAATTAGCAACCGGCCGGCTCCTGAATAGTGGTAGGGGGTGGCTGCAGACCTGGTCGTTATCCTCCTCCCTGGCCTAGCATGCAGACCGGTCGATCTGCGACCTGGTTACTTCAGCCTTGGTCACAAAATCAAAAAAAATATATTTTTTTTTTATTTTTTTTTTATTGGTCGGCTGCTCTGCTCACGCCACCCAGGGGGGCTGCTTAGCTGGGGGGGGGGGGTCTTAATGAATATAAGACGTGGGTTAATGAATTGAATTCAATAAGGGAGATAAGTGGAAATTTACTTACCTAAATTCTAGCACTGAAGAATATACATTATTGTATATTATATTTAACATATAGTATTAAATACATTACCAGATTATTAATACTAAGGCATGGCCGGGTAGTATAGTAATATACTACTTTCTTTTCACTATATGCTGGAACATCTTTAGAGCGGCCCTCTTTTTTTTTCAAAAAAAAGAGGGCTGCATCCCCCCCGGTAGCTTCGCAACCGGGGGGGGGACGCTTTTGAAACTAGTACTGCATGCTTTCGGGACTCAAGAGTAAACGAAAAGCGGCAGAATACAGTAACATGAATAGAGTATAGGCAACTTTAATTTGTGTATAAGAGCCAAACTCCGGGGAAGCCCTAAAGCTCTAGTAACCAAAGTTAACAAGGAAACTTGATAGCTGGCCCTGTTAATGACCAGGGGTAAGGTAATATCACTAGAGATAGACGAAAGAAAAATGGGTGATCGCGGATCTAAATCAGATACCATTCTTTGGTGTCTGTAAAAGAGCAACGAGTAGACGGTTCTTCAGTGTTTATTTTTAATGCTGTAAGGTGTACTCTAGTCGCCGGGAAAGCCGGTTCTTGATAAAAAAAAAATTAACCTTCAGGGATCCTTATAACTAAAAGCCCCCCCTTTTTGATTTTTTTTAAAAATTAAAAAAGGGGGGCGCCCGGATTAAGGGTCATTTGAATCGGCCCCCCTTTCTCATTTATTTCCCGCAGCATGCTGCGCAGGAAATAAACGTAAAGGAGGGCTTTAAAAAATGAAGGTAGTAGGTTAGCAATTACAATGTGTAGTGATAATATTAGGATTGTTCAAGGTGATTTAATAAATTTAAGCTGGCCTCTAGGTGAGCTAGGGTAGTATTCAGATGGTGGGCTTTCGATAGTCAAGTATGTAGAAGGTGCTAACACCTCCTTACTGCATACCCGGCGAAATTATCCTAGTAAACTCACTCAGAGGTTGGAGTCCCTGGGATTTTCCCCTTGCAGATATGCGATAGGAAATATTGGGATCCTACCAACTTTAATCGTTTAAGGGTACCTGGATCACAAGTTCAGGTGGGCATCCTTGGTAAACGTTCTACAGCTACTAACTAGGGACGATAAGAAGTCTCAGTGAGACCTCTCGACGCGTAGCAGTTATTTAGTGAAGTCGGCTAACTAATAATGCCATTTGAACGTAACAAGGCCCCTATCTTGTTAAGGGCTTCGAACTAAAGTCGAATCACGTAGTTGAGGAAAAAAACCCCTCAAGCAGCAAGACCCATCTCTATTAGGGTTCTAAAGATTCCAATTAGGAACTATCAAGTTAACCTGTAATTGCGGATCCTTTCAGTGGCTTCGATATATATATATAATACCAGTTACAACAATGATGAATAATAAAAATTATAAAATTAGTAGCAGCTCAGCTATGCCCGAGCTTAAACCTTTTTTCATTACAGGGTTTACAGATGCTGAAGGCTGTTTTCATATAGGTATTAGTAAGCATAATAGATTTAAACAAGGGTATTCGGTTGAAGCTGTATTTAAGATTCATTTAGATCAAAAGGATTTAGCTTTATTAAAAATGATTCAAAGTTACTTTGGAGTGGGGAATATTTATAAACTTGCAAAGGGTTCAATTCAATATCAAGTTTCATCGGTTAAAGAATTAGGAGTAATTCTAGATCATTTCGATAAATATCTATTAATAACTAAAAAACGAGGGGATTACTTATTATTTAAACAGGCGTTTAATTTAATTCAAAACAAAGAACATTTAACTCCTGAAGGATTAAGAAAACTTGTAGCAATTAAAGCATCAATGAATAAAGGTTTATCTCCGTCCCCCCCTCTCTTTTATTTTTTATTAAAAAAATATTAAGAGAGGGGGGCAATTAAAAGCCGCTTTTCCTGATATAGAGCCAGTCCCAAGACTTTTGATTCATGATCAAATAATCCCTGATCCATATTGGTTAGCTGGATTTGCAGATGGGGAAGGTTGTTTTTTGGTGAATATTCAAAATTCTTCAACGCATCAATTAGGATGTAAAGTCGAATTAAGATTTCAAATCACTCAGCATTCTCGAGATGTCTTGTTAATGGAAAGTTTAGTGAAGTATTTAGATTGCGGTAAAGTATATAGATCTAGAGAGGCAGTAGATTTCGTAGTAACAAAATTACCTGATCTCTCTGAAGGAATCATCCCGTTCTTTGAAAAATATCCTCTCCAAGGAGTTAAATCTCATGAATTTTTAGATTTCAAGATAGTAGCAAAGTTAATGAAAAATAAAGAACATTTAACTCAGGAGGGATTAGAACAAATTAGACAAATCAAATCAGGAATGAATACTCAAAGAAAACATAATTAAATTATTTAGTTAGATATAAAAGTAATTGCGAATTAAATAATTAACTCAAGATTAAAGTTTACACAATAGCCTAGTCCTAAGTTATTAATGTATAATAAGGACAAATTTGTGTACGATCAAAAGATTAGACAACCAGCAGGAACCTAAAGGTATAAGGGGTTATGTTATGCCTTAAGTATTAAACACTTTACTAGCAGGTTCCTCAGAGACTACATGTGAAATACCCTATTAGATTTTTTTCAAAAAAAAATTCAGGCTAAAGATATAGTCCGATTATTAACGAAAGTTAATGAGAATAGAATTGCATGCCTGCTTTAATAGGAGGATTTGGTAAAATTAAAGGTTTAAATTATAATTTTAAAGATTCTTCGTTCCAACCTAACGAGGTGTTTCAGTTTAGCACTTCTTTAGATAGTGAAAACGCTATGTCATCACCTAAACCTGAGGTTTCAAAAAAATCATCTTCTTCATTAGCGAGGGGGGGGCCGAAGGGCCCCCCCTTGCAGCTCCCCCCCCTCCGGGGGGGGGCCGCTCCTTACTTAGCTGGATTAGTTGAAGCAGATGGTTCTATAGCGGTTCATGATTCAAAGAGTAAATCTCAACTTTATCGTCCTAAAATAATAATTGTGTTCAGTTTAGTTGACAAACCTTTGGCCGATAGATTAGCTCTTATAACTCAAGTAGGTAAAGTTTACCTGAAATCTGATGCTGGTTATGTCTTATGACAAATTCAAAAAAAAGAAGATGTCCTAGTACTAATTAACTTAATTAATGGTTATATGCGTACTCCTAAAATAGAAGCATTGCACAGAGCTATTAATTGATTTAACCTATTTGACAATTGTACTCTAGAATGTCTACCTTTAGACAATTCACCTATAGATAGCAACAGTTGATTGGCTGGTTTCAGTGATGGTGACGCGAACTTTTCTATAACTTTAACCGATCGTAAGAAAAATGGTAAAGTTACTGGTAAAAGATTGCAAACTTTTTTCCGAATTGAGTTAAGACAAAATTACCATAGAGGTGAAAGTAGTTCTAGTAGTTACTTTGCTGTCTTGAGTCTAATAGCTGAATACTTAAGTGTAAACTTGTTATCTAGAACTAGACAACAAGGTGATAAATTATTTTTTGCCTTTATGGTTATAGCTCATAGTTCCATAAGTCATAAAAAAGTAAGAGCTTATTTCGATCGTTTTCCTTTATATTCTTCCAAATATTTAGCTTATAAAGATTGAACCTATCTTCAAGATCTTCGTCTGTCTGGTGGTGTTTTTACTAGTGAACAGATTGCTGAAGTTCAGTTTATCAAATCTCAGTTTAATAGTAAACGAAAAGTTTACGATTTTTCTCATCTTGAATCTTTAACAATATAATTTAAATTTAAAAGAAATTGCCGTGGGCGATAGTAATACCGCTCTTATTACATAACTATGTGCGGGAAAGCCCTAAAGTCTTTTTGTAGGATGTTGTGAAAACTTCACGCCCCCCTCCCCCTCTCTCATATTTTTTTATCTATTATTTTATTCGTCAGCATGCAGAAAAAAATATTAAGAGAGGAGGAGGGGTAAAGTAGGAGCGTACACAGACCATAAAGATCAAAAAGAATAGAGCCCATCTACTATAATTTTTAAAGGAGATTGGTAAAAATGGATAATCCGCAGGAAACCAAAGAATAATAGTTAATTATTTTACTGGGATCCTCAGAGACTAAACGTTATGTTCCCATACTTGCTACTCAATAGCAGCCTTTGGGAGAAGATATAGTCCAATTTATAGTTGAAAGATTATAACATATTGAATTTCTTATTACCATTACTAGTTGGGGGTCCGGATATGGCATTCCCAAGACTTAATAACATAAGTTTCTGACTACTTCCTCCTAGTTTACTTCTGTTTGCATTTGCTAGTGGAATAGAGAACGGTGCGGGTACAGGTTGAACTCTCAAGATGGATGGGGAGTTGCTCTGTGGTGACTCAGAGGCAATAAAACTCTTTTCGATGCGTGAAAGTAGAAAATTTAATAAAAATAAATGAAATAATCTAAACGACAATGAAAAATTTAAGATTTGATTGGTAGGGTTTACAGATGGGGATGGTTGTTTTAGCGTTGTTAAATCAGGAGATACATACCGTCTTCAATACAGTTTAAGCCAATCTGCATATAATCTTAGATTGCTTTATTATATAAAGAAACAATTAGGATACGGGAAAGTCTTAATCCGTAAAACGGATATGAAAGCGAGGGGTTACGAAGTTACCCCTTGCAGCCCCCATCTGAAGAGGGGGGCCGCTTATTTTATAATTACTGACAAAGAAGTAATAAATAAAATTATCTTTCCCATTTTTGACAAATATCCTTTATTAACAAATAAGTACTATGATTATTTAAAAGTAAAGATAGTCTATAATATTTTAAAAAGCTCCGATAACGAAGAAGAGATTAAGTCAAAAGTACAACATGTCTTAAGCCTAAAAGGGCCAAACTCTCATGTATCTCCAGCTATTGCTAACTTAAATGAAAAAAGTAGATTAGAGGAGATAAAAAACGTAGTTTCGCGTCATTGATTAATTGGTTTTGTAGAGGCAAAAGGTAATTTCATAATATCTCCAGTTGGCTCTACAAATCTTTTAAATCTTATGAGCCATACACTAAATAATTCGCTTACTTGCCTAAAAACAATTAACAATAGAATACCTTCTAATTCCCCTTTATTTAAAGTAGGTTTTCAGATTATTAAAGAACAGGATGGATTTTTATTATATCTAATAAAGCGTATATTGCATATTAAAAATAATTTAAAATATAATAAAGATCTGGATAGATATATCTTAATAACAGAAAATTCTAGAGCTATCTCCAACATCATTAATGCCTTTTCCAAAGAGTTCAAAGGAATGCAATCCCTTGAGCTTAAGTTATGGTATAAAGCATATTACTATAATAACAGGAATATCAAGAAAGCTATAAAAGTAGCTAATCTACTTTTAAATCTTAAACAGAGATATCTAAATTGCAGTAATCCTCTATACGTATCTAACGGTAAATCCTTAACATCACTTGGAGTTAAACAACTAAATACACCTTACAAATCACATGTAATGGGTAATAGATTAACTACAAACATGTTATTTAAAGGTTCTATCCGTAATATTAGCACTAGCTCACGTTTAAATAAGGGTACTAATAATAATTTAAATCCTTACTTTATAACAGGATTTTGTGATGGTGAAGCTTGTTTTAATGTGATTATTAGGAAATTTTCAGAAGTAAAAATTGGATGAAAGGCAGATGTGGTTTTTTATATTGGAGTACATGAAAAAGATAGAGCTCTGCTCGAGAGAATTAGAGCATATTTTGGTGTAGGTTCTATATATACACAAGGTAAGGACGCATGTCAATATAGGGTTTCTTCTGTTAAGGACTTAATGAATGTAATTATTCCACATTTTTATAATTACCCTTTAATTACGCAAAAACGTTCGGATTTTGAGTTATTTAAAGGGGTAGTAGGATTAATGAGCGCTAAAAAACATTTAACTCTTGAAGGTATGCTACAAATTATAGGTATTAAAGCTTCGCTAAACTGAGGCTTACCCGATAATCTGAAAGCAGCTTTTCCTGAGGCTAAATCTGTTAAGAGACCTGTCGTTCAGTTTGAAGGGATTCCTGATCCTCAATGGCTGGCAGGTTTCACTGATGCTGAAGGTTGTTTTATGATTAATGTTCGTAAATCTTCAACTCATAAATTAGGTGTTTGTATAACGTTGAATTTTAAAATAATTCAACACATACGTGATGCTAATTTAATAAAAGGGTTAGTAGAATATTTAAATTGTGGAAAGTCTTACGATTGTGATCCTTTAGACAGTATTTCATTCCAGACATGAAGTTTTTCAGATATATGTAAAGTAGTTGAATTCTTTGATAAATATACTTTACAAGGTGTAAAGGCGGAGGACTTTAAAGATTTTAAGCGGGCTGCTGAGTTGATTAAGAACAAAGCCCATTTAACGGAAGAGGGTGTTAAAGAACTTTTATCTGTAAAAGCTGGTATGAATAGAGGTAGATCCTGGTAACCCACACATCTCAGTTATTATGATAACTTTTATAGGTTTTATCTCCCCTCAACTGATCTTAACTTCCGGTGACAAAGTTATTCTTAATATAGTTCTAAGAGGAAAGGTACGAATTAAGTAGACTCCAGCTATGGTTATATGAACTAAGAGCCAGATTAGTGGCTCTCACTATCCTTCTGCAGAACCGATTAGCGAATATATGGTGACCTTTTCCCTCCTTTTTGAGTCTAATACAATTTAGTTTAATTCATCCGTAAGCAATAAGCCTTATGAAATATCAGGAGAAGGATAGTGTATCTTAATTCGACAGATACAAGCAATACAGGGAGGGATACACTATTTAAAGCCTATTTAAGAATACTTTATTATATTAAGAGTAGCTTAGGCTATGGTAGTGTCTCCAAAAGCGAGAAACAAAACTGGGGAAACTTTAGGATTACAGATAGAAAAGTTTTAAACCAAGTAGTCTTCCCTATTTTTGATAAATACCCACTTTTAACAAGTAAACAGTTTAATTATCTGCGTTTTAAGAAAGCATATGATATTTTAGAAAATAAAAATCTTACTACAGTTATTAAGAACAAAATGATAGAAGAATTACTAAGTGAGAAACTTCCTACTGATTACGTTTCACCAGCTATATCTCACTTAAGTGAAACAAGTAGTTATGAGGAAATAGCTGATGCTATTTCAATCTACTGATTAGCTGGTTTTATTGAGGCCGAGGGAAACTTCGGTGTGTATCCAGATCGAGGAAGATTTAATATTGAATTCACTCTTGTTCAGAAATTAGATAAAATATTATTACAGCTTATAAAACGTTTTTTACACATATCAAGTAATGTAAATTATAGTAATACAAGAAATATATATGTTTTAAACACAAAAAACTCTAGATCTATCGGAAACATAATTGATACATTTAGAGGTAAATTTAAAGGTATGAAATCCCTTGAGTTTAAATTGTGATCTAAAGCTAATTATTATAAAAATACAAACATTGTTAAAGTAAGTAAAATTCATAAAATAATTCAAAAAGTACGTGGTAAAAATAGTGTTAATTAAAAATAAATTTAATGAATTTTATATTGATTAATTTCGACCAGGTCGGTGTTATCTTAAATATATAATTTTCTTTAGTTTATATAAATTATTTTTATTTTATACTCCAAGTGTTAAGTTATTTTACTGTAACACACGTTATAGACTACTCATGTTTAATGTGGATTAAAAATCCTATAACAAATGTAAAAATGTTTATTGCATGGAGACAACACGCCTGAGTAGAGGGTAAATATTATTCTACTCATCAGAGACTAAATAAAGAGTATCTTAATAACAATAATAATAAAGAGCTTGCGCCTTGATTTGAACAATGATTAGTCGGTATGACAGATGGAGATGGAACTTTCTGTATAGTACGTCAAAACGGTAAATGAAGCTTAGCGGCCCCTCTCTCTCTCTTTATGAGAGAGAGAGGGGCTGCATCTCTCCTTTCAGGAGGATGCTTATAAAATAGCTTTATCTAGATATAATTTAAGAGCACTTTTTTATATTAAAAAGCAATTAGGTGTTGGTTCAGTCACTAAAGATAATACAAAAGGGCAATTGCCTCCGAAGGAGCCCCTCCCTCTCACCCAACTACTACACGCGTAGTAGTTGAGATGAGAGGGAGGGTTTTATTAGAGATAGAAAAAAACTTGAAACAGTTATATTTCCTATTTTTGATAAATATCCTCTTTTAACAAGTAAACAGTTTAATTATTTAAAATTTAAACAAGCATTTTATATATTAGAAAATGCTAGTCTCACTAGAGATGAAAAGGATCAAAAACTTTTTGCATTAAAAAACCAATCAATACCTGAAAATTATATTTCTCCTTCTTGAAACAATACAAATTTACCCTTAAAAACTATAAATGATGTAACTAATGTAATGACTAAACCATGACTGGTTGGATTTATTGAAGCCGAAGGAAGTTTTTATTTAGTTTCAAAAGATCCCACTAGAATAGTGCATGGTTTCGGTTTAACTCAAAAATTAGATAGTGTAGTTTTAGAAGGTATTAAGTTTATACTACATATACCAACTGCTGTTAAGTTTAGACCAAAACATAATCATTATATCCTAGATACAACTAATTCTAGAGCGCCCCTCCGAACTACCCTCTCTCAATTTTTATTGAGAGAGGTTTTTTTTGTAAAAAAAAAGGATGGGTGCAGCCTTCCTCCTACGGAGGAAGGCCGCTATTGAAAATATCATAAAATACTTTCATAATACAATGAAAGGTATGAAGTCAGTAGAGTATAGAATATGGGCTAGATCTTATGCTAAGCATAAAGGAGATTATTCTAAATTATCTGAAATAAGAGATATTATTAGAAAACTTAAAACTAAATTATTGGAAATTTCTGATTTTAATCATTAAATCCGGGTAATTGTTATTAAGATAAAGGTAGACGCTCTTCTAAAACCAAGTCAAATAAAGGCGCAGGCTCTTTATTTTTATTGAAAATAAGATAAAGGTATAGTCCGAACAATATAGAGATATATTGAATGTAACGATAGTTTTAGTCCCAGCCCGATTTTCCCCCCCCCCCCCCCACACTTCTTACCCCCCCCCCCTCGCAGCTTCGCCCCTCCTCTCCACCGTACAACATAAGTTGTAGGTGGAGAGGAGGGCCACTAAAGAGGCGAGGGGGGGGGGCTGGTGGGGGTGAGGATCGTTTGGTGAAATTAAGGGTTCGCACTAAAATGAGGTTACCAACACAATTGTTATCCACCATTATCAGGTATCCAAAGTCATAGTGGAGCTAGTGTAGATTTAGCTATATTTGGATTACATTTATCTGGAATTAGTTCACTTCTTGGTGCTATGAACTTCATCACTACAATATTAAATATGAGAAGTCCTGGTATTAGATTACATAAAAGGCAGAGGTGTTTTTTCTGCTATATTGTGTATAAGAGCCAAACTCCGGGGAAGCCCTAAAGCTCTAGTAACCAAAGTTACATTGGAAACATTGTAGCTGGCCCAATTAATGACTTGGGGTATGGTAATATCACTAGTGATGATAGTAAATTGAAATGGGTTATCGCGGATCTAAATCAGACTTACTTTTGAGTCTTCTTCTTATTTTTATATAAAAATAAAATGGATAGGCGGAGCCTCATCAAAAGGTAAGTCTGTAAAAGAGCAACGAGTAGATGGTTCTTCAGTATTTCTAATACTGTAAGGTGTACTCTAGTCGCCGGGAAAGCCGGTTTTGGAGTGAAACTCTCTACATACCAGGATTTTACGACTTAATTTTTCATAGGTTTATTTCCTACCTTAGTAGTAACCTATTGAGGTTTAGTTAATATCCTGTGTGTAGAAATTCAATCCTCTGAATTTATATACACTTAGTGCTTCGCAACATATTTTTAGGATTGATTATGCTTCTGGTTATGTATACTTAATGATTATGTTTATTTTCAAACATTTGAATATTATTAATTAGACATTTCGATCTGTAAAAATCTTATCGAGTTAAAGTGATATAAATGAATAAAACGAAATATACTACTAATACAAATAATTTAAACCCTAATCTTGTTACAGGTTTCTGTGATGCTGAAGGCTGTTTTACAGTAAATATTAGCAAGAACCTTAAACTTACTTTAGGTTGAAGTGTTAAATTAGTTTTTAGTATTCATTTACACTCTAAAGATTTAGATAGTTTATATCTAATTCAACGTTTCTTTGGTGTAGGTAGTGTAACCGTACACGGAGATTCAGCTATGTTCCAAGTTGTAAGACTAAGTGACTTAGCTCGTGTAATTGAGCACTTTAATAACTATCCACTAAAGACTCAAAAGTATGCAGACTTTTTATTGTTTAAAAGAGCTTTTGACCTTGTAAATAATAAAGAACATCTTACTGAAGCAGGTCTACGTAAACTTATTAGTATAAGAGCTTCTATGAATAAAGGTTTACCTGAAAGATTAGAGGCTGCTTTTCCTAATATTACTCCAGTGCCAAGACCTCAAGTTCCAAAACCTACTTTGGAATCAAACACACCAGAGGTTAAACATTGAATGGCTGGATTTGTCTCAGGTGAGGGTTGTTTCTTTATTAAAACAAGCAAATCTAAAACTCATAAATTAGGCATGAGCGTTGCTTTGAATTTCTTAGTAGTTCAAAATATACGTGATGCCAATTTATTGGAAAGCTTTGTACAAGTTTTTGGTTGTGGTTCTTTCTCTATTATAGAAAAGTCTGGTATTGGTACATTTGCTGTGTCAAACTTTTCTTATATAGTAGATAATATTATACCCCTTTTTGAAGAGTACCCTATATTTGGTGCAAAAGCTAAAGATTTTGAGGACTTTAAAGAAGCATCAGTTCTTATTAAATCTAAGGCTCATCTAACTAAAGAAGGGTTAGATAAGATTCTCTTAATTAAATCAAGAATGAATTTTAAGAGGTAATTTATAGTAAGTAGTATATAATTAATATACATAAAGACTTCTATTTGAATTTGATTTTTTTGATAAATATAAAAAAGATATTTCAGAAAAAGTAAATAAAAAGATACGTAAGTGTTTACGTGCTATAGGGTTGAAAATAGCTTCAGATTAAAGTTACCACATTAAGATAAATAGTTGTCATTATAGTAGACTAATGGTTGATTATCATAGTATACTAATCTAAGTAAGGTCTTATTTGATAAACGTTTATTCTTTTTGTGGACGAAATTAGCACTATTCGGTTGAGCTGTAGTTATTACAGCTGTTTTATTATTATTATCTCTCCCAGTATTAGCCGGTGGACTAAAAATTGCGCCGGCTCTAAATCTGGCTATATGCTGGGACACCCAATATTTTTTTGTAGAGATAGGGCAATCAGCAGGAAACCTGTTAAGTTTGAACTTTTCAGGGATCCTCAGAGACTATACGCCGGAATTTATTTGTTGTACTGTTTTCTCGATTCCTTCTTTCCCTATTTACTCTATAAAACAAGGAATAAAATTATCTACTAGATATGAGTTAATAAAATATAGAAATTATACTTCTTTTAATAATAGTGGTTCTAAAACACAATTAGCCTCTTATATTGCTGGATTAATAGAAGGAGATGGAACTATACATGTTCCTAAAACAGAAAGATCTGATAAGGGTAATTATAACTATCCTTCTATCCAAATAGTTTTTCATTTGAAAGATTTACCTTTGGCATTATTAATTCAAAAAGAAATAGGTCACGGTTCCATAAGTAGAAAAAAGGGTGTAAATGCTTATATTTACACTGTTAATAATTTAAAAGGTTTATTATTGTTAATAAAATTAATAAACGGAAATATGAGAACCAATAAAAATTTTACATTACATAAATTAATAGACTGATTAAATACTAAGAATAAAGAGCGCCGCCCCTCCTCTCTCATTTATTTCCATAAGGAAATAAACGGAGAGGAGGGTCTTAATATTGAAAAAAAAGGGTTAAATACTAATTCTCTTATTTCTGACGCTTGATTGTCTGGATTCATAGAAGCTGATGCTCATTTTTCAGTAAGAGCTACTGAATCAGGAAAATATCCTAAAATTGAATGTAAATTTGAATTAACTCAAAGACAAATTGACCATAATAATAATGATAATCTGTTTTTTTTAGAAGAAATAGCTAAACTTTTCCTATGTACTGTTAAACCTATTAGACTCGAAAAAGCTAATCCTCAATATAGAATTAGAACTACTAATATAAAAGGTAATTTATCAGTAATTGATTATCTTACAAAATATCCCTTGTTTGGAACTAAATTCTTAGATTTTCAAGATTGAGTGAAAGTCGTGAACTTATTTAAAGAAGGAAGAATGGACCATAAGCTTAACATAGCTAAAGTAAAACTTATTAAATCTCAGATGAATGATAATAGAACTGAATTTATATGGGATCATTTACAAAACTTTTACAACTTAAATAAATAAGATATAGTCCAATCATCAACGTAAGTTGGTGCGTATCTACTCTAAATTTATTAGGCTGCATAAAGTAGTCCTTAAATAAATTTTTAAAATAGTAACACTATTATGAGATTATGTCTCGTAGATCAATATAATTAGGCAATTATAATGGTTCTTATTAATTGTATACCTTTTTATTTAGTTGAAGAAATTAATTCAGTGTGCTTATCTATACTATTGTTTAATGCTCAGCCGCCTTCCCCCCCTCTCGCCCCCCCCCACTCCATCCGTACTACGCTAGTAGTAGGATTGAGTGGTGGGTTTATAGAGGGGGGTATGGAAAGAAGATTTTCTACCTTCCCCCTCATATTTATAAGGGGACAGGGCAATAACTATAAATCAGATTACATGTCATACTATTTAGCGGGATTACTAGAGGGTGACGGACATTTTAATACACCTAATAAACTTTATACTCCTTCTGGGACAGCTAGAGTAGCTGCCATAGAGACAGAATTTGCTCTTAAGGATAGACGTTCAGCAGAACTATTACAATCTCTATTTGGTGGAAAAATATATGATCATCCTAATAAAAAATTGACGAGATGACTAGTTCAAGATAAAAAATCTGTCACTAATATAGTAAATTTAATAAATGGAAAATTAAGAACACCTAAGATTAATTCTCTTTATAATATGATTGATTTTTTAAATGCTAAAGGGGATAATATTATAAAACTTCCTTTAGATACTAGTCCTTTAAATAATAATGCTTGACTGGCTGGTTTCATAGATGCTGATGGGCATTTTGCTATTAAAGGGTTTACTCCAAACCCTAAATCACACTTAGGTATTCATTTTCAATTACCACAACGTGCTACCGATAAAAGTGGAGAGAGTTTAGAGAAATTAATGTTAAAAATAACAGAATTTTTATTAGTAAAATTAAATAGAAGAACATTCTCTGAAAAATATCATCAGTTTGTTGTTAGTTCATCTAACCGTGTGAGCAACAATATTATAATTGAATATCTAAATACTTATCCTTTATTAAGTTCAAAATATTTGGACTTTAAAGATTGAGAAACTGCTAATAACATTTACATAAATAAACTACATAAAGACCCTATACAATACGAAAAAATCAGGGAACTTAAAGCAAATATGAATAATGGTAGAACTTATTTTTCTTGATCTCATCATAAACAAATTTTATTTGACTAAATTGTATAGACTAGTAGTTTAAACCCTTCTTATACAGGTGAAGGTATGGGCTGCAATTGCTCGAATCCCTCCCGTGATAGATTTCAAATGAAGGTAATTGATTTAATGATATGAGCATGTGATTAAATTAGTATAATTAGTATAATAAGTATACACGAAGACTAGAGTATTTTCTCATATTCTATGTTTTGGTAAATCTTTAATGAATTAAATCTTTAACAAGAATAATAGACATAAATAATAAGTGTCGCCAGTTTGCCAACAAAAATGGCAATTACTATGGTCGAAATATGGGACTGAGAAACCGCCCCCCCCCCCCTACCGTACTACGCTAGTAGTAGGTAGGGGGGGGGGCTTTTATAGGCCAATTTGTGGGAGTGAACCTCCCGCTATAAACCATCAAATTGCGGGGACATCCTAAAGCAATTTCAACCAAACAAGAGTGGTAACGCATCTTGTGGCACAGGTAATGACTCGTGGTAAGGTAAAATCGAAATTGATGCACGAAAGGAAATGGATAATCCGCAGCCAAGCACCACTTATGACTAAGTAAGTGGTGTGCAGTTCATCGACTAAAAGTTGGTTGGCGTAAGCTTAAAATATAGTCAAGCCCCACCTGAAAGGGTGCAGGAGAACATGTGTATAAGTTCTCCGTTAAATGGGTAGTTATAACTACTTAGGGAGAAGGACCTCGTTCTCTGCCTGTAAAAATGGCTAAAGAGGTAGATCTGTTTAACTGATCGTAACTTCAACACTTCATTCTTCGAAGCTGCTGGAGGAGGAGATCCTATCCTGTATCAACATCTTTTCTGATTCTTCGGTCATCCAGAAGTCGAAATTGATATAAAAATAACTACTTTTATTAACTATTACATTCGCAGCGGAGCTAGCGGAGTGGCAGATTTTATTACTCTTTTTATTTATAATACAACAAATTTTTTGCCTGCATGTAGCACTATTCCTGCTGCATGCAGCCATTTTTTGCTAGCTTCCCCTACCCCAGAGGGGGCTAGGGTAAAGGAACAGTCCTCCCCCTCTCAAGACCCCCACGGTCACAACCTCCGCTCATGTCTCCGACAAGCAGAGGGGAGGGTGGGGGGCTCCGCGGAGCGTTGCTTATATTTTAAGGGACCCTCCGCACTGCATGCGACTATTCAGGGCCCCCCCCTCACCGGAGGTGTGGACAAAGGCGGGGGTGGGTCATATAATGCAAGAGCTACTATTAAATGGATTAGTATTCATGCACCTGTTCATTTAAAACCTAAAGGGGATAAGGAATTTGGTCATTATTTAGCTGGATTAATAGACGGGAATGGCTATATTAGTCCATTTTCTATTACTATATCTTTTAATATTTTAGATGCTTCACTCGCTTATTATGTAAAAAAAATAATAGGCTCAGGTAAGGTTTCTATTTTTAAAAATAAAAAGGCTGTTCTTTATTCTTTACGTAATAAAGAAGGTATCGAAAAAGTACTTTTTTTGATAAACGGAAAGATTCGATCGGAGAATAAATTAAGACAAATTAATATACTTTTAAGTCAACCTCGTTATAGTTTATTAAATAGCCAAATAGGTTTTAAATTAAATTCTTCAGATAATTTAGTTAATCATTGGTTAGCAGGGTTTTCAGATGCTGCTTTGGCTGAAGGCCATCAGAGCCTGCATGCAGACTCTGTATGTCCCCGAGGTAGTTTTCAAATTAAAGTGCCTCAGAGTCGAAATGATATTATACCCATAACAGGAGTACATTTCGCTTTCCAAATTTCAGGAAAAGAATCTATTTTATTTGATAAAATCGCCAAATTCTTGGGTGGATTTACGAGGGGCCTTGGTCGTAAAACTGAAGATTGACATTACTACTCTTCAACTAGTTTTGGATCAGCTAAAAAAGCTATTAGTTATTTTGATAAATATCACTTATTATCTAGTAAGTATGTTAATTATTTAAAATGAAGAAAGACATATTGTAAATATATGAAAAAAACTGAGTTTACAACTTATAGTGAAATTTTAAGTAAACATAATAAACATCTTGTTGAAAATGATACCGACCAGGTCGGGTTCTTGCACATTCCCTTTCCATAAGCGAAGCAAGTTTCCCTGCGCCTTTGGCTACGCTTATACGAAGGATGTGCATATTTTTTTCCGCTGCTTCGCAGCGTAAGTAAGTAAGTAAGTAATAAAAAAAGTCCCGGTATCCGGAGGATGTGGAGGCGACCAGGTCTGAATATAAATGCACACCCCCACAACATCGGCTGCGCCGATGCGGACCTTGGTTGCTGAATAAGGGGTAGCACCTCACCCACACCCCTTCACCCCCCCCCCGCCGGTTAAAAAAAAATAAAATTATTTTTTTTTATTACCGGCCGCCCGGCCGGCCGGCCGGCCGGCTCCAAGTGAGCGAGCCTACGGGGTAAAAAAAATTACTGGCTCGCCCCCCCCCCTCTCGGAAGGGGTCCTACCCAAAAATATTTATATTTTTGGTATTTTTTCTTTATTATTTTTATTTTATTATTAAAAAAAATATAAGAGAGAGGGGAATTTATAACCCCGCAGGGGCTAATATTAAATATTTGGGGGGCTGCTCTGCTGGCGGGGGGGGGGGGGTAGGGTACAAGCAGGAATATAGCTGCTCTTCTGGGGAGATAAAAATATATAGGCTTCTTAACGTTGCTATATGCTGGGACTACTTCGATATTTAGTTTTAAATACTCCATCTTAAAAGATCAGCGGACGGCTTTAGCCCGTCAGTAAAAAAGTTAAAACGATGAAGTAAATCAGCAGGTAACAGTTTTATATATCTATTTTATAACATATTTATAAACAAAACTGGAACCTCAGAGACTTTACGCAACGAAATCGCAATAAATACATGGCCAATTACTACCTCCTCCGCCCCTACGGGGGGGGGGTAGAGATGCGGCTAAGAATTAAACCTATTTCTGTTCATGTACCTACGGTCTCCCCTTTTCTTTTAATTTTTGTTACAAAAATTAAAAAGAAAAGGTCATTAAAAGCCTGCTAATCATACTTAATTTGCGAGGGGGGGTGCAGATGCAGCATGCCTGCATGCGTCCACCTTCGGAGAAGAGGGTGCAGCACTCCCCCTACGTTGCCACCTACGCACAGCCCATTACCTTACAGGCTAAGGGTCTGTACGGAGTTAAAAAAAATAAAATTCTTTTTTTTTATTACCGGGCGGCTACTCATTAGATCTAGCCTCCCCCAAAAAATTAGCTGGGTGGTGGCCCAACCTTTTTTTTTGGGGGGGGGGGGGTAGTATAAGGGTGGGCGCAAGCGGGAAAAAGGAAATATAGACGCCTTGGTCGAATATAATACAAAAAATGTTACTATTAAATTAAAAAAAAAATAAATGATGAACAGATTTAGTGATACTACTGCGGTTTAAGATAAAGTCCTAACAAGGATGTTAAGTTCTTGAGTATTAAAAAAAAAGAATAGATTTATATAATTATTTAAACTATTCGATTAATAAAAAATTCTTGTTATATATTAATTATACCTGGTTTTGGTATTATTAGTACAGTTATTTCTGCTAGTTCAAACAAAAATGTATTCGGTCAAGATGGCCCTTTAATTGGAATATTACAATTAATGCAACAAACTATATGCAGGGAATTCAAGAATTGTTATAACAATTCGCTATTACAAAATACTAATAATGTAAGAAATATTATATATTCCTTTATAGTAACAATTTTTGTAATATTGAACAATCCGCAGATAACCAAAGCACGAAGTGAAAACTTCAAATCTGAAATAACAAAATTTTTCCGGTTAAGCATGTGAGTAGAAATTTCAGAGGCCATATGTTTCATGTTTACACTTCGTAGTAATAATAATTTTTTTAAT
This sequence comes from Morchella sextelata, assembly GCF_020137385.1. Lineage (NCBI taxonomy): Eukaryota > Fungi > Ascomycota > Pezizomycetes > Pezizales > Morchellaceae > Morchella > Morchella sextelata. Next base: position 119,047 of record NW_025408644.1, read on the forward strand.
TCATTTGTCAAAAGACCAAAAATGAAAATATTTAAACAATTAAGACCCTTACACAATAATACCGGCAAATTAAATCCTTGATTCGTTACTGGTTTTACGGATGGTGATGGTAGTTTTCTTATTAATGTTAGACCTAAACCTAACAGGAATAATGATTATAGTGTAGAATTAGTTTTTAGATTAAATTTACACTCAAGAGATAGAGCTTTATTGGAAAAGATTAGAGATTTTTTTGGGGTTGGTAGACTTACAGCAGTATCTGAAAATTACGTACAATATTGAGTTGGTGCTTTAGAAGATATACTTGTTATTGTTAATCACTTTAATAATTATCCTTTGATAACACAAAAATGGTCGGATTATCAGTTATTTAGGCAAGCTGTAGAATTAGTGGAACGAAAAGAGCATTTAACACCTGAAGGTTTAAAAAAAATAGTCTCTATCAGAGCTGCATTAAATAAAGGTTTATCTGAAGATTTAAGAGCAGCTTTCCCTGATGTTGTTCCTTCTATAAGGCCTCAAGTCCCTAATATAACTATCCCAGACCCATATTGAATATCAGGTTTCGTAGATGCTGAAGGTTGTTTTAATGTGAGATTTATAAAAACCTCCAAAGGTGATTCAGTTAATCTTAGGTTTTTTGTAACACAACATGTACGAGATGCAGAACTATTAAATAGTTTGGTAGATTATTTTGGGTGTGGAAGATATTGTGTTAGACTTTCTACGCCTTTACACGGTGATTATGTTGTAACTAAATTTGAGGATATTAGATGTAAGATTATCCCATTTTTTGATAAGTACCCTCTTCAAAGTGAAAAATACTTAGATTTCTTAGATTTAAAAAAAATTATGCTACTAAAGGGGAATACTTATGTTTCTTTAACTAAAGAATCGTTAGCAGAGATTAAACAAATAAAATCACGAATGAATAGGGGTAGAAAAACAAAAAACCTATTAAGTGTAAGTATTTCTACACCAGGGAATAAAAAATATTATTCAACTGCAACTAACAAAACCGATCAAACTAAATTTAACCAATGATTGGCGGGATTAATAGATGGAGACGGTCAATTTCATACTACTAAACAAGGTTTTTCTAGTTTAAAAATTGTAAAGCATATAAACGATAAATCCTTATTATACTTAATAAAACATAAATATGGAGGGTTTATTAAAGAGATAGCAGGATCTAATGCATTGAAATATAAATTGCAAAACCCTAAAGGTTTAATCAATTTAATTAATGATGTTAATGGTTTAATTAGGAACCCTATAAGAATGCTTCAACTAAACAGGATATGTGTAAAATATAATATAAAACTTATAGAACCTCAACCTTTAACTTATAATAATGGTTGATTTAGTGGTTTGGTAGATAGCGATGGTTCAATTTATATAGATGAAAAGTCATGACAATTAACTATTAGTGTCACCCAAAAGAATAAATATTTACTAGAACCGTTACAAGGTTTGTATGGTGGAAAAATTTTTATACTTAGCCCTAAAGTAGAAGCGTTTAAATTTTCTATTTTTAGAAAAAAAGAAGTATTAAATTTAGTAGATGTTTATTTAAAAAATTTTCCTTTAAAATCTAGTAAAGCTTCAAAGATTAATTTAATAAAAGAATTTTATCTATTGCAGCATCATAGTGATTTATGTGCCAATAAAATTGATAAATTCAACCAATGAATACAATTTAAAAATAAGTGAGACAAAATTGTTTATTAATTCATTTTTTAAAAATGAAAAATTATTATTATCAGTCAGTAGGAATTTCAGAGGCCATATGTTTGTGTCAACTTGTTTATTAATTTCACTAGCCCTCCGGGCAATGAAATTAAACAAAAATAATAGAAAAATATTCGACCCGGTCGTATATCTCACTAATGATACTGACATTAATAGTGGCTGCATGCAGCCAACGGATACTAAAATTAATACTAATATAAGTATTAATAATAATAACAATAGTAGTCCTAAATTTACAGATGGTAATAATGCTAATAGTAAAGCTTTTAACGAATGATTAGCAGGATTAATCGACGGAGATGGGTGTTTTCAACTATCAAAAAAAGGATATTCTAGTCTAGAAATAGTTATGGAACTAAGAGATAAACATTGTTTATATCAAATTAAAGATAAATTTGGTGGTTCAGTTAAGCTACGGGCTGGTGACAATCATTTAAGATATAGATTACACCATAAAACAGGAATGTTAAATCTAATTAATTCTATAAATGGTTTAATTAGAAACCCTGCCCGAATTCTTCAATTAGGTAAAATATGTGATAACTATGGTATAAAATTGATTGACCCTAAACCTTTAACTTATAATAACGGTTGGTTTGCTGGATTTTTTGATTCTGATGGAAATATTTATATGAATGATAAATCTGGTCAATTATTTATTACTGCATCTCAGAAAAATAGATTTATATTGGATGCTTTAGTTGAACTATATGGAGGTACTATATACCCTATGGTTAAAGTAGGTGCATTTAAATGAACCTGTTTTAGAAAAGATGAAGTATTATCTTTAGTTAATACTTATTTTAAAGCTAATCCTTGTAGATCCGAGAAAAAAGTTAGATTAAGTATGGCTAATAAATTTTATGAGCTTAGAGCGTTACATGCGCATAAAGCAACACCTGATTCAGTATTAGGTAAAGTTTGAAAAAATTTTACTGTTAAATGGGATAAAGTAGTATCTAAATAAACCCTACAACTGGCCTTCGGCCCTCCCCCGGCTCCACGGCTCCAACTACTACACGCGTAATAGTTGGAGCCGTGGAGCCGCCCTAATAAATAAGGGGGGGAAAAGTAATAGATATTGAGTATTTTTTTAGTTGACAAAGAGATGGTCCATTTTCATTAAATTGAATAGTATCTTGGAATGGTCAAATGTAGGCCCACTTTTATTTTTTTTTTTTAGTGTGAGCAACCAGGCTCAGAATGAGCGACCTGGTCGAAAAATTTTAGTGAATCTTCACTATGTGCTGGGAACTTCTAATAACCAAGATACTATAATCCCTTCCCTTTACTTTACTTCCGGTCGTTTCCCTCCGCTTTAGGTTAATTCCCACATTTCGTGGAGCCAAGGAGGCTGGGGGGGGCTTAGTTAGGAAAAGGATAATTCTAGTAAAAAAGCTTTGTTTCAAAAAATTTATATTGAAACACCAACAATAATATTGTAGGGGTTTATAACAATGAACAATCAGCAGGAAACCTTATTGAACATTTAACTTTCTCCAATAACCGGTCCCCCGGTGCGCCCAAAGGGCGACCCAATAATATTTTATATTTTTGGTAAATTGTGGCCGGCCAACTTCGGCCTTGGTCGGCAGCTCATATTTTTTTTTACCGGCCGGCCAACTTCGTAGGCAGGCCGCAACTATTATTTTTATTTTATTATTGAAAAAATATTAAGAGAGGGGGTATCTTTTGAGGTTTGGTTTACAAAGGGATCCTTAGAGACTACACGTGAAGGATCATCACCGCCTCTGGCCTTTGCAAAGCGCCCGGTCCACTTTTCGGTCTGTCCCCCTAATATTTAATATTTGGCCCCCCCTAACGGGGGCGCTAGCCCGTATTTTATAGAAAACTTAGGGGCGCAGCAGACTTCATGCTGGCTCCGAGGGCTTGGCTAGCAGGGGTCCTCACATATCACCAATATAATATATTATGCAATATATTATATTGGAGCCGGCCTAATAAATAAGGGAGCCGGGGGGGGGGGATGATTAAGGTATAGTCCAACTTTTTATAAATAAACGTACACTATAAAATTAGTTCTGCCTCAAGATGGGAGAGAAGCGTCCGCGCGCGTAGCGCGCGAGACGCAAGGGAGGAGGAGTTGTATACAACTCCTCCTCCCTCGCTAATTAATATAAAAAACCGCTCGGCTCCGGCCTTGTTTTTTTGTAAACTGTTAATAGTAAACATAGAAAAGAAAGAAGATCAATTATATTTATAAACTTTAATTTGACGAAATAATAATTTATATTTCTATTAGAGACCCTTTTACAGATGTACCATACCTGGAAATTGGTTTAGGAATGTATGTAATGTAAAGGATGTTAACAATAATCAGGTGTATTCAGATTAAGGAGGCTATTCTCCAATATAATATATAATTTTTTTCATGGTACAAGTTTTAAATATTTTAGGTAATGGATTTGTTCTAACAGGCTTCATTGGAGTAGGTGTAGGTATTGGTGTAGTATTCAGAGCATTATTCTCAGGTGTGGCAATAAACCCCTCTCTTCGTTTTTATTTACTTACTTTGGTTTATTTTTACCTGTATGCATGGGACTCCGCCCTGCTCCTAGATTCTGCTTTTGTCGAAGCTACTTGTTTATTTGCTCTCCCCATTGGTTTATCATCCCAGACTTCTTTCTCTACTAATCCAGAGTCGAAAATTGATCTTTCAAACTCTCTTCATCCCTACTGGGTTACTGGTTTCACGGGGCCTCCCCCCCTCCTCCACCGTACAACGCTAGTTGTAGGTGGAGGAGGGGGGATGCTGAAGGTTGTTTTTCCGTTATAGTGGAAATTACAGAATCTTTGAGTTGAAAGGTAAGAGTTTCATTTGAAATTAATTTACACGAAAAGGACACAGAAATTTTAAATACATTGCAATCTTTTTTTGGGGTAGGATCTGTTTATACTAGATTGAACAGAAAAATATCTGTTTATAGAGTAACGAATGTGAAAGACATTAATGATAAGATTATTCCTCATTTTTCCAAATATCCGCTTATTAGTCAAAAAAGAGCAGATTTCTTATTATGGTCTAAAGTTGTTCAAATGATGACAAACAAAGATCATTTGAATTTATCAGGGTTTTTAACAATTCTTACTTACTATGCTTCTATTAACAGAGGTATGTCGAAGAAAGTTTTAAAGCATTATCCTAATATAATACCTTATACTAAACCTACTTTTGATTTACCTGACCAATTAAATCCATACTGAGTATCAGGGTTTACAGCCCCCTCTCCCCCACCTACTACTCGCGTAGTACGGTGGGGGGGAGGGGGGGGACCTGGTGATGGGGGATTTTCTATCTATGTTAAATCGGCTAAAGATTGTGTTTCAGGACCCCCTAGAAAAAATATATTATGTTTTCCGTGTTACTCAACATAGTAAAGATATTGAACTTATTAAGTTGTTAGAAAAGTTTTTTGGTTGTGGTTTCGTTCACAAAAGATCTAACTTAAACACACCTAGATGTGATTTTATAGTCCAAGATAAATTGTCTATCCGGTCTACCCTCTTTCTCCGATTCCCCCCCCCACTGCGTGGGGGGGGTACGGAGAAAGAGGTAAAAAAAATAATTCCTCATTTTGATATTTATCCACTTGAAAGTTTAAAATCAAAAGATTATCTGTGTTTTAAACAATGTATGTTAATGATAGAATCAAACAAGCATTTGACTCTGGAGGGTTTAACTCTAATCAAAACTTTGAGTTTCGAAATGAACGCTCAAAGGTTAAAATAGAAATTAAACCTAACCCCAAGCCATGAACGAAGTTCATGCATAAATTCCCCACCAACGGGCCCCTTTTTTTTGCAGCGAAGGGGGGAGTCCCAACTTTTTGGCTTTTTTTTACTGGGGCGCGCCCCGGTGCGTAAGCGACCCAAAAATATTTAATATTTTTGGTCAAAATTGAGGGGGCGCCCGCCTGACAAGGTCCAAGGTGGGGGGGGGGGCCACAAACAAAAAAAAAGAAACTTTATAAACAAAATAGGTATATAAAGTAAGTGTACGTTTTATTATAAATTGTAGCTACGCAATGATGTCTATAGGTGTATTAGGATTTGTTGTCTGAAGTCACCATATGTATTCAGTAGGTTTAGATGTCGATACACGTGCGTATTTCACAGCTGCTACACTAATTATTGCAGTTCCTACAGGAATTAAGATTTTCAGTTGGTTGTCAAAGTCCCTTAGAAAAACTTTATACGACCAAGGACAACTGGTAAAGTCTATAAAACAAAATACTTATTTCTTTTCAAGCCATTCCGTTTACTTTGACACACCGGCCTCCGGGCAAATAAATATTAATAGCCTTTCTAAAAATCAAATAAAACTTGCGTCCGCCCCCCCCCCCCTCCATCCAACTACTACACGCGTAGTAGTTAGATGGAGGTGGGGGGATCCTAATTGGGTTACTGGATTCTGTGAAGCTGAGGGGAGTTTCATGGTTATAATATCTAAAAGCAGTAAAATGGCTGCAGGTTGGCAAGTTTTTCCTTGTTTTAAAATTAGTTTACATCAAAAGGATCGAGTATTATTAGAAATGATTCAAGCATATTTTAAAGGGATAGGGGGTATAACCTTACATGGTAAGGATACAATTCAATTCAGAGTCTATTCTATGGTAGACTTATCTATAATTATAGATCAATTTGATAAATACCCTCTTATCACTAAAAAACTAGTTGATTATGAACTTTTCAAACAAATTTATGAATTAATTAAAAGCAAAGAACATTTAACGATTGAAGGTATTAAGAAAATTATTTCGATTAGGGCCTCTATGAATTGAGGTCTATCGGACGAATTAAAGGCAGCTTTCCCATTGATTGTGAAGGCTAGTAGATCAGAAGTACCAACTCCAAAAACTATTGAGGCGCCCCCCCCCCCGCTCCACCGTACAACGCTAGTTGTAGGTGGAGTGGGGGGGGTCCTAATTGGTTAGCAGGGTTTTCAAGCGGAGATGGGTGTTTCTTAGTAAAAATCGTAAAATCTTCATCTCACAAATTAGGAGCTCGAGTTCAATTAAGATTTACAATTACTCAGCACTCTAGAGATGCAGAATTGCTTAAAAGTTTAGTGAATTCTTTTGGTTGCGGTAAATATTACTTTCGTGAGGGTCAAGATGCTGGAGATTTTTTCCCGGTCGAAAAATATCCGAATATTGTTGAAAAGATAATACCGTTTTTCGATCAATATCCTATTATAGGTGTTAAAGCATTAGATTATGCTAATTTCAAGACAGTTGCTGAGTTAATGCGAAATAAAGAACATTTAACTGAGTCGGGTCTAGAAAAGATTCGAAAAATCAAAGCAGAGATGAACACTTTAAGAAAGGATAGCTAATAGTAATATTGAAATAGAGTGTATTAGTCAGATGGCTAGAGTAGTTGTTATTTGGAACTACCTGATAAACTGGTTATGTCTTTAGTATCTGTCACCAGTATAACGATTAAATGGTTTTCCCCTCCGCCCCTCCCCTCCATCCAACTACTACTCGCGTAGTAGTTGGAGCCGTGGAGCCGGGGGAGGGTGTATTAATAGAAAATTTTATGTTATAGTAGAATCTGCCCCAAGAATCTAACTAGTTATTATTTACAACGGGGGTAGATAAGGAATGGCTTCATTAAAACGTGTGTCAAATCATAATTACAATAGGCTGTATTTAGGAATATAGATAAAAATCATCATAGGATGGTGGTTTACCAAGCCTCGCAAGGCTAAGTAGGTTCTGCGAAGCAGGATCTATTGTTGTCAATATGGCAAATTCGGGAGAAATCCTTAAATGAGAATAATAATAATTATTTAAGGAATATCGTCGAACTAAGTGGTTACACGAAAGTGTAATTCAATAGGCTCAAAAGGTCTATTGAGTACAACAAAATTATATTTGTTGTATCTAAAAGCGTAGAGGCCAGACGCCATACTACTTCTAAGTAATATTTCAATATGTAATATTATATGAAGTATGAAGGAATGGTCCGGGTTACTAGTAATAGACAGTGCCTTAAACAAGCACTTAAGTAAAAATATATAGATATCTATCACTTTTTTTATGAAACATAAAGCCAACTAGATCTGAAACGATCGAAGGCCCTACCCCGAGCTACATGTTATGGTGGTTCATTACAATTTACAACACCTATGCTATTTGCACTAGGATTTGTATTTATGTTTACTGTTGGAGGGTTAATATGCTCCACTAGCTCTCCTAAAAGGCAACTATATGCTGGAAACCTCTAAAAACTAAGATACTATAAATATATAATTTAAGTGACAAAGCTTAGTTTGGAGCAATCAGCAGGGAACCAAAAATCGTTGTCACAATCAATGATTGAGTAGGATCCTCAGAGACTATACGTAGCCATCATTGAGTTTACTAAAACAAATGATAATATATAGTCCAAAAATAATAAGAATAATTTATTATTTTTTTTTCTGAGTGTGATTACACCATTAAATATTTAGATTCTTTTGGTATGTCAACTTGTTTTTTAACTAAAGCTGTAGAACAAATAAAACCTGTTAAAGTTTATAATAATTTTAAGGAAGATAGACTACAGTTAATAAAAGATCAACAAGATAAGATAGGTGTTTATTATTTAGTCAATTTAATAAATGGCCATAGCTATATTGGTAGTTCTATTAACCTTGCAGGAAGAATGCGAAATTATTTAAATAATACTTTTTTAAAAAATAAAAAACACAGTAATATGCCTATTGTAAAAGCATTGTTAAAATATGGACAGGATAACTTTGCTGTTTTAATTGTAGAATATGTAGATGTTAAAAAATTAACTATACGAGAAACTTATTATATTACTCTATTATTACCTTATTATAATGTTTTAAAACAAGGTTATTCTTCAATAGGGTATAAACATACAGAAGCTACTAAACAAATGCTTTCTGAATTAGCGTCCGCGCGCGTAGCGCGCGAGATGCATCCCCCCCCGGGAGCCGGCCTAATAAATAAGGGGGGGGACGCTAAAAATAGAAGACATTCTGATCAAACAAAAGCTTTAATATCAAGAGCGGCCCTCTCTCTCTCTTAGAGAGAGAGGGCTGCATCCCCCCTCTTATTTATTAGGAGCCGGGAGCCGGCCTAATAAATAAGGGGGGGACGCTTTAGTTGGTGAAAATAATCCTTTTTACAATAAAACTCATTCTGTAGATTCTAAATTAAGAATGATAGAAGCTAATTCGGCATATCCTGTTTATGTTTATAATTCATATAGAGAATTACTAATAATTTTTCCGAAGTACCCCCTCTCATCTTCGATGAGAGGGGTGAGGTTAAAACTTTAGCTAAGTTGATTAATTCTAATCATTCTACTATAGTAAATTATATACAAAATGAAGCATTATTTAGAGGTGAATGGTATTTTTCTAATATACCTTTTAATTTGACTGATACACCTTTAATCTCTAACTGAACTTCAATTGAGTCTAATAATCTAACTTTAGAAATTATTAATAATTCGCAAATTAAAAAGGCTATATTCGTATATAACATAAATAAAGAATTTATACGAAAATTTGAGGGTGTAACACAAGCGTCCCCCCCCCCGTAGGGGGGGGATGCATCCCTCTCTCTCAGAGAGGGACGCTCAAAGAGAATTAAATATTAATCATGATATAATAAAAAAATATGCATTACTAAATATGCCATATGAAGGATATATTTTTAGTTACGAGAGATTGAAAGATTAATTGCAGCCTTCACAGGGGGCAGGTTTAAATCGAGCGGGGGGGTTCAACATGCAACCTGCGTTGCACGTTGAAGCCCCCCCCCCCGCATAAAATTATTATTAGTGATTTATGTAAAATTCTTATACGTCCCCGGCTCTATGAGGCGGCCGGGGGCATTTGTAAGTGGAGTTGTTTTAGCAAATGCCTCACTAGATATTGCATTCCACGATAAACTAATTAACAATAAAACAGAAAAGGAAGTTAAATCTGAAAAAGATTTAAGTGAAAAAGATAATTTAACAATAGAAGATAAAACATACATAGAACAATTTTTTGTAGGTTTATTAGAAGGAGATGGTACTATTACAAGCAATTTGAATTCAAATAAGTCAAATAGTATTATTATACGTATAGTAATTTCTTTAAATAATTTACCAGAAAATGTTACCATGCTTAATAAAATAAAACAAACTATAGGAGGTAGAGTAGTGATTGAAAGGAAAAATAGTTATGTTACATGAATTGCGACCGGTCGTAATAAAAACGAAGATTTGGTCGCTAAAGTTTTTGCAATTTTGGCTAAATATCCTTTATTGACTGCAAGAAAACAATGTCAACTAGATTTTGCTAAAAATTGCTTATTAGAAAAAGATATAGGAAATTTTCTAATAAATAGAAAAAATAAATACAGTAAAAAAAAAACTTTACTGGAAGATTTTGCAAAACAAGACAAATTGCCACTATATTTTGCCCCCTGATTGTCAGGTTTTATAGAAGCAGAAGGTAATTTTAATTTAGTGTTTAATGAAAAAGGTGGCTTAAGAAAAAGTAGTTTTTCTATAGGACAAAATGATGAAATACATATACTAAACTGAATAAAACTATATTTTAATAGCAGCAATATTATTATTAAAGATAAAGCTAAAATTAATGGTAATTTTCAATATTATCGTTTGCACTTATATAATGCTGAGTCTAGAAAACTTATTTTTGAGCATTTAGAAAAATATCCTTTATTAGGTTACAAAAAGGTATCTTATCTTAAATTTTATAATTATCATAAACTAAAAATATCTTAGTTTGATGCTAAAAACGCTAAAATCTGTTTTATTTTTAATATATGTGTTGTGTTGTCACATTGCTTGATTAATAATATATAGAGTATATCCTTTTACTCTATATATGTTTAATCCGTAAAAAATAGATTAACTATTTTTTGCGAACGGTGAAAGTTATAATATGTACTTTAATGCAAGTACCTGGCAACGATATTGTAATCAACACCGTGGGTTTATTATTTAATTAATATTATTTATATTATTAGTTAAATGATCGATCTGTAGAGACTATACGCAATGTATTTGGTTTTAAAAGTAATTGTTAAAATCAATAAAGAGATAGTCCAATCCCCTTATAAATTGTTTTTTATTAAAAGCTTAATTTTGAGCATAGGCTTTAAAACTATTTTTAATTTAATTAATAAACATATAAAAAGGGAAATATTTTTATACAAAAATATATATATTGATTTTATATGCATTATGTATATTTATATCAAGAAAAAATTATTATAATTCTTTATTTAAATGAAGTAGACAATATAGCGAAGGGCCGCGCAGCGGCCCTTTGCGTCTCGCGCGCTACGCGCGCGGACGCTCTTATAAAAAAAAATCAATTAAATAATAAATTTAAACAAAAAGTAGAACTAGTTAAAAAAGAGAATTTATTTAAATTTTTATAAGGGTCGGAAAAATTAACTAAAGATTTTCTTATTACTAGTATTATTATTATTCTAGTAGGGTATCTTTTTAGATTTTTTATTTATAATTGGTTTGAAATAGATGTATGAAAAGAATTATTTCATATAGTATCTATTGGTTATTTAGTTTTATGACTTTATTTTCAAAATTTATTAAAGAATTTTCAAAAGTATTCAGTATAATAGAGTTAATTAAGGGTAATGTAGCACTTATGGACGCAGGAGCCGGCCGGCCGGCCGGCCGGCCGGCCGGGAGGTAATCCTCCTGTAGGTAATGCTGGGGCTAATCAAGCTAATCCTCCAGCAGGTAATGCTGGGGCTAATCAAGCTAATTGAGGTAATCCACAGCAACTTAGGGCCGGTAATATTAATGGTCCAATACAGGTGAATGATCCAAACAATCCAAACTATGTTTATAATTCAAATGGTACTAATCAACTGCCCCCCCTCGACCAAGGACCCCTCATATGCCCCTACCCCCCCTCCTCCCCCCCCCTAACTCGAGAGATATAACAAGAATAAGGTAAGAAGAGTGTGGGGGGGGGGGGGAAGGAGGGGGGTAGGGGGGAGGGGTGCTTGGCCTTTGGCCATGCACCCCTCCCCCTAAGTAGGCAACCTAACCACAGCCCATTAGCCTGGAAGGGTAAGGGTCTGTGGGGAGGCTGCCGGTGAGTTTCTCATTTATTGCCGCCCCCATCCAACTACTCGTAGTTGGAGCCTGCATGCAGGGGGGGGGGGGAGGAAATAAACGGAAAGGAAGGTTTTATTAAACAAAAAATATTAAGAGAGAGGGAGGGCTTTATTAGGAAATATAGCTAGAGCTTTGGATCATCAATTCAATATAGGTCTTACTAGCTTAAGTCGTTATACTTTTGGACCTGAACAGGAACAGTACATATTAACTCATTTATTATATAATAATAGAGCGGCCCCCTCGAATTACCCTCTCTCAATTTTATTGAGAGAGGTCTTGGGAGCCGCCCCCCCTCAAAAATCAGGGGGGGGGGGTCCCATGAGGGGGGCTGCATCCCCTCTCTCTTCGAGAGAGGGGACGCTTTATATGATAATATTATGCAAGGTCAACCAGGAAATCCTAATCAACCACAATGGTGAAAACAAAGTAACACCCAATCATTTAGAGATATTATAAGAAATGCTCCTTAGTTGGCCTGTTATTTTTGAAGATTTTTGATATATATATTGATATAAATAGATATATTTTTGATAAAATATATATGTATAAGACTTATTACGTCGTCGCTCATTTTCATTATGTTTTATCTATGGGTGCTGTGTTTGCACTTTATGCTGGATGGTACTTCTGAATACCTAAAATATTAGGGTTAGATTACAACAGATTATTAGCTAAAGTGCATTTCTGGTTATTATTTATCGGGGTTAATACTACTTTCTTCCCTCAGTTGGGGGCACATAGTAGGGATACTATGTTTTCTTTTTATTCATAGAGTGCGATTCAGAATATGATGGGTAGCTCTCTCTGGTATCTTAAAAGGTATCTTAAAAATCTGAATAATAAAGTTCTTTTGGCTATATGCTGGGAATTACTAATAAGTGTTAGTACCGAAAATTAAATAAGGTAACAATCTAACATGTTGTACAATCAGCAGGAAATTTATTTTTGTTGCAGGGCTCAGCCAACCTGGTCGTAATCTTTTTAGCCTACGCAGCCCCCCGCCCCTCCTTTCCGGGGGAGCCGGGGGGGGGGGGGTATAAAGGAAAAACAAACGTAAAATAATCCTCAACGATCACACGCCAAATATCCTTATTTTGCATATGTTATCTTTGCTTTACTCGTGATTAGGGTAAGAGCAAAGGTGAAATAAAGTAAGGATAATGATATGATCTACTTTTTTTAGTTATGTAATGTGGAAAGAAAAAAAATACAACTTTTCAATTATGTAACATTATCTTCAATGTTCCGACCGGGTCGAACAAGGAATTCCCCGGCCCCCTCAAAACAAAGAGGGGCCCCTCTCGGAAATAAACGGAAAGGTGGGATATATTTAAGGAAGGGTTTATGAAAACCGGGCTCCGCCCCCCCCCCAACTCACTCAACTACTACTCGCGTAGTAGTTGAGATGAGTTGGGGGGGCTATATTAATGTTGTTGATACTAGATCTATACTTTTATGACAATTATTAGAGCTACCTCTTTTTGGCAAAGGACTGCATGCATACCCTACAACTCCCTGCTACCTAGCAAAGCGTCCCCCGGCTCCTAATAAATCAGAGGGAGGGGGGGTGCAGCCCCTCTCTCAGAGAGAGAGGGGCCGCTGGGGGTGTGTAGCGGGACCTTGGTCGGGGTGCTTCACCTCATGTCTCCGACAAGCGGAGTTTAAAAACAAATCAAATGATTTTTTTTTATTAGGGCGGCATAATTATGTAGGGAGCCGGGGGCTCCGCTCAGCGGCCCTCTCTCTCTGGCCGGTTTCGCAGGCCCTCCCCCTGCTTTGCAGGGGGGAGACGCTTTAAGAATTTAATTATACTTCTATAAGTAAGAGTATTAGTTACACATTTCTCCCTTCAAAACCAGTACTCTTTATCTTAATTATTTCACCCTTTTAGTTATAGTATAAATTAAATAATTAAAATTCATGCAAATCTCAATAATGTCATTAGCTATTATGTTCTTAATAATGGTAAGTTCACTTAGCTTTGATGATATATTAGGCCAAACATTTGCAGCTCTTTATATAAGAGCTGCAAAAGCTGGTGCAGAATCAATAATTGGTTCAGGTATTTTAGATGCTTTCTGTAGAGGAAGTACAGAAATAGAATATCAAATAATGTATTTAGCTATAATTACTTTACCCTTACTAGGATCAATAGCTTCCGGTCTTTTTGGAAGAAAGATCGGAGTCACTGGATCACAATTAATTACTTCTAGTTTAGTAATTCTTACAACACTGTTAGCTATAGCTGCTTATTTTGAAGTAGGTTTAAATAGTATACCTGTTTCCATCAAGCTATTTACCTGGAATGATTCAGAATCATTTAGCATATTTTTGGCTGGGTTCTGCCCAGCCTTTAAATCCTTAGAAAGGGCAAAAGGATTTTCGACTGGTCGAAAATCCTGTAGATCTTTAGGGTCGCTAAAAAACCGTAGCCGTTTGGATAGTTGTCCTGTTGTATTCAATTCTTTGGACGTAGGCTATGAGTCTATAAAATTTGCTTTTTTAGGGGTATCTGGTGTTTACATGCTAATTAATAAGAAAGATCCTAAACGTTTTTATATAGGTAGTTCTGTGAATTTGTCTAGACGAATACTTGAATACATACATTTAATTAAGGGAATTAGACAGCCTAATTCAATGTCACAGGAAGAAATTAAAAAAACTCCTATATCTGATTGGGGTTTAATTATTTTAGATATTTCTATGCCACAACTTTCTTTGATTAACGAACAGTTTGCTTTAATTATTTGAAAACCTACTATTAACAGAAATTTCCATGTTGTCCCTCGGATTAATAATCAATGGGAGGATTTGGATATTGCTATTAGTCAGATCAAAGAGTTTTTGTTGGAATTTGAAAAAGATTCTTTTGGCTATAGCAGGTTTCAAAAATTTCTTAGATCATTCATGCTTGTTAAAGATTTAAAACTTGATCCCACATTCTCAGAGGATAAACATTTAAGTAATCTTGTTTTTGTCTATGACAAAGCTTTCCCTGAGAAAGAGCCTATTGTTTACTCTTCGGTAAATAAAGCGATGAAAGCATTATTAATTTCGCATGGAACGTTAATGGATTATATTGCAAATCAGTATATTTTTAGAAATAATCTTGCGTTATCATTTGAACCTATTTCACCTGAGGTTTTGGCTGCTTTCTCCGAGAAGCCTGTGGGAGATAACCTAGCTAGAAGAGAAATCATTGTTTTCAACGAGAACAATGAGCTAGTTTATGAATTTAAATCAGGCAGAGAAATGGCTAGATATTTCGGCATTGACGGAAAGGTTGCTCGTTCCGCTATTTTAGAGGGGACCTACCAAAATTTCACTCTTGTTTCTAAATCAGTTTCATATCGCCTCCCCCCCTGGTTGGAAGGGGAGGGGGGGGCTATTATGGGAAAAGAATGTTAATGGTAAATCTAAATAGAAAACTTAATACAAAATAACAAAAAAGATAATATTGAAAATAGCTCAAAGAATTAAATATGAAAGAATTTTCTATAAGTAATATATTTATATATTAAAAATTAGTGAAAGAGATATTAAAAAAAATACCTCCATATGTGTCTAGGGTTTAAAGTCCCGTAAACGCAGCTAACGTACTGAGATCGGCCCCTTTCTATCAAGAGAGGGATCACAAGGTGGGTAGCGTCCATCCTCTTCTTTAGGAAGGTTTAGAAAATGTAGCTAATCAAAAGATGTAGATTAGACGGGTACTGTGCAAGTCAGTTAAGATGGTCCTCGGTCTATGTAATAGGAGAATGAAAAGGGACCAGACTCCTCGGATTTTAGCATCCAAAATGCGATTATCTACATATATTAGCGAGTATGACTTGTTTTATGCTTCTAGTATCTCTAGAACTGGAATAAT
Organism: Morchella sextelata; assembly: GCF_020137385.1. Taxonomy (NCBI): domain Eukaryota; kingdom Fungi; phylum Ascomycota; class Pezizomycetes; order Pezizales; family Morchellaceae; genus Morchella; species Morchella sextelata. The sequence goes on from NW_025408644.1 coordinate 134,822, forward strand.
CAATGGTGTCGTGAGTGCCAGACGACGGTAGGTACCTCTTAGAAAAACTATTATATAATTTTAATATGAAAAAAAACAACAAAAAATTAAGTAAGCGTTCCCCCCCTCAAAAATGACCCCTCTCATTGAAGATGAGAGGGGGTAGTTCGGGGGGGGAATGCATCGCGTGCGCTGCGCGCGCGCGACGCTCTGTGAAGAGTCGAGACTAACGGTTTATCTTTACCCTTTGGGAGTTCTGCTTTTCCTATTAAGTTTATCTGCTAATTCTAGATTAAGATAGATAACCAATTCAATAAAATGATAAATAATTTAAAACCAGTTGCAACTTATGAAAATCTTGATGTCCAGCAGGACCAAATTTATTTTGAGAATAAGGGGAAGGCAGGTATCTATCGGTGAACAAATAAACTAAATGGTAAAATCTATATCGGCAGTTCTGTGGATTTATCTACCAGATTCAGATTCTATTACTCCGAACAAAGTATGGAGAATAATATCAAAAACAATAAAAGTGCTATCTATAGTTCTATACTGAAGAACGGTATTTTGAATTTTAAATTGGAAATACTTGTATATTGTGAACCTGAAGAATGTATTGAATTAGAGCAAAACTGGATCGATTTATTAAAGGCCGATTACAACATCTTAAGAATTGCAGGCTCTTGTTTGGGGGCCATACGGGGGGAGGAAACTAGGGCTAAGATAAGTGCATCTAAAAAAGGTCAAAATAATCCTATGTTTGGAAAAACTCCATCAGAGGTAACTTGTGCTAATATTTCCGCTAGTCTTCTTGGAATTCCAAAATCGGAGGAAACTCGTGCTCGGATGTCCGCTTCTAAGAAGGGTAAAAATAATCCGATGTTTGGACCCCCCCAAAAAAAATACCTCTAACCCTAACTGTCTAAAAATTGAAGTAGCTGATTTAGAATTAGTTACAAAAACTACTTATGAATCTATTCATGAAGCTGCTAGAGCTTTAAATATCGCACAATCCAGAATTTCTATGTATTTTAATCGTGATCAAAAAAAACCTATTAATGGGAGATATGTCTTTAGAAAAATATAGTCACTATAATAGATCATCATTAAAATAATAAGTAAGTCAATAAATACTGAGCGTATCTACTCAAATGCACTTTAAGGTAAAAAATTCATATTTATCCTAGACTTTAGAATTAATAACAAAATTGAAAAGTATAACTGCCGCAATGAAGTATGCAAAGGTAAACTTCTATACCCTTAAAACCCTACTTGAAACCAATAAACCTTACCACCCCAACACTTCCCCCCCCCTCCAACCTACTACTCGCGTAGTACGGTTGGAGGGGGGGGCTGAAGGAGTGGGGGTGGAAAAATCTTTAAATATAGCAAACCAGAGGATAAATAAAAAAAAAAGCAACATTTCTTGGGTCCATTGTAGGCTCATTTAGATGGAAACATTTATTATATATATCACTATTTGCTGGGAATTCCTAAAACCCTTAGAACTTGAGCCCGACCGACCCCTTTTTCCAGCCCCCTCTCCCCTCTCACGGCTCCAACTACTACACGCAGCCTTGGTCGTAGTTGGACTGCATGCAGAGCGGAGCCGGAGGGGCTAGAGAAAAAGGAGCCGGGGTATGAGTAATGTAAAAATCTTAAGGGGTATAATGGACAATCAGCAGGAAACCAAAGACAGATGTCGAGTAGGATCCTCAGAGACTACATGTGGTACATCCTTCCCCTTTTTTCCTGCCTGCAAAGCGTCCCCCCGGGTCCTCAATTCTCACCCACATAGTGTTCCACTATGTGGGTGAGGGGGTAGGGGGATGCAGCCCTCTCTCTCGAAGAGAGAGAGGGCCGCTGGTGGGAAAAAATTGGAGCCGGGATGAAGATATAGTCCATTCCAAATAAAAACATACTAGAGTTTCTCAAAATCTTTTCTCCTTTAGTACATAAACCAATTTATGTTTATAAAATCTGTAATAGTTCAAAAATTAAATATGAATTATTTTTCTATAAGTAATATCTTCAGTATTCAAATTTTTTCAGAAAGAGATATGTATTTTTATGTGGCGCCCACTTTCGCTTTCGTAAGAGGGTGCCCTTCGGCCTTTTTAATGAGGCAAATACTAGGTAAATAAATTAATAAAATATAAATAAAAAAAAATGTCTAATACAAATACAAATAGAAATAATCAACAAATAAAAATATCTGCTTCGTTATTATCAGAAGATAAGGTGGTTACTAGTGAATCTTTAGATATGGAGTCAACCTTGGTCGAAATAGCACCTGTTTATCCCTATTAACCTGTTAAAATATATCACAATGCATTAGAAAGTAAGAAAGAAATTTATCAAGATTTTAACGGGCAATCTGTAGTTTATATGTGATTTAATAGAATTACAGGTAAAGTCTATATAGGGAGTACCATAGATGGTGGTAAACGTTTTAGAGGATATTTCCAAACTGCCCTATTAAAAGTAAGAAGTCAAATTTATGCCAGTATATCTAAATATGGTCACCAGCCATTTAGTTTGGCTATATTAGAAGTATGTGGTCCTACAGGTAGTGTATCTAAAGAGGATTATTTAGCTAGAGAGCTGTTTTATATAGATTGGGCTTTAAAAGAATATGGAATTAAAGTATTAAATATTTTAAAAATTCCCCAATCATCCTTAGGCTATAAACATACTGAAGAAACCAAAAAAAGAATGTCTGAGTCAAGATCAGGTGAAAAAAAACCCCATGCATGGTAAAGAAAAGTCCGACGAGTTTATTTTTCATCAAAAGAAGGACAAATTTGGACCAAATAATCCGGCCCCCCCCCTCCAACCGTACTACGCGAGTAGTAGGTTTGAGGGGGGGGGGGTCAGTATGGGGTAAAAAAATCAGAAGAAACTTTGGCTAAATTGAGAAGGTTGGTGTATGTTTATGACTTAAACGATAACCGTAAATTCCTCGGTAGTTATGGTTCAGTAGAGTTCACACGTGTGTTTAAAATAGGACATAATACTCTTACGAAGTATTTAAAGAAAGATGGAAAATATAAAGGATTTTTATTTTCAAGAGAACCTCTTCACAAGTAAATTTTTATTAGTTGGAAAATTGTAGCTACAAGGTGAGATGCTGGGGTGAGATCCAGCTGACTTGCCTAAAAATTGCCAAACTCCGGGGACATCCTAAAGACTCTGGTACCAAGGTGTAGGCTAATTCCTACACTGGCGTACGGTAATGCGTGCGGTATGGTAATAAGCCAGAGTATATGTTTTATGGTGGGAACCGATGGTGTCGGAAGTACTGGTTCGGCTGAGAAGCCAATAACAGCTAGTTACCATAAAATTGACGACGATAAGTCGGAATGGACAATCGCGGATCTAAACCAACCCTCGCGTGCGAAGTTGCGGGGATGGAAAAGAGCAACGAGTAGATGGTAAACTCCCTAGAGAATCGTATCTCAATGATGGGGTTAAGGTGTACTCTATCTCTTGGACCGAAAGGCCAAGTTAGTATTCGTCTCGTCCGAACCAAAGAAAATTTAATTCGATCAGACCTCATGTAGCCCCCTCTGGCCAATTAATTGAATTAAGTGAGTAAGAAGGCGGCAAAGAATATGTCCGAGATGCCGCGTCGTATAAGTGATTACCCTGATGCTTTTGCTGGCTGAAACTTAATCTCTAGTTTTGGATCTATCATTTCCGTTATAGCTACTGCCTTATTCTTATACATAGTGTACGATCAATTAGTTTATGGTAAAGCCGTATCAAGAAACCCTTGATTGGCCCCTCAGTTCTTCTATGACTTGTTACAAGCATTATTGAATAGAGCCTATAATTCTTTAGAATGGTGTTTAACTTCACCACCTAAAGCCCATCCTTTTGTATCTCTTCCTTTACAAAGTTTAATTTTCAAAATTTAATTTTCAAATTAAACCTAATTTGAAAATTAAACCTAGCCGTAAAACCCATGGGGTTTTAAGGGTTATGAAAACAAATATCACCCAGCACAACTTCGTTAAGCAGTACCCACTACACCGCTACACCAGCCTTGGTCTGCATGCAGTGTTGGTGTAGGCATCCTTGGTCGAAAAAAAAGAGAGGGTGACTTACTACTCAAATAATTATACCTATATCGGGTTTCCGCCCCCCGGCTCCTCTCTGGCCCCGCTCCTCCTCCTCTTCTCGAACAGCCCTCAACGCGGGGCTTTCAGCCCCGCGTTGAGAGAGGTTTTTTTGCCGCTAGCTTCGCATGGGGCTGCGCCCTAGCATAAAACAAAATTAAGAAGAAGAGGAGGACATTTTAATTGAAAGAGAGGAGCCGGGGGGGGGGGGGTAGGCTAGCAACGTGTGTTGTAAGTGAAAAGGCCATGGGGATAGGGATATGTAGCAGATGGTTCTGCGTTTTGATTGCAAATCTTAAATATGGGGTTCAATTCCTCCATATCCCTAGTGGCAGCATGCCATGCTGTTATCGCCTTGGTCGTACAAGGGGTTCTTCCGGAGTAAACTCATATTGTACTCAGCCTTGACTAAAGAAAATGTTTTGTCCCTATTCATTCTACTGTTAACTAGCCCTCGCCCTCTCCAGTGGAAATCTGATAATTTGAAGTGTATCGTACCATTAGATTAAAGCGTCCGCGCGCGCGCTGCGCGCGCTAGGACGCAGCCCCCTGCTTCGCAGGGGGGCCGCTATGTTCTTTATTCCAGATCGAACTTCTAATATTTAGTGAACAGGAGTAAAGGAATGATTGTTATTAATAGAATAGTATTAGATCATGAAAGCATTGTATAGGTATAGATTATGTATTTATAGGAGCAGCAAGCTGTGTGTATACGACCATTGGAGTGAAAGAGTTTGGGTGCGTAGCCCTTCCTCTTCAAATTTTTTTGTAAAAATTGAAAAGGCTTCCCACTTCCCACTCCGCTCACCACTCACGTAGGCTCGGCTACGACCGGGTCGGAGTTGTTGGTATGGGTAAGCGCCCCCTCTCTCATATTTTTTACCTTGCAACTATTATTATTATTTATGTTATTATTATAAAAAAATATTAAGAGATGGGAAGGGTTATTGTAGGTAGGGCTCCGGCCAGCTAAAATTTAAGTTGCTGATAGCCCCTACTTCGGACAGCCCTTGGGGAGCCGCCCCCCCCTCAAAAATCACCCCTCTCATTGAAGATGAGAGGGGGTAGTCCGGGGGGGTCCCCATGGGCCGCTTTTTTTTAAATAATATTTAATATATAAAATATTATTTAACTTCTATAAGTAATATAATATATTAAATATAGAATGGAAACACCTTAAATAACCAAAATTAGGTCATCTTAACAAGGGATGGCTGATTGAAAAAGGTAAAAACAACGTTGAGTTTGATGATGGCTCTGATTGAATGCTATTCAAATGCTTGACACATGCTAATCAAACGTCTATTTTTATTTATAAGCTAAGTGCTAGTAATATAAATAAATTAGAAAGTGGTGTACAGGTGAGCAAATGGTATGATAACTGCCTTAGAGTAAGTGTGTGATACCTTATAATAATAAAGAAGTTACTGATAATAATTTTGCTTTAAGATGTTATCTTAATACCTCGAGTAAGTAGAGTAGTAGTAAAAGTAATGGTTTAACTAGCTTTATCTCGTAGTCGAGTCTGAAAGGTCCTTCGACCACATTGGAACTGAGACAAGTTCAATGCGATTTAGCACAGCAGTGAGGAGTATTGGTCAATAGCCTAACGGCTGAACCAGCGATTTGAAGGAATGAATATCAACATTTTATTATTTTTGAATAAAGTTCTGGCTAGAATAATGATAATGACAATTTTCTATCTAAATGTCTTGACTAAGTCACGTGCCAGCAGTCGCGGTAATACGTGAGAGACGAGCGTTATTCATCTTTAATTGGTGCTTTGTGATGTAGGATATCACATGTGTGCCTAAAACTGCCAAACTCCGGGGACACCCTAAAGCCATTGGTACTAAGCCAAATCTGAAAAGATTTGTGTGGCTGAATTAATTACTCAGGTATAGTAATAAGTCAATGGATGATGAAAACTGAAATGGGTTATCGCGGATCTAAATCAAATATAGGTGAATGCAGCAGCAGCACTAAGTTTGTAAAAGAGCAACGAGTAGACGGTAGTTACATTGTACCAACAATGTTAAGGTGTACTCTAATGGGTTTCGAAAGAAATTATCAAATCAGAATCCCTTCTAAGGAATTACATAAAAAGGAGGTAAGATTTTATTCTACAACTGGGAATCTTAAAAACGAAACTAGTCTAAATCCTTGATTCTTAACAGGATTTATTGACGGTGAAGGGTGTTTTAGAATATCTTTAACTAAGATCAATGGAGCAATAGGTTGAAGAGTACAACTCTTTTTCCAAATTAATCTTCATGTGAAAGATAGGGCATTATTAGAAAACATTAAAGATTATCTAGGTGTAGGAAAAATTCATGGCTCTGGAAAAAATCTTATTCAATATAGAATTCAGACTTCTGATGAATTAGCTATTCTTGTAAAACATTTGGAAAAATATCCGTTAATAACTCAAAAAAAAACGGACTACATGCTTTTTAAAGAAGCATATGAACTAGTAAGAAGAAAGGAGCATTTAAGTAAAGAAGGTCTTTTAAAAATAGTTTCTCTTAAAGCTTCTTTAAATTTAGGTTTATCTGAACAATTGAAAGCTGCTTTTCCTAAGATTATCCCTGCTAAAAAATATACAGACTTTTCAGTTAGTATTAAAAATTGTAGTTGATTTTCAGGATTTGCGTCTGCCGAGGGTTGTTTTATGGTAGGTATAGCTAAATCTAGTTTATGTTCTACTGGATATCAAATTTATTTAACTTTTATTGTTACTCAACATATACGTGATGAGCTATTAATGAAATATTTGATAAATTATTTAGATTGTGGTAGATTAATTAGGAAAAGGGATGTATATGAATTCCAAGTTTCTAAATTTTCCGATGTTACTGACAAGGTTTTAGCTTGTTTTGAAAAATACCCAATTCTTGGTGAGAAAGCTAAGGATTTTTCTGATTTTAGTATTGTAGCAGGTTTAATGAAAAATAAAGTTCATTTAACTGAAGAAGGTGTGGCCAAAATACGAAAAATCAAGGAGGGTATGAATAGAGGTAGGTAATCTAATGGACAGATTGAAGAATATTTTTCCTCTTAATTCTATGATAAATCTGTTAGATCTACGCTTTTGTCCCAAAGGTAGATTGCCATGTTAAAGGGTACCTAGACGGTAATTCTTGCCTTAGAATGGGAACAGAATTACTAGAGTTTTATGTGAAAAGCTTAGAATTGGTGGTGTAGAGATAATATACAAAAATACCATTAGGACTGGTAAAGGCGAAGGCAAACTTTTATGTAAAAACTGACGTTGAGGGACGAAGGCTGGGATAGCAAACAGGATGTGCGACCTGATAAGTTTTAATAAAAATTGTAGGACGGTTTAATTTCTGATTAAATCGAAAACCCGATATATATACTAAATAACTTGATTATACATTATGACAGGGTGTAGAACAACGAGTAGACGACTCTTCACCGAAGCTGATCTGTATGGTATAATTAAGTCTAATCATAATATTTTCTTTTCTTTGCCCCCGTGGCACATATAAAAGGTGTAACTGAGTAAGTTGCCCTCATTAATATCATCAAGTCAATTAATTAAATTAAAAACTGGCCTCTGTGGGCTAGAATAACAAATTCAGATGGTGACTTTCGATAGTATAGTATGTATAGGGTGCTAGCACCTCCTTATGCATACCCGGCGAAATTATTCTAGTATTTTCTAGAGGTCGAAGTCTATTGGAATTTTTCCTTTGGCAGATATGCGATAGGAATATCAGGATTGTGCCGACTTTAAAAAGATTAAGGGTGTCTGAATCACAAGTTCAGGCAGGTATCCTTGGTAAACGTCTCTACAGCTACTAACTAGGGCCGATAAGAAGTCTCAGTGAGACCTCTCGACGCGGAGCGGTTAGTATGTGAAGTCGGCTAACTAATAATGCCATTTGAGCGTAACAAGGACCCTATCTTGTTAAGGGATTCGAACTAAAATCGAATCACGTAGTTGAGGAAGAAAATCCCTCAGGCAGCAAAACCCATTTCTCTAAAAGTTCTAAAAATTCGGATGGAACTATCAAGTTACCTGCATATGTGGACTTTTTCCAGTGACTTCATTATAATATACAAAACTGCTACAACAATGAATTTAACACAATACACATGGCGTTCTATGGAGGATCAGGCTATTGTTTCATCTATACATCCTTGATTTGTAACTGGTTTTACTGATGCTGAGGGTAGTTTTAGTTTAAGTATAAGTGCTTCTTCTAAATATAGTACAGGATTTTTAGTAAAGCTGTTATTTGACATAGGGTTAGATAAAAGAGATCAAGCATTATTAGAAAAGATCCAAAGTTACTTTGGAGTAGGTAAAATTTATGCACGAGGAAAGAGCGTAATTGATTATCGAGTTCAATCAGTTGAGGAATTAGAGGTAATAATAAATCATTTTGATTCTTATCCGTTAATAACTCAAAAATGAGCTGATTATCATTTATTTAAGATGGCTTTTGAGATAATAAAGCGTAAAGAACATTTAACTACTGAGGGGATTAATAAACTATTATCAATAAGAGCATCAATGAATAGAGGTTTATCTGAGGGACAAAAAGCAGCTTTTTCTTCGTGTGTTCCTGTAGAAAGACCTGAATTAATTGATCAGATAATTCTAGATCCTCACTGATTAGTTGGATTTGTGGATGGAGAGGGGTGTTTTTTTGTGCGTATACAGAAATCTAAAGTTTCTTTAGGTGAATCAGTCTTATTAAAATTTGTAATAACCCAACATGTTCGAGATCTAAGATTAATTAGAAGTTTAGAGAATACTTTTGGTTGTGGTAGAGTTGAAATAAGTAATAAAGGTTGAGCCTATTATATAGTAACAGTATTTTCTGACATTTTAAATAATATCAAACCGTTTTTTGATCAGTACCCATTACAAGGGGTTAAACAAAAAAATTTTGATGATTTTAGCAAGGTAGTTTCACTAATGGAAAATAAGGAACATTTAACTAAAGAAGGATTAGAGAAAATTAAACAAATAAAATTAGGAATGAATAAAGAAAGAAAATATGGACACTAACTAAGGGACTAGGGAGTTAATTAAAACCCCTCTAAGAGTCCTTTAGTATTTAGTAATCGGTGCTTCGGTGTTTTTTTTGTTTTAAAAACAAAAAAAGGAAAAAAGATAATAAATGATCCTTCAGGGTATTTCATCTTACCTTAGCCTATCTAGATATGCATTAGAGGTAACTGTTTTGTGTAGAGCTCTAGAGATATGTATTAAAAATAATACTGGCTTTCTTCTATGGTTAGAGAAATCGAATCAATGTAATTAAAACTCTGTTCATTTGCTTTTATTAGCAATGGGTTATATTTCAAATTAGAATTATAATTAGTTTGGCGTTTAATGTGTCCTTGATTAAATGAAGATGAACACTACAGATTAACAGAGTAAAGTTGGAACCTAAGGAAGATATTTTTATTAAGAAACAGGGCAATGCCTATAATCTGCATAAAATTGGGTGGGCTGCCACGAAATTGGCGTTAACCCCTCAAAAATATAGCAGGATTTACTGCAAAGTAAATTATCGATTAGAGGTAAGAGGACAATGTAAAAAGCGAAGGCAATTTTGTAATGAAATTGATAGGGCCCATGGCCTGACTTGAAAGAGTGCTGACTTACATATGGATGTTGATTATGTTATTATTTAGTTTTGGAATGGCTGCAAAGCAGCCACGGTTATGTTATATTGTATTGTGTGGTTTGAATCTATCTTATTCTATTACAAGGGAATAAATTCGAACAATACATTGCATGGAAGGGTAACTGAGCTAAATAAAAGGGTTTAATTACATTAAACCTAATCCAATATAAACAATTGGGTTAAGTTGTATTAAACCTAAACCAATACAAATAATATACGTAATCAGTGTTTGAGCCGTGTGCGATGAAAGTCGCACGCACGGTTCTTAGGGGGGGAAAGTCTGTGAGGACCTACCTATCCCAACTAGATACCCTAGTAGCCCTAGCAGAAAATGATGAATGCCATAGGTTGTATTAAATGGCCTATAAATGAAAGTGTAAGCATTCCACCTCAAGAGTAATGTGGCAACACAGAAACTGAAATCATTAGACCGCCCCCGAGACCAGTAGTGAAGTATGTGTGCGACGTGAAGCGGATAAAAGCAATGTGGTTCGAATCCACTAAGCCAGTTCTCGGCTTAACACTACTCGCACGTGCTAGTTAGTAATATAAAGTGCGAAGCTGCGAAGACAATGTAGCCTGTCTTAAATGACAATGTAGATATAAATTATATCTCCAGGAGCTAGTGTAAAATAGAACATGGGTAGCGAAAGCCAAGGTAACAACGACATTTCGAGATACTACAATCAAATCTTTTGATTTTATGGGTTGGGTAGGGTTTGACATACTAACCCTTTCAGAGAACCAGATATTGTATACAATATACCCATCGGAGTAAAGTTACCACCCTAAATTCTAAACAGGATGTGCTTTTATTTGAACACGGTAAGCCCTAATCTATCCTTATTTTCAATAAATAAGGAGGTGTCCTACGATAAAAAGTGGACATATCTAGGTGAGGGTAAAGGAGAAGTTAAAAAGCGAAAGCCAAAATATTGACTACATAGAAATAAGTGGATATTTTGGATAAAGTTACATATTAAATCAAATCAAGTAAATTAAAAGGAGGTAGCATGCGCATGGGTATGCTGCCGCCTCAAATTTAAGAGGGAGTTTCGATTCATCCACGTATAACTTAACATTAAACCTCTTTATACAAATATTGTATTTTCTGGAATGGATGGCTGCCAGATTACGTAAAAATAATGACATTGGCGGTATTGATTATATTTGTCTTAGTGATGCTTCTAAATTTCTCCTCTTCTTCTTTTAAAAAAACAGAAGAAGAGGAGCCAGAGATGATTAGTAAGAATGTGTTAATGAAGAAGCAATTCTTTAATTCAGAGTGATGGTCGTCACGATCTTTCAGAATAAATGGACGAACTAAATATTAAATAAGCAAATAAAGGAAAGATTGAATTAAAAGGATCATCTTAAATAGGAGACACCTTCGGGTGAGGCTCAAATTTAATGGCTTTGGATTTACATATTGAATTCACCAGTTAGACATGGAAGGTGAATTAGGGGCGGGCATGCAGGGGCTTTTTAGAGCCCTGCCATAAAATCTAAATAACTTTGGCTATTTATAATCTATTATAAATAAAGTGACGACCATTATATATAAAAACAAGCAATGAAAAAATACACAGATCAAAAATTAAATTTAACTCAGTTTCCACTTTGGTTTGTTACTGGTTTTACAGACCCCTCCCCCCCACCTACTACTCGCGTAGTACGGTGGGGGGGAGGGGGGGGGCCTGGGGAAGGAAGTTTTGGACTTTCTGTAAGCAAAGATATTAAACGTACGATTGGTTATATAATCTCCCCAAGCTTTAGCATTGGTGTGCACCCAAATGATAGACATTTGTTAGAAGGAATCAAAGCTCTATTTGGAGTAGGCGAAATTTATATAAATTCTTCAGAAAATATTGTACGGTTAAAAGTCAGTTCTATTAAAGATTTGACTGAGGTGATAATTCCCCACTTTGAAAAATATCCTTTAATCAGTCAGAAACGGGCTGATTTTGAGTTATTTAAACGAGCCGTAGAAATTCTGAACCGTAAAGAACATTTGATTTCGGATGGTTTACAAGAAATTATTAATATTAGAGCGTCTTTAAATACTGGCTTATCTGACGAATTAAAAACAGCCTTTCCTAAAACTATTCCAGCCCCTAGATCAATAGTAGAGTTCTCGGGAATACCCAACCCCTATTGACTATCTGGATTTACTTCAGCTGAAGGATGTTTTTATATTAGTACTTACAAATCTCCTAAATCAAAATTAGGTGTGGCAGTTCAATTATCATTGGTGATTACTCAGCATATTCGTGATAAGAAATTACTAGAAGGTTTAATAGAATACCTAGATTGTGGAATACTTTCTCAGCGTAAGGGTAAAGAAGCTGCTGATTATAAGGTTCTTACTCTTGCGGGCATAAGTGATAAGATTATACCATTTTTTTTAAAGTATCCTATTCAAGGAACCAAATCCCTTAATTTCGCGGATTTCTGTCTGGCTGCGGAGATAATGAAAGAAAAAGGTCATTTAACTCCTTCCCCCCCCACCACCAGCACTGCTGGTGGTGGGGGGGGATGCAAGGGGGGGGCAAGGAAGGGTTAGAAGAAATACAAAAAATTAAAAACCCCCCCCCTCCCAACATACTACGCGAGTAGTACGTAGGGAGGGGGAGAGGGCCCGGGTATGAATACTGGAAGATCGACTTAATTAATTTCCTTTAACTGGCTGACTCCTCTCTTCAAAACTTGGGAGCCAATAACTGCAGTATGTTTCATGTTACCTTTCATTCAAGGCTAGTACTTACTTCCAGCTTGGCCGCACATGGTAGCGACCGAGCCGTATCATTTTTCCGGTTCTGGATGCCAGATATCTATAATATTAGCCTAAAAGTTTATTTAGCTGCATGCAGCCAAATGAACCTAATCCCTTGCTATCAAATTTAGCAGGGGTCTTGATAAAAAACGATTTAATATAATAACTTAACCGAAAGGTTGCTGACTTAACATTCGGTGGAGCCAACACATGAATATGTGTTTGCGACTATGGTCGCTAGGAAGTCATACTAACGAAATAAGACGGTTAGTATGGACAACCGAGGTAATCTGCTTGAGCGTAGTGCGGTGAAAATCGCACGCTACGTTCTGAGGGGGGGAATAACCGAGAGGTTTTGACCTATCCCAACTATTTAATTCGATGGTCCACGAAAAATCTTACCACAATTTGAATATTTAGTGACAAGAAATTATGATTAATTTGTTAAAAAAAATATAACTTTTTACAAGCGTTGCACGGCTGTCTACAGTTAATACCGCGAGGGGTTGGTTGGCTCCAAGAATTGACGTACACCCTAACTTTATTTAATACTATGGTTTTTATTATAATATTATAAAGTAGTTCACCGATATAATGGATGTGATAATAGGGATAAAGACAAGTCATCATGACCTGCTGAGTGATATAGGAAATCGCTCGTGTGGGTAAAACTATCAAACTCCGGGGACTTCCTAAAGCTTCTGGTACCAAGCTATATTCGAAAGAGTATAAGTGGATGAACTAATCACTCATGTAAGGTAATAAGTCAGAAGATGATTGAAAAAGAAATGGAATATCGCGGATCTAAGTCAGTGACAATGTTGGCCAATAACGTTACTGTAAAAGAGCAACGAGTAGACGGTAGTTGGCACAATTCGTGCTTAAGGTGTACTCTAATGGGTTTCGAAAGAAATTATCAAATCAAAATCCTTTCTAATCAAATAAATAAATCAAGGACATATTCTTCAATCACAACCCACGAGCCACTTCTTCATCAATCTAGCATGAATCCTTGATTTTTAACGGGTTTTACAGATGCAGAGGGTTCTTTTTCTATTTTAATCCAACCTAATGTTAATTATAAAACTAATTGAAGAATTAAAGCTATTTTTTCTATAGGACTTCATAAAAAAGATACTGACTTATTGGAAAAAATTCAATCCTCTTGAGGCGTGGGTAAAATTCATAAACATGGTAAAGATTCTGTGCAATATAGAGTAGAATCTATTAAAGAATTACAAGTAATTGTAGATCATTTTTATAAATACCCACTTATATCTGCTAAGGTAGGTGATTTTATTCAATTTAAAAAGGCTTTTGACATAATTAAGTCTCAAGAGCATTTAACTCAAGAAGGTTTATTAAAATTAATAGGAATAAAAGCCTCTCTTAATTTAGGTCTTACTTCTAGTTTAAAAGAAGCGTTTCCGGTCTACCCTCTTTCTCCGATTCCCCCCCCCACTGCGTGGGGGGGGTACGGAGAAAGAGGTAATTGAGAAAAAGTTCAGTTTAATAAACCAGAATTTATCTTTAGTGGTATCCCTGATCCGCGCCCCCCCCCTCCAACCTACTACTCGCGTAGTACGGTTGGAGGGGGGGGGTAATTGAATAGCTGGGTTTTCCAGTGGAGATGGTAGCTTTAATATAAAAACTAGTAGCTCTACAACTAATAAGTTAGGAAGTAGAGTTCAATTAAGATTTTCAATAGGTTTAAATATTAGGGAAAAGGAGCTTATCCAATATCTGGTTACTTACTTTAACTTAGGGTATTCAAGTATATCTAAAGAATCTGAAAGCTTAAATTATGTTTATTTAGGAAAAAATTCTGTAAGTCTTCAAGTTGTAAAACATTCACACATTATGGATATAATAATTCCGGCCTACCCTCTCTCTCCTTCAGAGAGAGAGGTTTTTTTGATAAATACCCTATACAAGGAAAAAAAAGCTTAGATTTTTTTGATTTTAAGAAAGTTGCCGAGATGTTAAAGAATAAAGAACATTTAACATCAGAAGGTTTTAATAAAATATTAGATATTAAAGCTAGAATGAATGAAGAAAGAATATAGCTGCCACCTACTATCTTAAGCAGCTATATGATTGAAGTATGTATATTTATTTATTTATTTGTATGATAAATTTGACTGCTATGTAATATTGTGGGCTGATACGTGTATTCGGAACACACGAAATTGGCTAAAACTATCAAACTCCGGGGACACCCTAAAGCTTCTGGTACCAAGCTATAGCCGAAAGGCTATAAGTGGCTGAACTAATTACTCAGGTATGGTAATAAGTCAGAAGATGAGTGAAAACGAAATGGGTTATCGCGGATCTAAGTCAGACTTGTTAAATAAGTCTGTAAAAGAGCAACGAGTAGACGGTAGTTGGCTTCTAAATGAATTAGCTGTTCCAAAAAATAGAAGCTTAAGGTGTATTCTAATGGGTTCCGAAAGGAACTATCAGGTCAAAAACCCTACTAAACAATTAACCAGTAGAACATATTCTACTTTAACTAATAAGCCATTGCTAAATCCTTGATTTATAACAGGATTTTCGGATGCTGAAGCTTCCTTTATTGTCTCTATTTATAAAGATGATAAAAATAAAATGAAGTGAAGAGTTTCACCTTATTTCTGTATACATATTCACATCAAAGATCTCCCATTGTTAAAACAAATTCAAGAGACTTTAGGTGTGGGTATAGTTAGAAGTAACAGTAAAAGTACAGCCGTATTTAGAGTCAACAGTATGCAAGAATTAAAGGTAATTATTGATCACTTTGAAAAATACCCTTTAGTTAGTGCCAAATATCCTGATTTTATATTATTTAAACAATGCTACGATTTAATTGAGCAAAAAGAACATTTAACAGAAGCAGGCTTTAACAAAATTTTAGCTTTGAAATATAATCTAAATAAAAGTTTACCTGCTGAGTTAAAAACTGCTTTCCCTAACATTGTACCTATAGCTAGACCTGAGTATAAAATCATTGAGGTACCAAACCCTTTTTGAATATCAGGGTTCGTATCTGGTGATTCAACCTTTAGTATCTCTATAGAAAAAAGTACAAGTAAGGTAGGTTTTAGAGTAAGATTGTTATTTGGTACTTGTTTACATATCAGAGATAAAGACTTGTTAATAAGTATGGGAAAATACTTTAAAAATTTAAACTTTAATTCTCTTAGCCTAGACGGGATTAATAGTAGAGAAGAAATTTCTATACATTCTTCTGAAAGTAAAAAGACTTGTCTACTTCAAATTAAAAACAATTCGGATATTGAAAATAAAGTTATACCCTTTTTCGATGAATTCCCTATACTAGGAGTAAAAAGTTTGGATTACGCTGACTTCAAAAAAGTTGCAGAATTAGTTAAAAACAAAGAGCATTTAAAACCCGAAGGTTTAAAAAAAATCAGGGAAATAGCAGAAGGAATGAACTTAAGTAGAAAGTGAGAAAGTTCTATTGAAAAATAAGACTGTCACCGGCAAAACTTAAGGTTGTCGGTTTAAGTTTTATGTAATTGCATGTTAAATTTGATTCCCATGATAGACGTGCCACATATGCCTTCACAAAGGGATGCTAAAATGTGAATATTCGCTAATCCCTAAAACAGGAGACAACATGGATTGTAGTCTGAAACTCGACTACATGAAAAAGGAATTACTAGTAATCGTGTATCACCATGTCACGGTGAATTTTTTTTCGGGAAGGTACTAACTACTCGTCAAGCGCTGAAAAGAGTTCATGCAATAAGTTTAGTGTAGGGCAGGTTTGGCTTTTTTTCCCACCGACCAAGGCGGGGTGAGAAAATCTGTCTTACATTTTCGAATGCGGAACTCTGATTAGGGTTAAAAAAAGGGCTGTGAGAAGCCCTTTTGGCCCAATTGTAGGAGTGAACCTCCTGCTACAAATCATCAAATTGCGGGAATACCCTAAAGCAATTTCAACCAAGCGATAATGGTAACATATTTCGTGGCACAGGTAATGACTCGTGGTAAGGTAAAATCGAAATTGATGCACGAAAGGAAATGGGTTATCCGCAGCCAAGTACCAGATTAGGTTTGGTATGCAGTTCATCGACTAAATGTTGATTGGCGCAAGCTTAAAATATAGTCAGACCCCACCTGAAAGGGTGCAGGAGAATAATAGTTACAACCATTTTTATTCTCCGTTAAATGGATAGTTAATACTATTTAGGAATAAGAACCCTAACTCTGCCTAAGAGGCTAAAAGGGTAGATTTGTAAGTCGTAATACGGTTCGTGTAGGTCAAGACAGAAGCGTGAGAAGCTCCTTGGGCCTTATTGTCAGGGACAACCCCTGGCTACAAATCATCAAATTGCGGGAATACCCTAAAGCAATTTCAACCAAGCGGGCACGGTAACGTAGCTCGTGGCACAGGTAATGACTCGTGGTAAGGTAAAATCGAAATTGATGCACGAAAGGAAATGGGTTATCCGCAGCCAAGCACCAGATTAGTTTTGGTGTGCAGTTCATAGACTAAATGTTGATTGGCGCAAGCTTAAGATATAGTCAGACCCCACCTGAAAAGGTGCAGGAGAATATAAATTTATTCTCCGTTAAATGAATAGAAAATTCTATTTAGGGAGAAGTACCCAACTCTAAGCTGTCATATGCTTTAAAGGGGAGATTTGGAACTTGCACGGGAATGATTAATTAATAACAATACCCCACCAACAACAAAAAACATTTGCCTTTCTTTCCGTCAGCTAAATACTCTATTGGAAATTTTAGTGCGTTGGCCTAATTGGCAAGCCGTCGTACTACGGATATGTCATGATGCAAGTTCGAGTCTTGTACGTGCTTCCTAGGCCTTTCGAAAACCTGCTTCAGCTTAATGGCTGTATGAAACAGACCAGGAAAATTGAAAGGTTTTCAACGGAAATCAAGGGCCGCCTTCACGGCTCCACCTACGCCCCCCCTCTTCCTTCTCAAACTTATAACACGCCCCCCTCCCCTCTCATCCAACTACTACTCGCGTAGTAGTTGGACTCCGTGGGGGGGGGGGGGGAACCCTAACGGGGTTGAAAGTTGGAGCCGTGGAGGCAGGGGGGGGAGAAAGGGGGGGGGGACCCCCGCCCGGGTTTAAACAATAGATAAATAATAGAGGCCTTACCGGGGTCACTCGGATGTAACCCTAGTACCCCTACTCCTGGACCTAGGTCTTTAAGAGTAGCGGCTAGGGCCCAACACTCCTCGACATAGTCTAAAAACGCAGGTATGGTAGCTTATAATAACATTTATAAAAAAACTTAAACAATGAGAACAACACTTAAATTATTAGCTGCCCTCTCTCTCTTCGAGAGAGAGGGCTGCATCCCCCCTCCGTAGGAGGGGGGGGACGCTCCGGAACGAGTTGAAAATAACGAACTATGGAATGATCTGGTAGGAAAATCGGTATGTATCTATCCAAATGCTTTATTACAAAAGGAATCAATACTTACAGAAAATAAAGGAAAATCGGGAGTCTATCGTTGGACAAATAAAGAAAACGGAAAAAGTTATGTCGGATCTGCGGTAGATTTAGGAAGAAGATTTTCAGAATATTATTCAAAAAAATTCTTGGTTAAATCATTAACAAGGGGGAAAAGCAGAATATATCAGTGCGCCCCCCCTCTCTCTTATTTTTTGAAAAAAAATCCGAGAGAGGGGGCCTTATTAAAGAACGATTATTTAAAATTCCAACTAGAAATTCTTGTCTACTGTGAAGCAGAAGATGCTGTTAACTTAGAGCAAAAATTTATAGATTTATTAAAGCCAGAATATAATCTCTGTAAAATCGCGGGATCTAGTTTGGGGCGTATTACCACAGAAGAGACTCGTAAAAGACTTAGAACTGTTAGACTGATAAGAGAATACTTAAAGTCCCCTGAACACAGGGCAGAAACGCTCTTGGAATATAGGCTACGTAATTTAGAAAAAGCTACCGGCTCCGCCGCATGAATAAAATGGAGTATAGAATTAGTAAACTCCAAAATACTGCACCTCCCCACCGCCCAGGCGGTGGGAGGAAGGAGAAAATAATAGCATTCCAATCCGAAAGTAAAGAATCAATGGAAATTCGAGCGTCGCGCGCGCGTAGCGCGCGCGAAGCTGCATCACCAACCGCAATTGCCATTGAAGTTACTGATCTTGTATCCGGAGTAACAACTATTTTTGCTTCTGCCAGAAGAGCTGGGGAGTTTCTAAATGCAAGTAATTCTACTATTATGAACAAAATAAAAGGAAAAAATAATAAGCCTTACAAAGAAAGATTTTTTCTAACCTTATCCCTGGTTGGCATAAGAGACCAGCTAAGCGTCCCCCCCTCCCGGCTCCTAATAAATAAGAGGAGGGGGGGGATGCATCGCGCACGCTACGCGGGCGCGACGCTTCTTTGGTGTTTCTTTGGTAGGTTAATATTACTGAGGCAGTGGAAGTCTGCAAGTTTAGTCCCGTGAGGGAGAGTGAAAGGGTTGGAAGACGAGAGAGCAACAAATGTCCCAGAGCCCCCCCCCTCTCTCTCGAACAGCCTTCTCTCCACGCGGGGCTTTCAGCCCCGCGTTGAGATAAGTTTCCTTTTTTTTCTTTATTTTTATTTTATTATCAAAAAAAGATAAGAGAGGGGGGGAGTTCGAAAGGGGTGGAATACCCTCTTCTGATCCTCTGTGATACAATGGGGGTTAATGCTACATGGTGATGGCTATTGTGGAGAAAGTAAGTATTTTAATAAAAACTGCGGCTCTGCAGCCATCATGGAGACCATACCGCTTGCGCCCCCGACCAAGGACTCTCTCTCGAACAGCCCTCTCTCTCTCTTTCAGAGAGAGATTTTTTTTGAGGGGGGGCTGAAAAATTCACCCCCCCACTTTCCAACCCACCCATCCATCCAACTACTACACGCAGCCTTGGTCGTAGTTGAAATGGATGGGTGGGCAAGTGTGGGGGGACTCGGAGAGGAGCCGGCCCCCTTAAAAGACCCGTATACTATCTAAAACTAGTAGTGAGGTCGGCTAAGACTCTCGTTACCTAGAGTTGAGGGAACTATTCCAGTTTGGAAATCAAGGAACAATCCGCGTGGCCGCCTTGGTCGTGCGTGCATAAAAGTGATGTCTTTATCAACTGCTGGCCGGAGGCCTCAATTTTAAATTAAAAAAATGAAAAAAAATAATGATACATCAATTATCCGGAATTTAATCCCAGTAGCGGTTTATGAAAACGCTGAATTACAGAAGATACAGATTATACAAGAAAACAAAGGTAAATCTGGTATCTATTGTTGAACAAACTTAAAAAACGGAAAAACCTATGTGGGTAGTTCCGTTGATTTAGTCCGTAGATTTTTGTCTTATCTTTCTCCTCGTTATCCCCCCCCCGGCTCCTCTCTCACCAGGCGAAGCCCACTTAAAAAAAAAATAAATTTTTATTTTTTTAGGCTCCATTTTCGCTTTCCCCCCCCCACACACGTGGTGTGGGGGGGGGGCGAGAGGGCTTTTTAAGGTAGATATAACATCAAATATCTCGGTGCTGGAACCGAGGGTTAAGTCGTAATACGGTTCGTGTAGGTCAAGACAGAAGCGTGAGAAGCTCCTTGGGCCTTATTGTCAGGGACAACCCCTGGCTACAAATCATCAAATTGCGGGAATACCCTAAAGCAATTTCAACCAAGCGGGCACGGTAACGTAGCTCGTGGCACAGGTAATGACTCGTGGTAAGGTAAAATCGAAATTGATGCACGAAAGGAAATGGGTTATCCGCAGCCAAGCACCAGATTAGTTTTGGTGTGCAGTTCATAGACTAAATGTTGATTGGCGCAAGCTTAAGATATAGTCAGACCCCACCTGAAAAGGTGCAGGAGAATAAAAGTGGTTGCTAGCGACCGGGTCGCGAAATTTTTTATTCTCCGTTAAATTAATAGAAAATTCTATTTAGGGAGAAGTACCCAACTCGACCAAGGACGCTGTTATATGGGACCCCCCGACCGACCAAGGTGGGTGGGCCGCTTGCATGGCTCCGCCAACGAGTGGGCGGAGCCGGCCCCAACATATATTTTTTTTATTATTAAAAAAATATAAGAGAGGGGGGGCTTTAAAGGGGAGATTTGGAACTTGCACGGGAATGATTAATTAATAACAATACCCCACTAAACAAACAAATATATTACTTTAAATTTAAATGCAGCCCAAGGCCCTCCGGCCCCTCAAACCCCCCCTCCGGCCCCAGAGCCACAATTTAGGCTAGGGTAGTGAAAAAAATATTTATTTTTTTTAACCAGCCCCTCCGGCCCCGACCAAGGTGGGGTATGGTTTATTCTCCAGCAAAGCAGGGACTTTCTCCTTTTTACTATTCCTCCCTCCTAGACAAGGCAGTCGGTCCATAGGGAGTAGCTTTGACGGGTGTGGTTTAATTAACACAATACCAAAAAATGCCCCCTGCCTTGACCCCCCCCCCAAAGCTGCGGATACGGGGCTTGTTTAACCTTCTAGACTGCAGCCATGTGGCTGCATGGCTGCATGCAGCCAGCATCGGAAAGCTTTCCGATGTTTTCCTACGAAGCGCCCTCCTTTACGACCAAGGTGCCTTCTTTGCCTTTACGTCACGAGGGTTTATTTATATGAAAACCTAAACCTGTGATTCAAGACTGATGTCTCTGATTAGCCCCCCCTCCTCTTATTTATTAGGCCGGCTCCATTTTTTGCTTTCCCCCCCCCCACACACGTGGTGTGCCGCTTCGCCCCTCCCCTCTCACCAGGCGAAGGCCATCCACTTACTACGTAAGTGGACGGAGCCGGGGAGGGACATATTAGGGGGGGGGGGGTACTAAATGGACGGAGCCGGCCTAATAAATCAGAGGAGCCGGGCTATAAAATAGGGGGAGGAGCCGGGGGAGGTGTAAAGCTAGCCCCTGTGGGGCAGGGTGGCCAATTAATTGATCAAAGGTATATCTTTCATCCAGCCTAGGTCGGAATTTATAAACAACTGTCCGGTCGTGTTATACTGGAATCAAAGAAAGTTTTAATAAGTCTCTCGCAAAACATGAAGAAACCATTTTTAAACGGCCCCCCCTCTCCTCGAACTACCCTCTCTCAATTTTATTGAGAGAGGTCTTTTTTTTTCTGTAAAGCCCCCCCCTAACGGGGGGCGCTAGCCCGATAGGGCAAAAAAAGCGTCCCCTCTCTCGAAGAGAGAGGGGATGCAGCCCCCTCTCTCTCTCTGAAAGAGAGAGAGAGGGGGCCGCTAGGAGAGGGGGGTTATATAGAATATCAACATTATCTCCCTTTATCTGGAGCCCTAAGTACAGAACAAATAAAATTACATCAACTCCACCGAGCAACATAATTAGGTTACACTATATATAGACATATATATAGTTGTAACCCTGCTGGGCTGGCCATGGGGTCGAGAAATGGCCTGCTTATGCTTGAACAGTGGAATAAAGGATTCTTGGCCTGCGGAGCCGGCCATGGAGGAACTTAGGCTAATAGATGCAGAGAGGTCTAGTTATGATAAATTGTTTAAAGCGGCCCCCCCTCTCTCTCCGAGAGAGGGGGGGGCTGCATCCCTCTCCCTCTTTACCCCCCGGCTCCCCATCCGTACTACGTGAGTAGTAGGAGGGGGGGGAGCCGGGGGGGCGGGAGAGGGGACGCTCTCAAGGATTGTGCAGATCTAAGACATCGTACCGAAAGTCGTATTAAAGAAATAAAAAAGTTTAAACTGTGGTATTTTATAACCGTAAAAGGTTATGACATATTCACAAACTTTATTACTTAATTACCAGCGTCCGCCTCACCCCCGACCTTTTAGCGGGGAACAAGCCAAACTAAAAAAAAATAAATTTTGCCTAGCTCCGCTGTCCCGGCTCCCAGCATACTTCGTAAGCAGGGGTGGTATATATTTTTTTAATCTAAATATTGGTCAGCATGCCCTAACGAAGTTGTGCATGCAGACCAAGGCTGGAAGGGGGCGCTTTGCAGGCTCGGGTTTGCCACCTAACGAAGGCCCCCCTTTTCGGACTACCCTTGGGGAGCCGCCCCCCCCTCAAAAATCACCCCTCTCATTGAAGATGAGAGGGGGTAGTCCGGGGGGGGGGGTCCCCATGGGCCGCTTTTTTGATTTTTTTAAAAAAAAAATCAAAAAGAAAAGTTGTGTAACCATAGAAATGTAGACATAGATATGTAGTTGTAACTTACTACGCGAGCAGGGAGGCTAGGGGTGTTCCTCCGGACCTCCCGGGAAACGAACGGTAAATATTAAGGGTGCAGCATTTATATTCAGACCTGGTCTGAATATAAATGCAGAAAAAATAAAAAAAGGGGTGGAGTGATTTAAGGAAGGTTCCGTTATAGGTAAGGTGGGTTGAGCTGTAAACTCAATAGCGATAAGCTTTTAAAGGTTCGAGTCCTTTTCTTCCTATTATACCCAGATTACTTTTTTTATAATCGGCCCTTCGCTTGCAAAGCGACCAGAATACTACTAAAGGGCTGCTCCTCACCCACACCCCTTCACCCCCGATCCAAGTGAGCGAGGCTAGGGGGGGGTAGGCTACAAGGTATATATAGATACAACTTGCTACGCTGGCTAGCCTGCGAGGGGGGGGGTGGTAAGGTAATAAAATAGTTTAAAGATTTATTCCTTGTCTCTCCAGTGGCCACCCCCAATACCGCAGCAGTCCTGCGGGCTTCAAGGAAGCTGCGCCCCTTCGGGGTGCACAACCTCCGGAGGTTGATGCGACCAGGTCGCATCATCCCCACCCCCTGCTCCAGCCTCATCTTCCCGGGATGCAGTCAATAAACTTCTTCCCTCTCCCTCTCTCCAGAGGGGCCAGTTACAGTGGAAAAAGGGAGGCTACAGGGGCCTGAAAATGGACCAGGAAAGCAGGGGGGGGGGAGGCTCCCTACCTGCTCGCCCCTCCCCTCTCTCTCTTTTTTTACCCTCTCGGGCTAGCGCCCCCGTTAGGGGGGGCTTTACCAAAAAAAACTTCTCTCCACGCGGGGCTTTCAGCCCCGCGTTGAGAGAGAGAAGGCTGTTCGAGAGAGGGGAGGCTTTAAAATAGAAAAGGTGGTAGGTGCAGGGAGGCTAGGGAGGCTAGGGGGGTAGGGCTTTGCTGCGCTGTGTCCAGCATGCAGTCCTTTTCCTATTCACAACTTCGTTAAGCAGCAGGGAGACCCTACAGGGACAGGAACAGTAAAGGGGGGGGGGTAAGGTGGGGGGGTGAAGGATTATTTAATTGGCGCTTCGCTGCTTATCCGAAGGATGTGCTGCATGCAGCCCTGTGACTGAAAAATAAAGGGGGGGTTTATAATGACCCTATCACCTCCGCCCTGTCTATGCCCACCTTACGGTGCCTCCACCTTCTCCCGAGGGTGGAGAGGAAGGGAGGGTTAGGAAGGGCGCTTCGCAGGCTCGGTTTTGGGACCTAACGAAGGCCCCCTTTTCTTCGGGGGGGGGCGCTCCCTTTTCGGACTACCCTTGGGGACCCCCCCATGCATGCAGGGGGGGGGGGGTCCCCATGGGCCGCTTTTTTGATTTTTTTTTTAAAAAAATTAAAAAAGAAAAGGTTTTAAAACCGATGAAAAGGCCCGACCAAGGACTCTTTTTTATTTTTTTTTTTTAAAAATTAAAAAAGAAAAGTTGTGTAACCATAGAAATGTAGACATAGATATGTAGTTGTAACTTACTACGCGAGCAGGGAGGCTAGGGGGGAAATAGAAGACAAGGGGGGGGGTGGCTGCTTAGCCTCCGGGAGCCGGGCATACGTCCACCTTCGGAGAAGAGGGTGTATAGCGCAAGCATGCAGTACTATTCGGGAGCTATGGGTCGGCTTGTTTCACTATTAAGTTAGCGTCGCCCGGGGCGGAGCCGCGGAGCGATGCATCGCGCCGCAGGCGGCGCGACGCTAAAAAAGAATTCAACTTGCCTTGTCCCCCGCAGATCTGCGCAGTCCTTGAATGTCCATTGCCTCCACCTAGGACCAATTGGGCGCATGCATGCACAACTTCGTTAGCGGAGCCAAAACCGAGCCAGTACCTGTACCAGTTCCCTACCTACATTTTCCAACCCACCCATCCATCCATCCAACTACTACACGCAGCCTTGGTCGTAGTTGAAATGGATGGGTGGGGAAGTGTTGGGTCGCCCTTTGGGCGCAGGAAAAGGACTGCATGCTTGCGAGCGGTCGCATGCACGCGGAGCCAAGATCTGGGGGGGGGGGGCAGCCATGCAGGACTAATACCTAATACCCAATTGGCGCTTCGCATCCAAGTTCCCTCACCTTCATGCAAGACCAGTATTGGTCTTGCATGAAGGTGGGAGCCCTAGGGGAGGAGTCAGGGGGGGGGGGAGATATTCCGTCCTTGTATTCCGTGTATGCCCTGCATGCAGGTACAAGCCATGAACTAAGGTGAAAAGCTAACTAAATTAAAATAATTTCGCCACTCCGCGTATTCTTAAAGTCTTCATAGCTCAACGGTAGAGCGGAATACTGTTAATATTTTTATAGAGGTTCGATTCCTCTTGGAGACTCCACCCAAAAGGTATAAACATCGCCCTCCCGTGGATGGCTTCAGGTCTTGATATCACATACAGACATCTTTACAATGTACATAAGGTTATCTTTGTAGCGAATCACAAAGATCTTCCAGGGTCCGAAATTGCTCGGTGACGCCCGTCTTCCTTGCATCCTCCCCACCTATCCTCTATAGGTTATGTAGATGTGGAAGGGTAATAGACCCATCCGGGACAACCTCTTCAAATATAAGAGAACTCTGACGGGGGGCTTCTATGACGGCAGCGTCGAAAGTTAGGGGGGCCGTGCCTCTAGGCCGAAAGGAGCGAGATTCTATTGATTAAGCAAATAAACAACTAAACCGATGAAAAATTCTTAGACAAAGAATACTGAACAATCTTCATAAGCATATTACTGGTGATCGTAGCATCCGCGCGCGCGGAGCGCGCGCTAGGATGCGTCTCCCCTGCTCCGCAGGGGGACGCTGTTAAATATCTCTCTCATCACCTTGACGTTTTGGCTCAAGACTACACCGAAGAGGAGGTATGGGAAGCTGCTATTGTAAACGATAAAGAGGGTACAATGGAATTCAACAATATCAAAGTGACGGGGGGGGGTTAACGCCATAACAGATACCTTGGGACAAACCACAGCCTATGTGGCCGGGGTTGAAGGTATAGTGAAGTTCCAGAAGCATAGCAATTGGCTCATGGGATCTAAGATAGCAGTAAGCGCAATGGTAGGCGCAGGTTCAATGGCTACATTCTCATTACCCCCTAACAGGAATGGAGCTACTTCCACTCGGAATCCAATCCCGGGGGGGGGGGGTAACAGCAGAAGAAAAGTATGTGACAGTTAAGGTCACAAATAATGTAGGTCCCACCTTCGGAGTATTATCCGACAGGCAGTCCTGAGGAGTGCTTAGACTGCATGCAGTCTGCTAATGGAACATATCAACACTCTCCTCTTCCTACAGGCGTTAATTGTCGCATTGGCCATACAGCTGTTAATTATGCTCGCAGTACGACAGCTAGCGCAGAGAGAAGGACTACTAAAGTCGTTAAATAAATGACCCAGAATACAATACATAGCGAGGGAGGAGGAGTTGTATACAACTCCTCCTCCCTTGCGTCTCGCGCGCTACGCGCGCGGACGCTCCCCTCTCTTCAATTTTTTTACCCTCTCGGGCTAGCGCCCCCGTTAGGGGGGGCTTTACCAAAAAAAAAAGAAGAGAGGGGAGCCGGGGGACCTTTAAATGGGGGGGGCTCCAAGTTTTTTTCGAAGAAAAAAAGAAAAAGAGCGCAGCGCGCCCCCTTGCAGCCCCCGGGAGGGGCCGCTTCCAAACTATTAGCTGTATGGTCAACCACAAACACTTTCTGGATCTATCTAATCGTCATCTCCCTAATAATTTTCTCACTAGCAAGTCGCCCCCCCTTCTCTCTCTCTTCGAGAGAAGGGGGGGGGACTTGCATCTCTCTCTCTCTTCGAGAGAGAGGACGCAAGTCTTTTTGGGACATTTGTAGTACAACAGACTATTTTCCCCCTCTTTTTTTTTTATTTTAAAAAAAAGAGGGAGGACCGGATTAGCGATACCCTTATACTCTTCCCCACCTTCGGAGCCGGGTGGCAAAACATCTGAACCGAGAATTCTAACGATTAAGAGCTGCTCTGCTGGGAAAATAAAGATAAGACGTTATAGGGAACATGACTGTATACTACGAGGAATTAGACCAATCGGAACTTTTATACATGATGATGTAGGTGATTTGCACGCGACCGGTCGAATTGAGCATGATAGGAGATTCGGAAGGGACAAGCGGCTCGAGCGGAGGCCATGTTAGAGCTGCTCTTCACCACCCCTTCACCCCCCCCCGCTCCAAGTGAGCGAGCCTACGGGGGGGGTGAAGGGGTGTGGGAGAGGAGCTACTCCTATAATGTCAATATTTAGGCTTCCATATACAGGGCTATATAGCCTTCCAACACTGCAGTTCGGTGATGATGGACGACCAAGGCTGTATGGGGACTTACCCAGGAACCCCCCCCGGGGCACACGAGACCATTCCACAATTAAGGGCACATGGACTCCAATTTGCAGACAAAGACGGTGGCTCAAGATGGGTAAAGAAGGAAGGAGTCTGGCTTCTTTCTACACGACCAAGGCTGCTTCATCGCTTCAACCTAGGACCCCCCCCCCCCTCTCATCCAACTACTACACGCAGCCTTGGTCGTAGTTGGACTGCATGCAGAGCGGGGGGGGGGGGGGTCCGAGAGGAATTTAATGGTATACCCCTTCACACTATTACTGAGAACAACATCGACGCTATAGTAGGAAAACGTATAACGAGGAAGCAGTCAGAGCACCATGAACATTAAACGTGAAAAGGGCCGACTTCGTCGACTGCTGGCCAGACAGAATGTATATTGAAGGAAACATAAGTAGGACGAATCAAAGGTAATAAGTTTCCCTACCAGCCTTGGTCTGCATGCAGTGTGGCTAGTAAGAAGTTCAACAATGAGGAATACGTATCTATACCGCAAACTGACAGCACCATCATGTGTCAGTACTTAGGAACCATGTGAAGAGTGGAAGACAAGAAGGTAAAGACCTATCCAAAGGACTTAATCCGCAACCCAGGAGGTCTCCATTGGGAATCGGTTCTGTTACTTGTGGGCTTGAACACGGGATGTTACAATCCTCCGGTAGGACGTCGCGCGCGCGTAGCGCGCGCGATGCACGGAATAAGCGGAGAGAGGTAACTGGGAGCCGTGGGGGGGAGAGAGTGTAGCTGAATACTCACACCCGGCTCCGGTGAGAGGGGAGCCGGGGCCTTCGTTAAGCAGCAGGGGACCCTACTGGGACAGGTACAGCCTCGGTTTTGGCTCCGCTAACGAAGGCCCCCCTTTTCGGACTACCCTTGGGGACCCCCCCCCTGCATGCCTGCATGCAGGGGGGGGTCCCCATGGGCCGCTTTTTTGATTTTTTTTTTTTAAAAATTAAAAAAGAAAAGGTTTTAAAACCGATGAAAAGGCCCCCGACCAAGGACTCTTTTTTATTTTTTTTTATTTAAATTAAAAAAGAAAAGTTGTGTAACAACATACATATGTAGTTGAAACTTGCTACGCGAGCAGGGAGGCTAGGGAGGGAGCCGGGGGGGTAGGCTTTCCACCTAAATCATATTCAATTAAAACCAGGCCCCCCCCCCCCTCCTCTCTCATTTATTTTCAATGAAAATAAACGGAGAGGAGGGTTACATTAAAGATAAGTATTATCCCTTGTATTTTCCCAGTATAGCTGGGGCCATGCAATGCACCCGGCCCCCTCTCGAACAGCCCTCTCTCTCTCTTTCAGATAGAGAGGTCATATTTTTTATTTATTATTTTTATTATTTGCTTGCGTAGCTACCCCCGAGGGGGGTGCTTGGCCTTTGGCCATGCACCCCCCCTGGGTAGGCAGCCTACCCACAGCCCTTACCCTGGCAGGGTAAGGGTCTGTGCGGAGGCTGCCGGCGATTCTCTCATTTATTTCCACCCCCCAGCCCGGCCCCCTCCCCTCTCTCGAACAGCCTTATCTCAACGCGGGGCTGAAAGCCCCGCGTGGAGAGAAGTTTTTTTTTAAGAGAGAGGGGAGCCGGGGCTTTTAAGTGCAGGCACCCCCCCGGCTCCCCCTTCTCTCATATTTTTTTGAATCTATTATTTTTATTTTATTCGCTTGCGTAGCTACCCCTCCTTTCTCATTTATTTCCCTGCTTTGCTGGGAAATAAACGGAAAGGAGGGTTATTAAAAAAATATTAAGAGAGGGGGAGCCGGGGCTTTTAAGTGGGGGGGGGGGGGGTTGAGGGTCGGAAATAAACGGAAAAGAGGGTATTATTAAACAAAGATAAGAGAGGCCCCCTAATATTAGCTGGCCCTGTCGATAAATATTCTATACCCCACCGACCTGGTCGCAAATAAAACTCTCTTTTGGGTTCCCACAGATGGCAGCGCCAGGGACCCGTTAGGCTGTACATCCTTCGGATAAGCATGGCCTTTTCCCGGAGCCAGCCGGGGGTCATGCTGCATGCAGTGTTTTTTTTTGTCTGCCCCAGAGGCAAAGGCCGCCTGCATGCAGGGGTATTTTTTACCAGAGGGCAAGGAATTTTGTGTTTTGTCCAGTTCTGGGGGGGGGGGGTGAGGGTTACCCTCTTGCCTCCACCCCACCGCCTTGGGTGGTGGTGGTGGTGGTGGGAGGGGGGGTAATGCGCCCTGGCTTGACCCAAAGGTGCGGGAGCCGGCCCTGCATGCGACCCCGTTATTATCGTGCAGCCATTGGAAGGCCATATTTACTTTAATTTCAGCCACCCAGGCTAAGGGGAGCGGGGGGGTGGCTACGCAGACCTGGTCGTTATCCTCCTCCCTGGCCTAGCATGCAGACCGGTCGATCTGCGACCTGGTTACTTCAGCCTTGGTCGCAAAATCAAAAAAAATAAAAATATATTTTATTTTTTTTTTATTGGTCGGCTACTCTGCTCAGGGCCGGCACCGCAGCCCAGAGGGGCTGCTTTGGTGGGGAATTTCCCTCACCGGAGCCGGGTGTGTGTAATACCGACCAGGATTATTCTTACGCCCCCCCCCCCCTCTTCTCTCATTCATTTCCTAGCGTCCCCCCCCCGGCTCCCGGCTCCTAATAAATAAGAGGAGGGGGGGGGGATGCATCGCGCGCGCTACGCGCGCGCGACGCTTTGCTGGGAAATGAACGGAGAATAGGGCTTCAAAAGAGTTTTATAATTCTTTAAAAAAGTAAAATTTATTTATAAATGCGCTATAATAATTTAAATTATGTATTGTTATAAATTATTATTATAGCCGATAAATAGTTATCATCCTAAAAAAAATAATAAGTCAATAAAGGGCAATTTATTAAAAACAAATATGAAAAACAACAATAACAATTTTTCTCCAGTGGCGGTTTATGAAAATGCTAAGCTTTGTAAGGAACTGATTTGGCAGGAAAACCAAGGCAAATCAGGAATTTACAAGTGGATTAATATAATTAATGGGAAAACATACATTGGTTCTGCGGTAGATTTAGGAGTTAGATTAAGAAGCTATTCTTATGAAAGTTATCTTAATAGACATACTGATATGGCTATTTGCCGGGCTTTGCTTAAATATGGTTATGAAAATTTCAGGGTTGAAATTTTAAAGTATTGTTCTTCAGAAAAACTCATGGAATGGGAGCAATTCTTTTTTGATTTATATAAACCTGAATATAATATCTTAAAAACAGCGGGATCCTCTTTGGGATATAAACATTCCGAAGAATCCCGGGTTAAAATCTCAGCTGCTATGACTGGGGCGCCGCTCCTCCTTTTTTTCATTTACATAGTAAATGAAATAAGAGGAGGACTTATTAAGGGAACTCCAAAATCGGAGCAACATAAGGCTGCAATCTCGGCCGCTCTGACGGGTAATAATAATGGAAACAATCAACCTAACGCTCAAGAAATTATAGTTACTGATTTAGAATTAGGTACTAAGAATACTTATCCTACAATTAGAGCAGCAGCTAGAGCCCTAAATCTTCGGCAGTCTAGTATTTCTAATTATTTAGCATCTAACAACCAAACTTCGTTTAAGAAAAGATATATTTTTACAAATATTTAATATGAAAAATTTATATATTCTTTCACCTCTTTGCACCGGAGCCGGGTGTGGTAATTCACTGGGTCTATCTCAAGTAAGAACTTTATCTTCACTTCGTTCTGTTGTAGCAGTTCTTAATCCTTCTTTCATCACCGGACTCGCCCCATATGGTGAATCCACATTTAGTGTTAATGCTACAAAATCTGATTCTCGCAAAACGGGCTCACAAGTTCAACTAAGATTTACATTAACTCAACATTCGCACCCCCAGCCCTTTCGGGGATTCAGGGGCCCCACTAGTGATGCCTTACTCTTCGGTAATATACAAAAAAATTTAGGCTGCGGTTCTCTCGGCCCTCTTGACTTTTTTTTTTGCCCTCTCGGGCGCCCCAAGGGGCCCAAAAAAAAAAGTAAATTTATAGAGTCTGAGAGACCTGTCGTTTATCTTATTGTAACTAAATTATTGGGTATTGAAAATATTATCAAGGGCTCCCCCCAGCCCGGCCTTCCTTTTCTCAACGCGGGGCTTTCAGCCCCGCGTAGAGAAAAGTTTTATGATAAACACCCTGTACATGGTGTTAAATCATTAGACGACCAGGTCGCTGACTTCCACAAAGTAGCTATGTTAATGAAGGATAACCGCCACCGACCAAGGCCCGCTTTGCAGCGACCCTCTCGAACTACCCTCTCTCAATTTTTATTGAGAGAGGTTTTTTTTTGACCGGTCAAAAAAAAGAGAGGGTTGCATCCCCCCTTCTACGAAGGGGGGACGCTCTTTGCACCGGAGCCGGGTGTGGGGTTAGCTTCAATTCTATTGATTAAGAATAATATGAATAGATCAAGAACATGTTAAACTTAATAAACTTCAATTCTTTAGCCGTATTTTCTGAAGCTTTAACTAACGGATACCAACCTGTTGCATTAGATATAATCACTTTACTTTCTATATTATCAGGAATATTTGTAATAATTACAAAAAACCCTGTGACGTCCGTAGTATTCCTTATCAGTTTGTTCGTTAATATAGCGTGTTACTTATTCCTGATCGGTATGCATTTTCTGGGCCTATCTTACCTACTCGTCTACGTCGGAGCTATATCTATGCTTTTTTTATTCACTATTATGTTAATAAATGTTAGAACTGCTGATTTATACAGTAGTACAAGTAATAGTATACCTCTTGGCTTTATAGTATCCCTAACATTTTTTTACCCTGTTTATAGTATATTGCCTTTGGCTACAAATGACAAAGATGTTCGAGCGGTCGATATAAGTTTTGTAAGTAGTAGTAAGTGAGATACTGCACTTAGTCAAGTATCAGACATTTCTTCTCTGGGGAATCTTTTATATACATCACACGCGATTTGGTTGATTTTAGCTTCTATTATTTTACTACTAGCGATGGTAGGGGCCATTGTTATAACAAAGGACAGCCGTACCGAAAATCTAGGTTTAGCTTCGCCCCCCCTTCGGGGGGGCGATGCATCTCGCGCTCCGCGCGGACGCACCTTCTGGAAATACTAAACCTAACCCCTCAGCTATGCAGGGGGGGAAATGGTAGTCCAGCCCTCCTACCCATGTAATTATGGCTAGCCTGCTTTGTGGAGCCGGCCGGCCGGCCGGCCGGGAAAAATATCTTATTCAACTATCCCGGAGGGGCCGGCTAAAATATTGAGCCGCAGTGGCTTACAGGCTTTTGCACCCCTCTCCCCCCCATCGAAGATGGGGGGGGGGGTTTGGGGGAGGGCTGCTTTGCTGGGGACATTCGTAATTTCGTTTGGTAAGAATAAAAGATATAGCGTCCCCTAATAAATTTTTGATAATAATAAATTTTTGGAGGATGGCTCTGCATGCAGACCTGGTCGCGGGGATGATCTAAGATCAAGGGTCAGGTTGATCTATCGTTCCCCCCCTTTTCCTACCCCAGCGAGGGGGGGGGCGAAGGGCCCCCCTTGCATCGCCCCCCCCTGATTTTTGAGGGGGGGGGCGACGCTCCTCTCTCCCCAGGCGAAGCCCACTTAAAAAAAAATAAATTTTTATTTTTTTAGGCTCCATTTTCGCTTACCCCCCCACCCCTCTTACCTGGCGAAGGCCATCCACTTACTACGTAAGTGGACGGAGCCGGGGGGGAGGGACATATTAGGGGGGGGGGGGGTAAGGAAATGAACGGAGCCGGCCGTGAGAGGGGCGCCCCCCGGCTCCTCTCTCATCCAACTACTACACGCCCCCTCTCGAACAGCCCTCACAACGCGCTTTCAGCGCGTTGAGAGGTCATATTTTTTTCTTTATTATTTTTATTTTATTATTAAAATATAAAGAGCTGCCTTCCTCACCCCCCCTACGGGGGGTGAGGAAGGCTGCATCTCGCGCGCGCCGCGCGCGGACGCTGCCCCCGAAGGGAGGCTGCATCTCGCGCGCGCCGCGCGCGGACGCTGCCGGCTCTTCCCCCACTCTCTCTTTGAGAGAAGGGGGGGGGGGAGGGAAGAGTGGCTGCATCTCCTCTCCCTCTTTACCCCCGGCTCCCCATCCGTACTACGTGAGTAGTAGGAGGGGGAGGTGGGGGAGAGGGACGGTGCCGGCTCCGCTGGAGGGGTTAAATTTAAGTAGTAGTTGGACGGAGCGGGAGGTAGTTCCCCGGCCGGCACCTTTTCGGACTACCCTTGGGGACCCCCCCCCCTGGGGGGGGGGTCCCCATGGGCCGCTTTTTTGATTTTTTTTTTTAATTAAAAAAGAAAAGGTCCCCCTTATTTATTAGGCCGCCCCCCCCCCCTCTCTCATCCATTTCCCAGCGTCCCCCCCCGGCTCCCGGCTCCTAATAAATAAGAGGAGCCGGGGGGGACGCTGGCAAATGAACGGAGAAGAGGCCCGGCTCCTCTCTCTCTCTCTCTCTCTCTCTCGAACAGCCCTCAACGCGCTTTCAGCGCGTAGAGAGGTTTTTTTGCCGCTAGCTTCGCATGGGGCTGCGCCCTAGCATAAAAAATGAGAGAGAGGAGCCGGGGGCGCCGCCCCTCTCGAACAGCCTTCTCTCCACGCGGGGCTTTCAGCCCCGCGTTGAGATAAGTTTCCTTTTTTTTGAATAAAAAAAGAGAGGGCTATTAAAATGAGGGCTGCTTTTCTGGGAAGGGAAGGAGGTGTATAACGACCAGGATACTTCGTTACCCCCCTCACCCCCCGATGGCCCTTGCTCTTCTTCCATCCCTCCTTCATGCAAGACCAGTACTGGTCTTGCATGAAGGCTAAGGCAGGCGTAGCCTCCTTCACCCTAGGCTAGTCGGAGACATGGCTAGTCGGAGACCAGCTACGCAGCCCTTTCCTCCCCCCCTTTTTTTTCCCCCATACTCTTCTTCTCTTCTCATCTTTATTTTCTTGAGTTAGCCCCACGCCGGCCTGTGGCAGGCTGGGGCTGCTACGCCGGGGGGGGGAGGGAGAGAGAAAAAGGGGGGGCGGGAGCCGGGTGGCCGGCCGGGTAGTTTATACCCCCTGCTTATCCTTATCCACTAGTTCAGTACCAGTTTCCGGGGACTGCTTGCAGTCCCGGCCACTGGTTCTAGCGGATATCGGAGCCGGGGGGGGGGGGGTGGGCTCAAGGAGCCGGACCTTTAAGGTGGGGGGGGGGGGGGTTATACATAAAACCTAAAGGTACGTAAGGCTATTGAAGGTTTGGTTTGCTAACGAAGTATCCTGGTCGCCAAAAACAAAAAAAGTGGTCGGTTAAAAAAAAATCAAATTCTTTTTTTTTTACCGGCCGGCCTATAGATATTAGTATAGTAGTTAAATTGGTAGAGAAAAAACCTCAAATTATAAACACGTAGTATTTAGAAAACCCAGATATTCCCAAAAAGTTAACTTCTCTTAAAGCTAAGCAATTCAAGGATTATGTATAACAATATTACCTCTTATAAACTATAATCTAAGATATCAATAAATTATTAAACGACTACTCTTCTTTTAATTTAATCTTGAATGTAAATATCCTATGTATTTTTCTGTGGCGCGCCCAACTACTTTTTATTTCTTTTCCATGCCCGCCAATATTGCCTGCATGCAGCCTTACAGGCTCCCTGACAGGTATACCTTTCCGTGTGTGAAGTGGCCCATATCTTCTCCTCCCACCTTACGGCCCTCCCACCTATAATCCTATCCGCATCTTCGCGCCATGCAGTCCCTTCTTCCCTCTCCCTCTCCTCCCACCAGCAACGCATGTTGCGACCAGGTGTGCATGCCAGTGCAAGCAACCCCAGGATACTCCGTTAGGCTCGGTTTTTTTTCTCCGGAGCTAACGAAGGCCCCCCCTTTTCGGACTACCCTTGGGGAGCCGCCCCCCTGCATGCAGGGGGGGGGTCCCCATGGGCCGCTTTTTTTAATTTTTTTTTTTAAAAATTAAAAAAGAAAAGTTGTGTAACAACATACATATGTAGACATATATATGTAGTTGAAACTTGCTAGGCGCGACCAAGGCCGCACACAAAGTGTGGCCCCTCCCCTCTCACCAGGCGAAGGCCATCCTTTTTCGCTTTCATGGCTGGCCCCACACGTGGTGTGCCGCACCGCCCCTCCCCTCTCACCAGGCGAAGGCCATCCACTTACTACGTAAGTGGACGGAGCCGGTGGGGGGGGGGAGAGGGGGGGGGGTAGGGAACTGGGGGGGGGGGGTGAAAAATAAAGGGACCCTATCACAGTGCGGGGCTAAAGGCCATCCCGGCTCCGGGGATGGAGATGTAGGGGTTGCTGCATGCCAGCATTCCGTCCCGGCTCCGCTTTGTGTGGCTTTAGCGAAGCCAAAAAAGGATTTCTAAAGGACTGGCCCAAAAGGAAAATGTAGAAATGAGGCATATCATGGGTAAATAAATTAAATATAAATAAATTAAATATAAATAAAATGACAAATTTAACGAGAAGTAATTTTCAAGCACACCCTTTTCACTTAGTTTCTCCATCACCTTGGCCCTTATTTACTTGTATAGCATTATTCACTTTAACAACAGCTGGTGTATTAACAATGCATGGCTTTTCTAATGGGGGATATTTTTTAACATTAGGTTTTTTATCTTTAATTGGTTCTATGGCATTTTGATTTAGAGATGTTATCTCTGAAGGTAGAGCGCAAAGCTTGTTTTCTCGTGTCATACTGTCTAACTATACTTTAAATACTACAAAAGCTATTTCTCTTCCTCCCACCTCCCACCAGAGGTGGGGAGGTGGGAGGTGTAGAAGAAATAAAACAAACTCTTATTAACTTTTCGACCCCTGAAAATAATCTTCGTGAAGCATATCTAAAAAATAATCAATTCGGTTATTACTTAGCATCCGCGCGCGCGGAGCGCACGCTAGGATGCGTCTCCCCTGCTCCGCAGGGGGACGCTGGTGGCCCCCCTTTTCTTCGGGGGGCGCTCCCGAACGACCCTCTCTCAACTTTATTGAGAGAGGTTTTCTTCGGGGGGGGGCGAGAGGGGGGAGGGGTGTAAAGGGAAAAGATTTTAAACAGCCCCCCTCCGGGTAGGGTCCCCTGCCCTGCGGGGTAGAGAAGTTGTTTATCATATGATCCTTTCTAAAGAACATCTTACTGAAGCAGGTAAATTAAAAATTAGATTGATAGAATCTGAAATGAAAAGTAATAAAGAGTAGTTTTTCGACCAAGGCACCATTTTAATTTTATTGATTAAATAAATAGCGGGGGGGCTCCAAGTTTTTTTCGAAGAAAAAAAGAAAAAGAGCGCAGCGCGCCCCCTGCAGAGGGCCGCTGCGCGGCCCTCCGCTTTCCATTTTTTTACGACAGTATATACATTTATAAACTAAGTGCCTTCATTAAACTTTTCTATATGCTGGAAACACCTAAAGCCTTAAGTACGTGGGTTCACCATGTGAAAATCTTAATGGATATTACAATGGACAATCAGCAGGGAACCGATAGATTTATAATTATCTTAGTAGGATCCTCAGAGACTATACGTCAAGAACTAATACGTTATAAGTAGTATAGTTAACCCATTAGTTAAGATATAGTCCAGCCGACTATAGAAATATATCAGGTTTTTGACTTATTTAGGAAATCACACTAGTGCAGTTCAACGTGGTCTTAACTTAGGAGTTGCTTTATTTATAGTAGTGCGCCGTGGAACCTTTAATCGTCGTGAGTTGTTATCGTCAACTCGATCGTCTTTTTCATTTATACGATCATAACACTGAAGTTAGGCCGAGGGGAAAGCCCGGAGCTGAACATAGCATCTTCAGAAAGGGGGGCAGGGACAAAACCGTTAATGTCTAGTAACCCCTCGAGTTATTCTTCTCCAAGGTAAGGCCTATAATGGTCGAACTTCGCTTGCCAGTAGCCTCAAAATAAGGGCCCTCCTTGACGGGATAGGGAGAGTATTACGATAGGGTGATCGATACTATGTCACCCAAAAGAAAAACGGTAATATGCGTTGGGTAACAAACTTAATTAAGGGAAGGAACGGAGTACCTAAAGAGAAGCACGAAGCGAACAATTTCAAAGGGAACGCGGGATCACCTAAAGAGGAGTAATCCATAAGGTGACGGAGGAGTAATAGTACCCGTTTTAATAATACGACTCAAGTAACGTTGAGTGAAGGGGAAGTACTCTATACAATCGACATTTGGGGGATGGCATACACTGCACAGGATGTGCTGGCCCTATAGGCAAAGTGGATGTTTCTGTCCGCTCGAAATCACCTCCGCCCCCTACCCCCCCTCCTCCCCCCAAACTCGAGAAATAGAACGAGAATAAGGTAAGAAGAGAATGGGGGGGAAGGAGGGGGGGTAGGGGAGGGGTGCTTGGCCTTTGGCCATGCACCCCTCCCCTGGCTAGGCAGCCTCACCACAGCCCATTACCCTGGCAGGGTAAGGGTCTGTGGGGAGGCTGCCGGCGAGTTTCTCATTTATTTCCACCCCCCCCCATAACTACGAGTAGTAGTATATGGGGGGGGGGTGAGGGTCAGGAAATAAACGGGAAGGAGGGGTTTTGTCAGGAGGTCGGGGTAAGTCGGTTTGGAGAGCCGTATGATGGGAAACTATCACGTACGGTTCGGGAAAGGGTGGCTGTCATCCTTCCGGGTGCAGTTGATCTAGTTCACTCTGAAGCATTATTCTTTCTAGCTATATTTTGGGCCTTTTTCCATAGTGCATTATCTCCAACTGTTGAACTAGGAGCTCAATGACCTCCTATGGGAATCAACGCAATTAATCCTTTTAATAAGGTCAAAGGATCAACTGTTTTACTTATATTATCTGTTATGCCAGTTACCCGTAATTGTGCTGACGGTAATGGTTTAAACCCATATTGAATTAGTGGGTTTTCCGACGCGGAATCTACATTTATAATTTCCATTCGTAAAAAATTAGACTTAAAACTAAAGTGATCCGTGGAGGCTGCGTTTTCGACCAAGGCCAGCATTAATAAGAAAGATCTAGGGATCTTAAAGAAAATTCAAACTTACTTCGGTGTGGGAAATATCTTTTACAATAAAAAAGATAATTGTTACCATTTTACAGTTGCATCAATAAGAGACTTGACTAATGTAATAATCCCTCATTTTTTGAGATATCCTTTACTTTCTCAGAAACAAGTAGATTTCTTTTTATTTAAATCGGTTGTTGAACTAGTTAATGCCAAGGAGCATCTTACTCTTTTAGGCTTACAAAAAATTGTTAATATTAAGGCTAGTTTGAACAAAGGTTTATCAAATTTTCTTTTTTAATTTAAAAAAAAAAAATCAAAAAGAAAAGCCGAGCGGCCCCCTCTCTCAATGAGAGAGGGGGGGGTGCATCCCCCCTCAAAACCCCTCTTCCTCTCTTAATATTTTTTTCATAATAAAATAAAAATAATAGATAAAAAAAAATATGAGAGAGGGGGAGCCGGGGGGGACCAAAGAGGGGGGGACGCTTAAAAGAAGCGGGGGGGGCGCGCAGCGCGCCCCCCTGCAGAGGGCCGCTGCGCGGCCCTTCGCTTTCCCTAACTGAAGTCCAGTCCCAAGACCTCCTCTTCAAGTATCAGAAATTCAAGATCCAAATTGACTAGTGGGTTTCGTAAATGGTGAGGGTTCTTTCCATATAAAAATTGCTGTATCTAAAACTAATATTATAGGGTATGCAATTAGATTGAAATTTAGTATTGGTCAACATTCTCGTGATTTTGAATTACTTAGTAGTTTTACTAGG
Organism: Morchella sextelata; assembly: GCF_020137385.1. Classification (NCBI taxonomy): domain Eukaryota; kingdom Fungi; phylum Ascomycota; class Pezizomycetes; order Pezizales; family Morchellaceae; genus Morchella; species Morchella sextelata. The sequence continues at coordinate 173,667 of NW_025408644.1, forward strand.
GCGTCGCCCCCCCCACCTCTCGAACAGCCCTCACAACGCGCTTTCAGCGCGTTGAGAGGTCATATTTTTTTTCTTTATTATTTTTATTTTATTATTAAAAAATATTAAGAGAGGTGGGGGTATCATAATTGTGGATATGTTATGCTGAACGCTAAATTACCTAACTGTTCTTTCACCGTAACGAGATTTTCTGATGCGGTAGATACTATTATACCGTTTTTCGAAAGATATCCTTTGGAGCCGGCCGGCCGGGATACAAAAAAAACCAGATTTTTTGGATTGATGTCGAATTGCGAAGTTAATGGCAGACAAAACTCATCACACTAGCGCAGGGTTAAGTTTAATAAGAGAGATTAGAAATGGAATGAATCAAAGAAGAAGCGAGTAATTCAAGTTATTAATCCTTTGTCAAAGGGGCATCGGTCGAGCCCGATGCGAAAAGAGCTATATGCGGGGAACTTTAAGAAAATCTACACTTAGGCATACTGGTCAGGAGGGTTCGTCTACCCCTACCCCCACCTTGGTCGGGGGGGGGGGGGCGGAGCCCCCGGGGGGGCTAGGGATAGTCAAGTAACAGCTAGGTTTTCAATTTAAACAATCCGCAGGTAATATTATATAACTGGTAAATCAATAAGAAAATTTTGGGAGCCGGGCCGCCGGGGTGGCGGTCGCGGCTCGAGGCCCCCCTCCCCTCTCACCAGGCGAAGGCCATCCACTTACTACGTAAGTGGACGGAGCCGGGGGGGGGGAGCCGGCCTAATAAATAAGGGGGCGCCGCCCCCCCCACCTCTCGAACAGCCCTCTCAACGCGGGGCTTTCACCCCCGCGTTGAGAGGTCATATTTTTTTTCTTTATTATTTTTATTTTATTATTAAAAAAATATAAGAGAGGTGGGGGACATATTAGGGGGGTACGAAAATGGACGGAGCCGGGGAGGGTTCTATATGGTATAAGGATACTTCTCACCTCAGGCGTCGCTGGCGCAGGAAAATTCATCATTATTATTTGTCTCAGTGTATAGGTAGAACCTCAACGATCACACGCTCTTGTATAAATTATCATGAAGCGACCGACCAAGGCGCGAGCCGGTCGTCTATTTTTATCCCCGGTCTCCGACCGAACACAAATAAGTCCTGGTGGCAACACCACCGAATTATCAGAGGGGTCGGTCGAGAACATAATGAATAGGTCACTCCGTCGGCCTCCGGCCACCTTCTGATATATTTATATATGATATGATCTAATCTATATTTTAATTAATTAATATAGAAAGTTTGTGCAACTAGCCTTCTTTACAAATACCCGATGAATATCAAGCACAAATACCCGCTGAATATCAAGCACCTCACCGGAGGTGTGTGCAATTTTTCGGAATGTAAAACTGGGAGGATATAACAAGAGTAGTTTTCCTAGAATAAATAAAGAAGACTATGAAATTTTATATGGGCTAATTTTAGGGGATGTTTTTATCTCTTCCTCCCACCGCCTGGGCGGTGGGAGGGGTAGAAAAATACTGAAAATGCTTCTTTAAGATTTGAACAATCTATAATTCATAAAGATTATCTTGAGCATTTATTCAATAAATTTCGCGGCCCTCTCTCTCTTCGAGAGAGAGGGATGCATCCCCCCCCCCCGGTTGCGAAGCTACCGGGGGGGGACGCTATTTAGGAACAAATAATGTGTCAATTAGAAAAGCGCTGCCCCCAACCCCCTCCGGGGATGGGGTTCCCCCAACCCCAGGGGGGGTAGAGGGGGGGGTAGAGGGGGTAGAGGGGGTAGAGGGGGGGGGGTGAGAAAATTATTTAATACATCCAGCCTTTATTTTGTTACTCGTCAATTGACGGCTATAACAGAACTCCATACTTTATTTTACCCTGAAGGAAGAAAAGTAGTGCCATTTAATATCGGCAGCCTATTAACAGAAAAAAGTTTAGCCTACTGAGCAATGGACGATGGTGATAATCATAAATCAGGTTTTATTCTTAATACCAGTGGATTTACTCTTAACGACGTTAAAGCCCACCTTTTCGGACTACCCTTGGGGAGCCGCCCCCCCTCAAAAATCACCCCTCTCATTGAAGATGAGAGGGGGTAGTTCGGGGGGGGGGTCCCCATGGGCCGCTTTTTTTATTTTTTTAAAAAAAAAAATTAAAAAAGAAAAGGGCCCTCCTCTTTTCGGACTACCCTTGGGGAGCCGCCCTTAAAATTGAGGCTCCCCCCCCCCTCAAAAATCACCCCTCTCATTGAAGATGAGAGGGGGTAGTCCGGGGGGGGGTCCCCATGGGCCGCTTTTTTATTTTTTTTTTAAAAAAATTAAAAAGAAAAGATTATTAGAGGCGCCGCGATTTTTAAGCGATAAAAATAATTGAGATATAAATACTTCTATTCATAGCAGAAATAGACTTTATATAAATTCTTCTTCTTCCTCCCACCTCCCCACCAGAGGTGGGGAGGTGGGAGGTGTAAAAATAAATTTATTGAATTAGTTAAACCCCATTTTCACTCTTCAATGTTATACAAAATTAATTAATTAATATGATATATTGTTTGAATTACCTTTATTAAATACAGTTATATTATTATCATCTGGTACAACGGTGACATATGCTCACCATTCTTTAATACAAGGTAATAGAGCTGGAGTTTTATATGGTCTAATAGCTACTTTAGTATTAGCTGTAATATTTACTATACTACAAGGTGTTGAATATTCAGTTTCATCATTTACTATATCTGATGGAGCTTTCGGATCTTGTTTTTACTTTTCTACTGGTTTCCATGGGTTAACACATATAGCCCCTACCAATCTTATTATAAGTAATTCCAGCCGCATCTCTACAGGGGCCCCCCCGTAGGGGAGCGGGGGGGGGGGGGGTAGGAATTGGCCATGTTAAAAGCTACGCAGTTTATACTAAAATTCACGCAAATACGCGCTGCTTCGCAGGGGGGGGGGGTTCAACTATCAACGCATGTTGCATGTTGAAACCCCCCTAAAATTAGCCCAAAACTTTAGTTCTTTCCCCGCGACTGCGTATGGTAATCTAGATAATAGCAAGAAAAAAGATAAACTTTATTTGAAAAATAATAATAAAATATATTCACAGCCTACAACTCCGACCCGGTCGTAGCGGGTAGGATAAAAATTTGTCAGGGGCGGCTCCGCAGCCCCAGCCCCTACAATGGTTTGCAGGATTTACGGATGCTTCTCATGTCTCCGACAAGCAGAGGGGTGGGTAAAACTTATAAAGGTTATAAGTTTATTTATGACTGGGCCTGCGGAGCCAGCCCTGTTAATTTAATTACACACACCAGGCACAACTTCGTGACCAAGGCGGGGGGGAATAGAGCTGTTAACCGTATAGTACATATAAATATTATACGATATAATAATAAGTTTGACAGAAAACAGGGTAAATTGCATATAACTCCTTACATTACCATATATTGCATCCGGAATAGCAAGCAGTAATGAGTTTGGCCCCCCCCCTCTCCTCTCATTCATTTCCCAGCGTCCCCCCCGGCTCCCGGCTCCTAATAAATCAGAGGAGGGGGGGGGGGGATGCATCGCGCGCGCTACGCACGCGCGACGCTTTGCTGGGAAATGAACGTAGGAGAGCCACAATTTACCCCAAATATGTCCCCCCTCCATCCTACTACTAGTGTAGTATGGATGGAGGGGCGGGCTCGTATTTGGGGGGGGGGGGGTAGGCCGGGGACCTTTTCATTTTATTTTTTTAATTAAAATGAAAAGGGTTTTATATGGACAATATGCAGCCAAGCATATATTAAATAAGATTATTTAATTTTCGTCCCCGAAGGGGCTTAAATAATAATCCGTATTAATACGAGGGATATATGAAGGTTCAACGACTAGTAGGTGAGTACTTTATTTACAATAATCCTGCCACGAAAGCCCTGCAATAGAATATATTGCATAATATATTATATTGGAGACATAGTCTGAACAATAATGTAAATTATTGAAATAAATTTTAAATGAATTTATGATAACACAATTGTACATGTTATGATCGGTACAGCCTTTATTGCTGTAGGGTTTTGACGTGTTTTTGCATATCATTCTACTGACTCGCATCACCTCGGACTAGAGTCTGCTATACTTTATTGACATTTCGTAGATGTTGTCTGGTTGTTTTTATATGTTTCCGTTTACTACTGGGGTTCATAGACTCTTTGCAAGATCCTTCTCTTTTCTTATTTATGGGTTTAATTAACATTAAACCTAAATCTAAAACAAGTCCAATTTCGACCGGACGTTAAATTAGCTGGGGTAAAAAAAATAATATATTTTTTTTTAGAACCCAACCTGATTTTGTAACAGTACAGAGAAAATCAGAAGCGCCGCCCGAACAGCCCTTGGGGACCCCCCCTGCATGCAGGGGGGGTCCCCATGGGCCGCTTTTTTGATTTTTTTTACTGGGGCGCTGGGCTCCCCTAGCAGCCTTGGTCGGGGGCGCCCGCCAAGGAGCTGGGCGGAGCCCTACCCACAAAATAAAAAAGAAAAGGGCGCTCCCTTTTCGGACTACCCTTGGGGACCCCCCATGCATGCAGGGGGGGGGGGTCCCCATGGGCCGCTTTTTTGATTTTTTTTTTAAAAAATTAAAAAAGAAAAGGTTTTAAACCCCCCGAAGAAAAGGTCTATAAAAGTACGACCAGGATGCACTAACGAAGTTGTGCATGCAGACCAAGGCTGGTAGCGATAAATAACTAATTTCGACCGGTCGTTATTTAATCTATATAAAATAAATTTATTACAAATCCTTTTTATTTAAAAATAAATAATATTAAATCTATTAAGCCTTGTAATAAAAAAAAATCACCAAGTTCTACTAATAATATTCAAATATATAATGGAGCCAGCACTAAAATATAAGCGCGGCCTTGGTCTAAAAATATAAGCGCGGACCAGGTCTGCATGCAGTGGCGTCTGGCCGGCTCCGCCACCATGCATGCAGCCATGCATTTTCCCCAGGTTGGCTATGCTTGTTTTCCTCACCCGTGCCTTCCTTGTCCCTGTCTCCACCCCATATCCTCCGGACACCGGTTAAAAAAAATAAAATTATTTTTTTTTATTACCGGCCGGCTCCTTGAAGCAAGCTTGAGATCTGGTCTGAATATAAATGCAGCACAATATGTGCATGAGGGCTAATTGCCGCGAAGCACCCAATTGGGGGGGGGGGGCGCAGCTTCAAGGAAGCGCCCCTTCCTCCCACCTCCCCACCAGAGGTGGGGAGGTGGGAGGTGTAGAAAAAGGGCTGCTCTGCGGGGGGGGGGGGGGGGTACAAGGAGTGCATGCAGCACATATGGTACTGCGTGCTGGAGCGGGGGAGGGGAGAGGAATATAAATTTTGTATGCTCAAGGTACCAATATTTGCTATCCGGTATCCTATCCGGTATCGCTAAGGTCTCGGAATCCGGTAATCGGCAGGATGTGGAGGCGGCCGTGTGGATGTGGTAGCATGGAGTGCATATAGCCTTTCCGGCCAGGTCGGATGGCCTTTACTATAGCCTCAGCTATTCCCTCCTGCTGCATTTATATTCAGACCGATCGCAAGCATGCAGCCCCCGAACCCCCCCCCTACCGTACTACGCGAGTAGTAGGTAGGGGTGGGGGGCTGGTATATGGCAGGCTGGGGAATACAAGGACAAGAAGCAAAAATATGAGTGCATGGCTGGGAAATTGAGGAGGGAGAGGGCTTCATGCCAGCATGCTTCAAGGAAGCCACCCTCCTCACTTGTATACCCAACGATTCCCACCCCCAGTTCTTGCACCTAATTCCGCACAGGGCTGCTAAATAAATAATGGTCTGCTTCAAATTTTAGCAACCGGTAATAAAAAAAAATAATTTTATTTTTTTTTTACCGGCCGCCCCCCCCTGCATGCAGGCTGCATGCAGGGCCGGCCGGCCGGCTCCAAAATAATGGTCCACCCACCGGCTAGTTCCAGTACCTGTTCCTCTTCCTGTTCCTGTTTCCCTGGGACTGCCTGCACCCTCTTCTCCGAAGCTGGACGCATGCAGAAAAAGGGAGGCTAGGGATCCTACGGAGGGTAGAACTGTCAAGGACAAGGAGCCGGGGAGTGGCTGAGGGACATGGTCAAGACCAACCAATTGCTCCGCCCTACCCCTACCCCCCTGACTCGAGAAATAGAACGAGATAAGATAAGAAGAGTATGGGGAGGGGGAAGGGGGGGTAGGGGGGTGCTGAAGCAGCACCCCCCTGGGTAGGCTGCCTACCCACAGCCCTTACGTAAGGGTCTGTGGGGGAGGCTGCCGGCGACTTTCTCATTTATTTCCACCCCCCCCAGCCCTTTCCAACCCCCCCCATCCAACTACGAGTAGTAGTTTGATGGGGGGGGGGCATGTGGGGGGGGGGTTGAGGGTCGGAAATAAACGGAAAGGAGGGGCCCCGCCCTTTTCATTTTTATTTTTTTTTTAAAATTAAAAATGAAAAGGTATTATAAACCAAGACTGGTCCATTAATAATGTTTATGAATGTTAAGGTTTATATAATTATTATAGATATTTGTGCCTAAGATTAACCTGCCTGGAGGGGGGAGCTGTGATTATCCGACCAAGGTGGCTTAAATTAATATAGCCCCACCCCCACTGCATGCAGACCAAGGTGTGTGGGGTTATGGCCTCCCAGCCTTGTTGTGGCAACTATATCTTTCTTCTTGAATTCCCTTTCGATATCCGCATGGAGAGCTCCGGCTACCATATGTCTATCTCCCGTGCAGATGCAGTGCTGCATGCAGCCTGCATTTATATTCAGACCTGGTCTATCCGCTAGTTCAGTACCTGTATCTGTACCTGTACCCGGGTACTGCATGCACCCTCTTCTGCGAAGGTGGACGCATGCAGACTGTATGCTGGAAAAGCCTGCATGCACAACTTCGTTAGGGACCCTAGGGACCCTACTGGAGCCGGGCGGGCTGCATGCAGTGCACACTTCGTAAGCAGCAGGCCGCAGGGATAATTAATATTTAATTAATAAAACCAACTAAAGTGAAAATAGCAATAATTAAAAATGTTTCAATTATTATTAAATTATATACATGAATACTGTGATGCACCTAGACCCTGGGGTTTATATTTCCAAGATAGTGCTGCACCACAAATGGAAGGGCTAGTTGAATTACATGATAACATAATGTTTTATCTTATTATAATTTTATTTGGTGTAGGTTGGATATTAACTTCTGTTATAAGAAATTATGCCAGTACAAGATCCCCAATCTCACATAAATATTTAAACCATGGTATATACAATGTGCCAATATACAATATTTCTAATCCTATAAGCCCCCTTCTATCGGAGGCGGGACGCATGATGAAAGTGTTGACGGTTAAGGCTAAATTAAGAGCGCATTCCTATTATTATTTAAAAAAAATAATTAAATTTTGATTCAAGACTGTTCCGGTCACTTCTCGACGCGGTTTAAACTTAATAAACTTAACAGGGGTAGCCCTATTTATATATATATTCTTCGCTCCCTGCTTCGCAGGAGAAGCTATAGTTTTAGTCGCAAACCTCGATGCATTATTTATACCTGACGCGAATTTTTATCTTTCTATTTCTAGTTTTTCCCCCCTTAACCCAGGTACCCCGGGGTGGGGTTCCCCCGCCCCTGTAAAAAGTTATGAAAATGCTAGTACTATGAAAAAATTGATTATAAAGGAAAACGAAAACAAATCAGGTATTTATCGTTGGACTAACAAATACACTGGTGATACTTATATCGGCCAATCAATTAACTTATCTGCACGATTTATACATTATTTTAATACCTCATACCTGACTAGTAAAAAGCAATTAATTATTTCTCGCGCTTTAATTAAATACGGGTATTCAGGATTTTCTCTTGAAATATTAGAATTTTGCGAAAAATCTGATTTACTTGAAAGAGAACAATATTATCTTGACCTCTTAAAACCAGAGTATAATATTTTAAAAATAGCTGGATCATCTTTGGGCTTCAAACAATCTGAAGATACTAAAGCAAAAATTAGTAAATCTCTTAAAGGAATATATGTAGGAAAGAATAGTGCTTTATTTGGTAGGGTTCATTCTGAAGAAACTAAGGCATTAATGAGCATTAAAAAACTGGGAGATAAAAACCATAATTTTGGTAGAACTCTTTCTGAAGAAACCAAGGAGTTAATTAGACTTAGAGCACAAGGTAGAATTCATTCTGAAGAAACCAAGGCATTAATTAGTCAAAAACATGGTAACCCTGTCAATATATATGAAAAAGTCTCTGGAGAGTTTAGTTTAATAGGAAGTTTTGTTTCGAAAAGAAAAGCTGCCCAATTTTTGGAGATTAGTGCCGGTACAGTAACAAGATATATGCAATCAGGAAAACTCTTTAAGGATAAATATAAATTTTCAACACGCTAGAGACCAACACTAACCACATGGATTATCAAGGAGCTGCCCCATCCCCCCTCTCTCTCAAAGAGAGAGAGGGGGGGGGGGATGGGGCGCTGCATCTCCCCCCACTCCTGCAAGCAGGGGGGGGGACGCTGCTCTGCAGGAGAAAAATCCGCTCCTCCGGGCGCCCACTACAGTTAGCGCGGCGCGCGGACGATAAACAATTAGAAAAACCTGTAAATTAAATTTTCACTATGTGCTGAAACATTCTAACGCCTTAGATACTAGTAATACTTATTGATTTTACAGTGACAACTCTAAGGATACTCCTAGGAACAATCAGCAGGAAACCAAATCTGTCCTGAACTACTCTGCGTCTTCGGTGGTCTGCTCAGCGCAGCTGCTCTAGCCGCCTCGCGGCTAGTGGGCGGCCTGCTTTTCTTGCCTCCGAAGGAGCCCCGGCTCCTTTCGAGGGCCCCCTCTCTCTCTTTTTTTTATTATTTTTAACAAAAAAATAAAAATAAAAGGTTAATAAAAACGCCGGTATTCAGCTGGACGATAAAATGGGTTCCCCAGAGACTACACGTGAAATACGCGGAATGAGCCGTGTAAAGATATAGTCCTACTCGACAAGATAGATACATAAGTCGAGCTGACATTAATCGAACTAGTATGAACAATTACACCTGCTTTAATTTTAATATTAATAGCCTTTCCTTCTTTTAAACTATTATATTTAATGGATGAAGTTAGTGATCCTGCTATGTCAGTGCTTGCAGAAGGTCACCAATGATATTGGAGTTATCAATACTCTGATTTTTTAAATGATGATAATGAAAATATCGAATTTGATTCCTACATGATACCTGAAGAAGATTTAGAGGATGGTGGTTTAAGAATGTTAGAAGTAGATAATAGAGTTATACTCCCTGAATTAACTCATATCAGATTTATTATTACAGCCGCCGACGTTATTCATTCGTTCGCGTCTCCTGCTTTAGCTATTAAGTGTGACGCGTATCCCGGGCGTTTAAATCAAGTATCTGTATTAATAAATAGAGAAGGTACTTTCTACGGGCAATCTCCTCATGGAAAGGTTGTAAACGATCAAAGAACAGTAACTAAAGCCAGCCGTACCCCCGAGGGCGCCGCCCCCGGCTCCTCTCTCTCGAACAGCCTTCTCTCCACGCGGGGCTTTCAGCCCCGCGTTGAGATAAGTTTCCTTTTTTTTTTTAAATGAGAGAGAGGAAGGCTTATTAAACAAAAGTTATGGTAAGGTTCGATCGTAGAACCATATGTAGAGGTATAGCAAGGGTTAAACCAAATATATCTTGTAAGTATGGAGAATCCAGACACTTCTGGACTTAAAAGCAACTGTGGTGAAAACGGTCAAGACGTTCCGTAGTTAAGACCGTCGGTATTTTAACATATCGCTACAGACTGGGTCACCGCGGGGTCACTGAAATGTGGCTGAATGTACAGTCGGAAGTTCTATTTATATGACAGGTGTAATCGGAGTTAAGGCCATGACCAGGGGATTCCCCTTATACACCGTGAACTTTGGTTCTGAAATATGTGGTATCCTTCACTCTTCAATGCCTATCGTTATCCAATCCGTTTCTATCGAGAAATTCCTAACTTGATTAGAAGAACAATAGGGTTTATACACCAATAAACCTAAACCCGGCCCGGCTCCTCTTGCGAAGCAGCTCGGCCTACCCAAAAATATTTATATTTTTGGTATTTTTTCTTTATTATTTTGATTTTATTATTAAAAATATCTAAGAGAGAACTCGACGCTCGACGGGGTAAAATAAAGATAATCAGATTAAATTATATTAAATTATATTAAATTATATTAAATTATATCCAATTATATTAAATTATATTCTATAAGTAATGTATATAAAAATATATTATACATTTTTTATATACATCTATAAAGATTCAACGCTTGCGTAGCTACCCCTCCTTTCTCATTTATTTCCCTGCTTTGCTGGGAAATAAACGGAAAGGAGGGTTTTATAAAACTTTATTTAAAGTTAAAGATAGTACCGAGAGGGAAAAAACAAATATTTAATTTGAATTATAAGCAGCTTCAATTAATAGGAGCGTACCTTTATTTTCTTGATTTTGTAGTTAATATTACTGAATCATTTGATCGATTGTTCATCATTTATTAGTGGGCCAAACTCCTTCTAAAAGTTACAATTAGGAAACTTATAGATCACTTCATGCGACCAGGTCGGCTTGTTGTGCCGTGAGGGGATAAGGTATAATTTTAAGAGTCTCTTGAAACGTTTGAACGTTCTTATTTACTCGAAAGGTAAAAAATAAAGCTAGGTGGTTAGCCGTGAAAGCTTTACTATGTTCGTGTGATAGAAGACAGGTTGAGATGGCTGGATAAAAGGATGGAGAACTTTTAATTGGTCTCTTTTGCAGTCTAGGAGGAGGCTTGGGATTGAACAGGCGTGAGCACAAATTAGGTAAGACCTCGCTGAAGGTAAGAATTTTGTATAGAATGTCTTTCCCTTTTCCCCCCCCTTCTCATCAAGAGAAGGGGCTCCCCCACTGTTACCCTCACTCTCCACCTACTATTAGCATAGTACGGTGGAGAGGGAGCCGGGGGGGACCGGTGGGGAGAGAGAGGGGGAAATTAGAGGGCGGCGCCCTTTTCTTTTTATTTTTTTTAACAAAAAATAAAAAGAAAAGGGATTTAAAAGGTGGCTCTTCTACTAATATACAAAACGCATCCCTCAATAGACACGGTTTTTTTTATTAAAATTACTATTATTAAATGACAAACAATATGAAAAACAATATAAATTTAAATAACAATAAAATTTTTGAGAAAGATTTATTAGGTAGTTTTATTATAATTCTATCTCATATATCTTCAGATCCTACAAGCTATTTCTTTTTCTTAGATCATAAAACTAATCAAATAACTAAATATCAAACATATAAGGGTAAATCATACTATAAAGAGTTTGGTCAATTTATATTTAATATTTTATTGGATAATACAAAAATATATGATACTCATAATAAAAATCTGTATGTTTTATTACCAAAATACTATAATAAGGTGAGAATATCAGAAAAAATTCATTCTTTAACTAATATTAGTACAAAACCTTATAACTGAAAAACAATAGGGTTACCAACAGAATTAGTTAAAACTTATAGTCTATTAAATACTGATTTGTTATCTAAGGATATTTTTACTTATATCGAAAAGATTAATTCTATTCTAAAAGGAATAAACTCAAATAGTGGATCAGAATCTTTTTTATCAGCTACATCTAAAACTATCTCAGGTATAAGAAAATACTCAACTTTATCACCGATCGGTCGTAAAAATACTATGTTTGTAGAATCAGATATAGATCGAAAAGTTTTTGACAGGACTGGAGGAACAATAAGCTCTCAACTTTTTATGCTTCTTACTCCTCCTTTGGGTAGTTCCTCTCGCTTTTACTTATGCGCCTCGCCCCTCCTCCTCCACCGTACAACACAAGTTGTAGGTGGAGGAGGAGGGTTACTAAAAGGGTTTACCAATATGGTAAACCTAACCCCTGGTTTAAGTAAAATTAAACCTATTCGTGGGGTCCGTCCATTCTCTACTAGTCCTTTTGTTTCTAATCCCTATAGCCCAGCTCGCAATAACAAATTTTTAATGGATATGGATCGGAAGTGTAAAGATAAATATCAAAACCTTCCAGCGTTCGCGCGCGCGCAGCGCGCGCTAGAACGCATCTCCCCTGCTCCGCAGGGGGACGCTAAATCTATTCTTAAACACCCTGATTCTTTTATTAGCAATAGAATAATACTCTCTGACTTAGAAGTATTAGCTTTATATAACTTAAACTCCGAATGCAAGGACATACAAGAATTATTCACAGTACAAGAAAAATTAGATATACCCGGGATATACTGTTATATGAGTAAAGACAGAGAAAACTTAGCTCATTACATTGGATCTTCTACTAATATGAAGAGAAGATACAATCGTCACCAGAGTAATTTAAACAGCAAAGAAGCGTCCGGCGCGTAGCGCCAGGATGCATAAAAAAAATTAAATTTTTTTTTACGCTAGAAATTCTCAAGCAAGTCCCAAATTCTATAACTACATTAGAAAGTATGGATTAGAGTCGCTAGAATTTGGTTTCTTACTAGAAACTAAAGATTATGAGGTAATCTTTAGTGGGTTTGATTTATCTCCAGAGGAAATATCTCTCTTAAAATCCTTAACTCAGTTAGACCTCCTTATGACTGAGCAGTACGGCCCTCCCTTTTCGGACTACCCTTGGGGACCCCCCCCATGCATGCAGGGGGGGGGGGGTCCCCATGGGCCGCTTTTTTGATTTTTTTTTAAAAAAAATTAAAAAAGAAAAGTTTTTAGACAGCTACGGTTTATCCCTAAATGTATCTCCTTACGTAGGAACCAGAGAGTCTAGCATACTATCGGCGGAAACTCGTAAGAAAATGAGTGACTCGCACCTGGGAAAATATAGCACTATATCGGAGCCGGCCGGGAAAAATGAGCAATTGTTAAAGCCAAAGCAAAAGAAGCTAACGAGCCATCCAACTCAAAAAGAAGAGAAGCTGTTAGTGCTCACCATGGTATAGCGGCCCCCTGCCCCCTTTTCTCCCCCCCATACTCTTCTTCTCTTCTCTCTCTACTCTCTCTCGAGTTAGCCCCACGCCGGCCTGTGGCAGGCTGGGGCTGCTACGCCTCAAAATTAAGGGGGGGAGAAAAGGGGGGAAGGGGGGGGGGGCTGCATCTCTCCTTTCAGGAGGATGCTTTAGAAATCTTAGATACCGATAAAAAAGTGATAGGAGAATTTGCCTCACAAGTAAAAGCAGCAGAATATTTACCCCCCCGAACCCCCCCCCATCTTCGATGGGGGGGGAGGTTTTTTTTTTAAAATTAAAAAAAGGGGGGGGGGGCGCCCGGTGTTTATCACCGTATTGTCAAAAAGCATAAGGATTCGGGCGATCTATTAAATAGTAAAATAGGTCTTGTATACATCCAGGATAAAGCAGCGGATAAAAAGCCAAGAGCAATGCAAGTACAAGTTTTAGATGCTAATAAAAATTTAATCGAGGTGTGTGCGAGCGTAAGAGCCACTGGAATAAAATATGGCATTTCTGCATCTTCAATAACTACATCCGTGCGCCCCCCCCCCCTCCTACCTACTACTCACGTAGTACGGTTGGAGGGGGGGGGGGGTGACTTAGATAAAGATAGATTATGCAGAAATAAATATTACTTTGTATCAGCAGTTCCTTCGATCTCATAATGATCTTATCCTACCCCAAGGTTTTGGCTAGATTAGCCCTACAGAAGGTTGTGTCGTAGCTACGCTATAACCTTTATTCCTTCGCCCCTTCACTCTTCAATGCCTATCGTTATCCAATCCGTTTCTATCGAGAAATTCCTAACTTGATTAGAAGAACAATCATGCCCGCCCCGCCCCATATTTTTATTTGTCCTTTCTCCTTCGCGTTTCTGCTTTTCTCGTGGTTCTCGTGATGCTCGTGGTTCTTTTGGTTATCTTAGCAATAGGGTTTATACAACAATAAACCTAACCCCCAAAGGAGCTATCTTCGGGTAGCTCAGTTAAACTCTATCGGCCAGAAAGTTTGGGCGCGCCCCCCCGGCTCCCTCTCATTTCTTTCTTACCCCCTCTGGCCACCCCGACCAAGGCGGGGTAGAAATAAACGCTGGGGAGCCGGCCGAACCCCCCCCCCTACCGTACTACGCTAGTAGTAGGTAGGGGTGGGGGGCCTTAGAGGGGGGGAGAAAAAGGGGGGGGGGGTTTAAAGGTTTAACATTCGAATATAAGAAAAACTAGTAATTTCTCTTGGTTCGTGATTACTACTATATCTCCAGATCGCTTTTGCAATACAAGTTCTCAGTTACTTGTGGTGAATTTTCGGGTGGGGCGCCCCCCCCCTTTTCATTTTGATTTTTTTTTAAAAAAATAAAAATGAAAAGGTTCTTAACTGAGGAGGGTTGAATATCTTTGTAGCGAGATCTGTGGTATCCTTCATTCAAGTATGCCTATAGTTATCCAATCCGTTTCTATCGAAAAGTTCTTATCCTGGCTCGAAGAGCAATAGGGTTTAATATATATTAAACCTAAACCGTTCACTCAAACAATAGCCTGTCGGTGCCGGCGGAAGCGAGCGGGGGGGGGTTTCAACATGCAACCTGCTGCGAAGCTAGCGACCAGGTCTAAGAACCCCCCGCACATTTTCTCGACCAAGGCCGCTTAACTAAAGTCACCCCCCCCTCCAACCGTACTACGCTAGTAGTAGGTAGGAGGGGGGGGCGCACGGGTTTATATAAAATTAAACCTTATCCCTTTAAGTTGGCAAAAAGGCCCCCTTTTCATCGGGGGGCGCTCCCGAACGACCCTCTCTCAACTTTATTGAGAGAGGTTTTCTTCGGTGGGGCTCCGCCCAGCCCCCTTTTCATCGGGGCGCCCCCCCGATGAAAAGGGCGCTCCCTTTTCGGACTACCCTTGGGGAGCCGCCCCCCCTGCATGCCTGCATGCAGGGGGGGGTCCCCATGGGCCGCTTTTTTGATTTTTTTTTTAAAAAATTAAAAAAGAAAAGGTTATTAAAACATAAAACTTAACGAGGCCTTGGTTGGGACCCACCCTCCCACCCTCCCACCCTCCCACCCACCAACCCCTACCAGCCTTGGTCTGCATGCACAACTTTGTTAGTGCATGCAGGCCTGGTCAAAGGCACCTACCATTATTTAGTACATTCTATTTCCCCCCGGGTCAAAGCCTGCATGCAGGGGGGAGGGCTTCCTTCGGAGCCGGGAGGGTAGGAGCCATGCCACCCTACCAAGGTGGGGTAATAATTTTATAAAGAAATGGTGGCCTGCTAAAGCCTGCATGCACAACTTCGTTAGCCGCGGAGCCGGACAAATAGTTGTATTAAATAATACCTACTTTATATACCCCTATCATAGTTTATCTTAATTGCCTTTTACTGCACTGAAAACATGGGCCCTTTCGACCAAGGTGGGAAAACAGAAGGACCCCAAACCCCCCCCCTACCGTACTACGCGAGTAGTAGGTAGGGGTGGGGGCTGTGTAGGGTGGGAAAAGGAGGAATATATAATAATTTTTATTCACCCCCAGCATACTTCGTAAGCAGGGGGATAACGGAATATCTCGGGAGCTGGAAAGCCGCCCCTTTAGTTATAGAATAAATTAAATAATGAAACATATGAATCTTGCATTATTACTTTTTTTAATAGGTATTCTAGGTTTTGTTTTAAATAGAAAAAACATAATCTTAATGCTTATCTCAATAGAAATAATGTTATTAGCTATTACATTTTTAATATTGGTAAGTTCACTTAGCTTTGATGATATATTAGGCCAAACATTTGCTATATATATAATAGCAATAGCTGGTGCAGAATCAGCAATTGGTTTAGGTATTTTAGTCGCTTTCTATAGATTTATCTCTTCTCTAAGTTCATACTGTCTATCCTGTGGCAAGAAGAAAACCTATTCTTTACCTTATGTACCAAGCGTGAGCTACGGTACAAGAGCAGTAAGAAATTATTCCACTAACCAATCTAAAAATTATTCTACTAACCAATCTAAAAATTATTCAAGTGATCCTTGATTTATTACTGGGCTGTTCGACGCTGAGGGTTCTTTTGTAATTACAATTTTAAATAATTCTAGATACAAAACTGGATGGAACGTCCAAGCTAGAATTCAAATAAAAATGCATGAAAGGGATAGAGCGGCGGGGGGGCGCGGAGCGCCCCCCCGCTGCAAGGGTGGGCGCCCCTTCGGGGCGCCCCCCCTCGCTTTAATTCAATCAATTCAAGACTTTTTCGGAGGTATAGGTGCTAAGTGATGTGGGATGTCACTATTGTGCCTGCAACTATCAAACTCCGGGTGGGGGACCCGCTCCTAAAGCTTCTGATACCAAGCAATATTTGAAAAAATATTTGTGGATGAACTAATTACTCATGTATGGTAATTAGTCAGAAAATGATCGAAAGAGAAATGGAATATCGCGGATCTAAGTCAGATTTTAATTTAAAATCTGTAAAAGAGCAACGAGTAGACGGTAGTTGGCAAGGAGCTGGTGCTTCTTGCTTAAGGTGTACTCTAATGGGTTTCGAAAGAAACTATCGAGTCAGAATCCCTTCTAACCAAATAAATAGACATACAATAAGATACTATTCTTCTAAACCAGTTCAACAAAGTGTCCCGGTAAATCCTAATTTGGCTTTGAACCCTTGATTTTTAACTGGATTCGTGGATGCTGAGGGGTGTTTTACGTTAGGTATTACTAGAAATAAGGAATGTAAAACTGGTTGAAGTGTTCAACTCTTTTTTCAAATTGCTTTACATCGAAAAGATAAAGATATATTAGATCAGATTCAAAACTATTTCGGCGTTGGTAAAATATATAAACACGGTCCACAGTCTCTTCTATTACGTGTTCTATCCATCAAAGATTTGCAGGTGATTATAAATCATCTTGATAAGTATCCTTTAATAACTAAGAAATTAGCGGACTACCGTCTTTTCAAGCAAGCATCTAATCTAATTATGAACAAAGAACATTTAACTATGGAGGGTTTAAAAAGATTAGTTGCAATTAAGGGTTCTATTAATTTGGGTCTTTCACCAGAGCTAAAATCTGCCTTTCCGGATATAACTAATACAGAGAAACCTTTAGTTACAAATCATGTACCAAAAATACCCGATCCGCGCCCCCCCCCCCCTCCAACCTACTACTCGCGTAGTACGGTTGGAGGGGGGGGGTAATTGATTAGCTGGATTCGCCACAGGAGAGGGTTGTTTTTATGTTGTGATTCAAAAACGTCCAACTAATAAAACAGGATTCTCAGTAAAATTAAAATTTTCTATTGCCCAACACTATAGAGATGAGCTACTATTGAGAAGCATAATTGATTCTTTTAATTGTGGGAATCTTTATAAAAATAGAGAAACTTTTGAATCAGTATTTGCAAAATTTGAAGACATCGATAATAAAATTATCCCATTCTTCGCTAAATATCCAATCGCAGGGGTAAAATTATTAGATTTCCAAGATTTCTGTAAAGTTGCAAACATAATGAAAGAAAAGGGACATTTAACTATTGAAGGGACAGACCAAATTCGTAAATTAAAAGAGGGAATGAACACAGGAAGAATCTCTTAAAGTATGTATATCTGTCTGTATGATAAATCTGATCGCCATGTATGTATCTAAACCTAATAACACCTCAACGGTAGAGTTTAGAGTTAGTACTTTAAAAGATATAATTAACGTTATTCTTCCTCATTTTGATACGGGGCGGGCGCCCCGAAGGGGCGCCCACCCTGCAGAGGGCCGCTGCGCGGCCCTCCGCTATCCTTTAATAACTCAAAAGTTTTCCGACTATATATTATTTAAACAAGTTGTTTTACTCATGCTAGATAAAGAACATAATACTTTCCCCCCCCTCTCTCTTAATATTTTTTTAAAATATTAGAGAGAGGGGGGGGCGAGGGAGTACAAAAAATTGTTAACATTAGAGCGTCTCTTAATTTAGGTATATCTAAGGATTTAAAAGAACGGGGCGGGCGCCCCGAAGGGGCGCCCACCCTGCAGAGGGCCGCTGCGCGGCCCTCCGCTTTCCCAAGAGCTGTTCCGCCCCTCTCTCTCTCTGAGAGAGAGGGCGGAACTGCATCCCCGGGGGTCCTACGGCCCCCGGGGCCGCTGTTCCTGTAAAAAGACCGGAGGTTGAAAACAATGCAGCATATAAAAACTTATCTCCTGAATGAGTAGCAGGATTTGCTACAGGGGAATCTAACTTCTTTATTACTGTTCAAAAATCTAAAACTAAGAGTGGTTTAGCCACCTGACTACGTTTTTCAATAGGTCAACATTCAAGAGATCTCTTATTATTAGAGAGCCTTGTGAATTTCAAGACCCCAGCACGTAGAAGGGGAAATTTACCTTCTTGAGCCCTCCCATCTAATAAATCATGATATAGTACCACATGTGTTACTAAAGATGATAATCCAAAAGGTCATCTGAAAGATCTTAATCCTTTTTACGTTACAGGTTTAGTAGATGGAGAAGGAACATTTGCTGTATCTATCTACAAAAGCGAAGATCATAAAACAGGATGACGTCTCCAACCTTCCTTTTCTATAGAATTACATAAAAAAGATTTAACTTTATTAAATAGTATACAATCATTTTTTTCTGTAGGTACTATAAGAATTCGTGGTAGAGATGGGCAAGGTATCTACTCTGTATATGACTTAGAAGAGTTAACCTATATTATTATTCCACATTTTGATAAATATTCTTTATTAACTCAAAAGAGAGCGGATTATCTGCTGTTTAAACAAGTGGTTGCTATTATGAAGAATAAGGAACACCTTACTTCAGAAGGATTAACAAAAATTATTAGTATTCGGGCCTCAATGAACAAGGGTTTAAGTGAGACATTGTATACTGGTTTCCCTAGTATTATCCCTGCTGTTAGACCTTTGGTGGAGTCAATGAAAATTCTTGATTCTAATTGATTAGCTGGTTTCACTGAAGCAGAGGGTTGTTTTTATGTGTCGATTAATAAATCTAAAACAACAACAGGTTTCGCTGTTCAACTAAAATTTCAACTAACTCAACATTATAGAGATAAACAACTAATGGAATGTTTAGAAACTTATTTAGGATGCGGCAGGTATGAAGCTAGATCCCAAAATATTCAGGCTGGTAATTTTGTCGTAAGCAAACTATCAGACATCACTGAAAAAATAATTCCCTTCTTCGATAAATATCCAATTCTAGGATGTAAATCAAAGGATTATGCAGATTTCAAGCGGGCTAGTGAACTAGTTCAAAATAAGGTTCACTTGACTGCTGAAGGGTTAGATCAAATTAAGAAGATAAAGGCAGGAATGAATACAGGAAGAGAATAATAATAAACGGTATCTTAACTATGTTTCAGGCCTTTCTGTCTGAAACATGCTTTACCGTAGATGGTTGGTTATAAAGAATAAAAATTACAAATAGTAACCCCCCTCTCTCTCTCTGAGAGGGGTGGGGAAGGCTGGTGGTGAATCTTGTTTCATTAGGCTAGATGGTTAGGTTATTTATAAAAAATCCCGTTTTATTCAGTGCAAACTTTGTTGTATGTTCGTTCAATTTCTAAAGGAACTAGCTAAATATGAAAAACGTTCAGTTTGTGAGTTTATTGTCACAAGAACTGATCACATAGTTGAACACATAATTCCTTTTTTCGAAGAACACCCAGTAGTAGGGTCAAAGCATTTTAATTACCTAGATTTCAAGAGTGCAGTATATATTATTAAAAATAAAGAACACTTGAATCCAGATGGGAGAGGTTTAGAACAAATTTTAGCGACGCCCCCCCCCCCCTCTCAATTATTTCCATAAGGAAATAATGAGAGGGGGGGGGGGCAACTAAAGAGTGGTATGAATAAGGCCATAAATAATCACAGTGAGACAGGCAAGGAAGAAATTTAGATCAGAAAAGGTGGAGTAAACCTTCGCCTAGTTTTACATTGAAAAATGTTTCAAGTAAGTTTAATAAAAATAATCTAAACGTTTTCAATATAAGGCAAAACCTTCAAACTGCGGGGAGTTTTTAAAGACAAATCTACCAAATTGATACAGTAATGTAATTAATGGAACAGGTAATGACTCGTTGTATGGTAAAAACGATTTGTATGAAGAAATGAAATAGATAATCCGCAGCCAAGCACCAAAAATTTATTTTATGTAAAGAGTGGTGTGCAGCTCATCGACTAAACGGAGGTTGGTAAATAATTATGAACTCTTGCTTCTTCAAGGGCCGCTTTTTTTTGCCGGAGGCTCGAATACATAGTCGCTAAGTAATTCTGAACTCTTGAATTTTTACTGTATTCGTTGATGCAGAGGGGTGTTGAACGTTAGGTATTACTATAAATAAGGAAGTCAAACTGGTTGAACTGTCAACTCTTGTTTCAAATTGGTTTACATCGAAAAGATTAAGATTATTAGAAAATAATGATTTAATTATTAAAGTTGAAAATACTTCTATAAGTAATATAATAAGATTAGCATTTCGTAGAAAAGTACGAAATTCTTATTATATATATTAAGTAAAATTTCGTAGTGGGCCTAACTCCGTCTATAGTTGCAATCAGGTAACTTCTAGACCCCAGTATCCTTTGATTAGAATCTTCAGAAAACTGAACGGCGGTTCAATTCCGTGGAAGGAACTCCAGTATTTGTCACACAAAGGCTTTCTGAATGAGCAGAAACGCGGACAAATTCTAAGGGTTAGACCATTTTCGGGTGGGCTTTGCTGTGCCGTGAGGGGATAAGGTATGATTTTTGGAGTCTCATGAAGTGTTGGCGCGTTCCTCCTTAGTCTAAAGCTAAGCAAAAAAGGGGAGGTGGTTAGCCGTTTGAACCCTTACAATGTGCGTGTGATATAAGACGGGTTGCGATACCCGGATAACAAGATTGAGAACTTTGAATCGGTCCGTTTTGCGTCTCGGAGCGGGCTTGGGTGAAGTATGTGAAAAGAGTGAGTAGAGCCTTGATTTAGTTCATGTAACTGCCTCGTAAACCCCTATGAATTATGGATCCCTCCAAGAGACACGGTTCTATAGATTAAGAATATAAAAATCACTACTATGAAAACAATTAATAATAATAATCCAATCGTCCCAATAGTTCCTGCAGTAATTTATACAAATCCTGATACTCAGAAGAAGCGAATTCTAGAAGAAAATAAAGGAAAATCAGGAGTCTATCGATGAACAAATCTAGAAAATGGTTATTTCTATGTCGGTAGTGCTGTTGATTTGGCAAAAAGATTCAATTTATACTATAATAGTTATCAATTAACGAAAGTTAATATGGTTATTTATAAAGCTCTGAAGAAACATAAACATTCCAACTTTAGCTTAGAAATACTAGAATATTCTGAACCATCCGATGTAATATCTAGAGAACAATATTACCTTGATCTTTTAAAGCCCAATTACAATATTCTGAAAACAGCTGGGTCAACTTTGGGCTATAAACATTCTGAAGAAGCTCTTGCGAAAATGAGAAGACATTGCTCTTCAGAAGAAATCAAAGCCAAAATGAGTGCAGCTCGAAAAGGTCAAAATAATCCGTTTTGTGGTAAAACTCATTCAGAAGAAACCAAAGCCAAAATGAGAGAAGCAAAGAAAGGTCAAAAATCTTTGTTCTTTGGTAAAACTCCTTCAGAAGAAACGAAAGCTAAAATTAGTGCAGCTAATGGTCAAGCGGTAAAGGTTCTTGATAAAGAAACGAATGAGACCACAAGTTATTCTTCAGGTATTCAAGTAGCAAAAGCTCTCGGTTGCGATGAAAAAACGATTCG
The DNA here is from genome assembly GCF_020137385.1 of Morchella sextelata. Classification (NCBI taxonomy): domain Eukaryota; kingdom Fungi; phylum Ascomycota; class Pezizomycetes; order Pezizales; family Morchellaceae; genus Morchella; species Morchella sextelata. The sequence continues at coordinate 195,481 of NW_025408644.1, forward strand.
TAGATATATAAAGAGTCAAAAATATTATAAAGGTAGATATCTAATAGAAAAAAAATCAGCTGTCCAATAGCGCGGCACAACTCACCCCCCACCACCCTCCCGCGGGAGGGTGGTTAGGGGGGGGGAGTTACTGTGTGCTTCGGTTAATTTCTTAATTTTCGTGCTTCGCCTCCTCGCCTTGCTCATCGACTTCGATCGCGCTACTACATTGTATTATAGCCTTTGCAATTGGGTTGAATAAAAAAAAAATAAACCTAAACCCACACAGCAGCTGATCTTCTCACGAAGCCAGGGCAAAAATAAAAATTCTAGAAGCCATTTTAGTTCATAAATTATTTGCTTAAGATATAGTCAGGCATAACGTAAAAGTTATGGGTATACCCAGCCGTCCTAAGGAAATACTAAAAATTTCTATGGTAAAGGGGAAACACGAAGAGGAAGTATAGGAATAGAATATTAAATAATGTATTTAGCTATAATTACTTTACCCTTACTAGGATCAATAGCTTCCGGTCTTTTTGGAAGAAAGATCGGAGTCACTGGAGCACAATTAATTACTTCTAGTTTAGTAATTCTTACAACACTGTTAGCTATAGCTGCTTATTTTGAAGTAGGTTTAAATAGTATACCTGTTTCCATCAAGCTATTTACCTGGATTGATTCAGAATCATTAAACGTATTTATTGGTTTTCACTTTGATTCCTTAACAGTATCTATGCTTATCCCCGTTTTAATTGTATCTTCTTTAGTTCATATTTACTCCATAGGATACATGAGTCATGATCCTCGAGGTCGCGTTAGGGGAAAACGCGTCTATGGGGATAAATTGTCAAACTCCGGGGATATCCTAAAGCTTAAGGTACCAAGCTGTAGTCGAAAGGCTATAAGTGGCTGAAGTAATTACTCAGGTACGGTAACAAGTCTTAAGATGAGTGAAAACGAAATGGACAATCGCGGATCTAAGTCAACCATACTAAACAGTATGGTTGTAAAAGAGCAAAGAGTAGACGGCAGTTGATCCATTAAGCCACAATTAATGGATTTAAGGTGTACTCTATGGGGTTTCGAAAGGAACGGAGGTATAAAACTCGGTTTCAACATGCAACAAGGTTGAAACTCCTATGTCAAAGTCCCATCTAAGCAATTCGGTTTAAAAAAATATTCTACCTATAATTCTACTATTGTAAATCCTGGAGTCTGATCTGGTTTAATAGATGGTGAGGGTTCATTTAGTATAATAGTAGATAGAAATAAAACGCGTAAATTAGGTTGACGTGTTCAATTGAAATTTCAAATAGGTCTACACACTAAAGATCTTAACTTATTATATCTATTACAACAATACTTGGGTGGTATTGGTTCTATTCATTTAGCTCGAAACCGAGAGATAGTTAATTATTCAATAGATTCTATTGAAGATTTAAATAAACTTATTATTCATTTAGAAAAATATCCGTTATTAACTCAAAAAGCCGCGGATTTTTTATTATTTAAACAAGTGGTAAAACTTGTAAATAATAAAGAACATCTTACTGTTGAAGGTTTAAATCAAATAGTAAATATCAAAGCATCCATGAATTTAGGTTTATCTGACATGTTAAAATCAGAGTTTGCTGGATATACTCCAGTTGAAAGACCTGTAATAAATTCTGACAATGTAATTTTAGACCCTCATTGAATTTCAGGATTTGTTAGCGCTGAGGGTAACTTTGATGTTCGTATACCATCAACCAACAGTAAATTAGGTTATCGAGTACAATTGAGATTTAGAATAACTCAACATAGTAGAGATCTTAGATTAATGGAGAAAATAGTTGAATACTTTGGGTCAGGAAAGATATACAAATATGGTGGTAAGTCTGCTGTTAGTTTAACAATAGTTGACTTTACTGATATTACCAATATAATAGTTCCATTTTTTAATAAAAACCCTATAATTGGTATAAAACTCTATGATTGTCTTGATTGATGTAAAATTCATAGTTTAATGATTAATAGTGCTCATCTTACGGTTGAGGGTATAAATTCCATTAGAGAGATAAAATCTGGTATGAATATAGGTAGAAGTTTTGAAGATAAATAACCATTGTTAGTATCAAACACCCAATAAACCAATTGTAGGATAAATTTGACTTAATTGCATAATCAAAGATTCTTTAGTTACTTAAGCTTATTCACATGATTTATGATCTTGTTAGTAACAGCTAATAATTTCTTATTAATGTTTGTAGGTCTTTCTCGGCCGTTTATGTATTTAAGTATATAAATAATTATACCACTATATGCTGGAATCTCTTGTAAGGCTTAAGTACTCCACCTATTTTATAATAAAGGCATAGTAACAATCTTAAGTATATCTAGACAATCAGCAGGAAACCATATTATTTTTTCTTAAGATTGGGTTCCTCAGAGACTAAACGTGGTACACCCCTCTTCAGTAGTACTTAACAAAAAAGGGGAAGGAGGGTGAAGTTATAGTCCAGTATTTTACCTGCCCGGAGGGCTGAGTAAAATTAATATGGCGAAGTTGAGGGTCAGATTTATTCTTAATTTATATCTCTTATCCAGACTATTTTTCTTATCTTTTATTTGTATTTAAACGATTTTACTGTAAAACTCCTAAAGAGGGCAAATACTCTAATAAATATAAAAAAGAGTATGAGTTAACAGAGGAGCAAAAGGAAGCGGCCCCCTTATTTATTAGGCCGGCTCCCCCCCCCTTTTCTCCCCCCCATACTCTTCTTCTCTTCTCTCTCTACTCTCTCTCGAGTTAGCCCCACGCCGGCCTGTGGCAGGCTGGGGCTGCTACGCCTCAAAATTAAGGGGAGAAAAGGGGGGAAGGGGGGGGGCTGCAAGGGGGTGCGTTATCACGCACCCCCTCGCTCTAGTAGGTCTAATGTTAGCAGACGGTGCCCCGCCCTTCCTCTCTCCCATTTTTTTTCAAAAAAATTGAGAGAGAGGAAGGTTTTTAGAAAGAGTAAAACCTGGTCATAATGCAAGACTTAGAGTAGACCATGCTTATCCAGAACAAGAGTCATACGTATTAAGTATTCACACTTTATTTAGCCCTCTAATTGGTATGGAACCAGTTATTAATGTAAGAAAACCTGACCCAAGAACAGGTAAAGTCTATAAGTCTATGTATTTTAGAACATTGAGTTTTTCTTGTTTGAATATATTCCATGATTTATTTTACAAAAATAAAACAAAAGTTGTACCTTTAAACATAGGAGATTTATTAACTCCTAGGGGGCTAGCTCATTGAATTATGGGGGACGGTCTGTTTATATCAGATAGGGCTGTTGTTGTTTTATGTGCAGAAAGTTTTACCAGAGAGGAGCGTCGCCCCCCCCTCAAAAATCAGGGGGGGGGGCGATGCAAGGGGTGGCCCTTCGGGCCCCCCCCCTCGCTAGAGGTTTTAGTAAGTGTTTTAGACTCAAAGTTTGGAATAAAATCTACTTTAAATAAACGTGTTTCAAGTACTGGAACAGTAGGTTGAAGAATTAGAGTAAGTAAAAAAAGTATGGATAAACTGATAACTTTGGTGAGTCCCTTTTTTATACCAGAGCTGGCCCCGCCCTTTTCATTTTTATTTTTTTTTTAAAAATTAAAAATGAAAAGGTTATATAAGCTTAGGTATAGATCAGTAGGATAAACCAGTACATGTAGATATACCCAACTTTGTTATATTATCGGTATTTACCGATAACAAATCCGTGAGAGGGTGTTGGTATTTGTTCTTATCTATTAGTTAATTTCTGATACACTAGAATAGCAGCTAATCAAAGTTCAATATCTGCCTTATTAACTAATAGAGTGGGAGATTGTTTTTTAACTATAGGAATGTTTGCTATATTATGATCATTTGGTAAGAATACAAAAATGTTTAAAGATTTTAATGGAATAAAAAAGAAAAATATCCAAATTATGCCTTACAGACAAGTGAGACGATATTCTAATTGTTCTCGTAATATGGGCCCAGAATCCTGTTCTTCTTTAACTGAAAAAGTTAATCCTTCATATGTAACAGGGTTTTGCGACGCTGAGTCTTGGGCGCCCGCCCCCTCCCTCTCCACCGTACTATGCGAATAGTAGGTGGAGAGGAAGGGTTTTATTATTGATGTATTTAAACAGAAAAAAATTGGACATCGGTGGCTAGATTCAAAATTAAATTACACTCTATAGATTTACCGTTGGCCCCGCCCTTTTCATTTTGATTTTTTTTCTAAAAAAATTAAAAATGAAAAGGTTATATAAACTTCAATCCCTCCGCCCCCCTCTCCCCCCCCCTTTTCTCCCCTAACTCGAGAAAGAGAATAGAGGTATGAGAAGAAGAGTATGGGGGGGAGAAAAGGGGGAGAGGGGGGGTAGGCTGCCTACCCACAGCCCCCTTACCCTGGCAGGGTAAGGGTCTGTGCGGAGGCTGCCGGCGACTCTCTCATTTATTTCCACCCCCCAGCCCGGCCCCCTCCCCTCTCTCGAACAGCCTTCTCTCCACGCGGGGCTTTCAGCCCCGCGTTGAGATAAGTTTCCTTTTTTGGTAAAGCCCCCCCTAACGGGGGCGCTAGCCCGAGAGGGGAAAAAATGAAGGAGCCGGCCTAATAAATAAGGGGGAGGGGGCGCCCCCCCCCGCTCCACCGTACAACGCTAGTTGTAGGTGGAGCGGGGGGGTCCTTATTGGGTTAGTGGATTTATTGATGGAGATGGTTCATTTACTATCTCCATAGAATCTACTACTAATTATGTAAATGTTCGTTTAATGGTAGGGTTAAATCATAGAGAAAATGTTTTAATTCAAAGAATATTAGAATTTTTCGGGGTAGGTAGAATTAATTTAAGTCCTAAACAAGAAATGGTGTATTATACTGTAGGTAATATTAAAGATTTGATTAGCATAATTGTACCTCATTTTGATACCTATAAATTAATAGGAAATAAGTATAATAATTATTTAATTTGAAGAGAAATTTTACTTAAAGTTAATTCTAAAGCACATTTAACTTCAGAAGGATCAAATAAAATTAAGGAACTTAGATCAAAACTTAATAAATACCCTGAGCGGGATAAAAACCTAAATTTATCCAATGTAGCGGGGGCGAACGGTCTAAGTTCACATTCTACTTCCTCGGAGCCGGGAGCCTAACAGGAAACTATACGGAGGATCCGAGTGACAAACCCTAAAGAGATATCCTAGAGGGTTTAGGAGTTATTCTACTAAATCATATAATAACGTTAACTATTTGGGGGAGCCGGCCTAATAAATAAGGGAAAAACTTAAAAAGGCTTTCTCCATACTTAGCATCCGCGCGCGCGGAGCGCGCGCTAGGATGCGTCTCCCCTGCTCCGCAGGGGGACGCTGGTGGCCCCCCTTTTCTTCCGGGGGGGGCGAAAAAAAGAAAAGGGCGCTCCCGAACGACCCTCTCTCAACTTTATTGAGAGAGGTTTTCTTTGTGATTTTTTTTTTAAAAATTAAAAAAGAAAAGGTTTTAAAACCCCCGATGAAAAGTTAATTGAGGGTTCATTATTCTATTTCTTGAGTTAGGGTCGCTGGCTGGGCTGCGCCCGGTCTACCCTCTTTCTCCGATTCCCCCCCCCACTGCGTGGGGGGGGTACGGAGAAAGAGGTAATGAAAAAAGGGGGGGGGGCAGTAAAGAGGATCTGGATAAAATTAAAGCAATCAAAAATAAATTTAACAGTAAGCGGGAGGTATTCGATTTTTCACATTTAGACTCTTTAACATTTTAAATACATTGCCGTGGGCGATAGTAATATCGCTCTTATTATATAACTATATGCGGGAAACCCCTAAAGTCTTTTTGTAGGATATTGTGGAAACTACTTTTTATTTTTTTATATTATTAGAAGCGTACACAGACCATAAACATTAAAAAGAATAGAACTTATAGCATTGTGTGCACTGCTGCATGGCCTGGGGGCCATGCAGGGGGGGGCGGGGGTTGTTCGCACCAAGTAACATAGTTACAAGGCTCCGTGCATGCAGGGGGGCACATTAACTATAAAAGTGGTGTGCACCTTCTTCCGGCTCCTTTATTTTTTTTATCTTAGATCAAAAAATATAGCACACAATTATATTAGTGACAATGGACAATCCGCAGGAAATGAATTTAATTTTAAATTCTTGCGCAAGACAAGGAGGCTTTCTGGTGAAGGTTCTTTTGTTTGAATCCTTGAGTTTATAATTAAAGTAAGATCCTCAGAGACTACATGTTATACCCCCAGCATGGTTTTTTTCTGGGGTGAAGATATAGTCCAATTTATAGTTGAAAGGCTATAAGGGTGCTTGCAAAGCTAGCATCGAATAACGTAGTTGTTAGCAAAGCAAGCACCTACAATTGAATGTAGATTATGCAACTGTATTTTCATTAGCCCCATTTATAAGTGAAAATATTATAACTATAATAGGTATTTGTTTATTAATTGGTGCTATGGCTAAAAGTTCTCAAGTCGGTCTTCACGTCTGGCTTCCTCTAGCGATGGAAGGTTGGTGTAACCGGGCTTTCCTTAAACTTCACTATATGCGGGAACATCCTGCTTTAATTCTTGGTCCACTCAAGAGATATTTCTTGCTCGGAAAAATCCAAGAACAGGGACAATCCGCCGGAAACTTAATCAAGTGCTCTAATTTCCCTCTCTCGAACAGCCTTCTCTCCACGCGGGGCTTTCAGCCCCGCGTTGAGATAAGTTTCCTTTTTTATTTTAAAAAAAAGAGAGAGAGGCCCGGGTTAGTGCAAGATTTAGGTTCCTCAGAGACTACTCGTGAAGCATTTATATTAAAAGATAATATATTCAAATTTTGATTAATAGGGTTTGTTGAAGGAGACGTCTCTTTTATAATAAATAAAGATGGCTATCTAGAATTTAAAATTACACAATCAAGCCTGGATGCTCAAGTATTATTTTATATAAAAAAGAGCCTAGGTTTTGGTGTTGTAAGAATTCAAGATAAAAAAAATAACACTCATTGCTATAGAGTAAGAGATAAAGAAGGGTTATTTAAGATAATCTCTATATTTAATGGTAATTTGTTCTTAGACAGTAGAAAAGAACAATTTAAGTTATGACTAGCTGCCTATAATTACAAATATAAACAAAACATTACTTATCTAGAAAATAACAATAAACCCAATTTATCTAATTCTTGGTTATGTGGGTTTACAGATGCTGAAGGTTGTTTTACTTGTTCAATCATTGACAAACCAACAAATGGTGGCTTAGTTAGATTAAGATATATTTTATCTCAAAAAGGTAATTATGATCAGATGAAATATTTAGCAGATATGTTAAATGGTAAAACTCATTATCTTAAAAGCTATTCAGGTTACAATATGACAGTTAATACAACTAAATTAGGTCTAGTCATTAAATATTTTGACCTTTATCCTTTGAAAACTAAAAAACATATAGTTTATTTTAATTGAAATAAAATGTACAAGTTAATAGTAGACAAAAAGCATTTAACTGCTGATGGTTTAACTCTTATAAAAAGATACAATAAAAATTTAAATAGATTAGACAAGATAATATAATATATTATAATATAAATGAAGATATAGTCCGAACAGTTATTAAGGTAACTGAGTGTTTTTATTTCATATATAATAAAAACCAACATATTTGCCTACACCCGTTTCTGCATTAATACACGCCGCTACAATGGTAAACGTTTGCCGTGGATTGGCGTGAGTCAATCTATTATTATATTGCTATATGCTGGAAAAACCTTACATCAAGTTTATTCATATTTTAAGTAATTTAAATAAGATGAATAAGAAAATCTTGTGCGGCCCCCCTTCTCTCTCGGCCTACCCAAAAATATTTATATTTTTGGTATTTTTTTTCTTTATTATTATTCTATTTTAAAAAAATTTAAGAGAGAAGGGGGGGTTTTTAACAGGGGGCCTCGCCCCCAGTCTATATGTTATAAAGGGGGTTAATCAGCAGGAAACTCTTTCATCTGAAACTCTAGATATAAATGAAGATGAGAAAGGCTCCTCAGAGACTACACGCGATATAACTTATAATTTTGATGATTATTTAAATCTAAAACCTTTACCGGCGCCGCCGCGCTACGCGCGGCGGCGTAGCCCCGATCATCGAACGAAGTGACGATCGAGGGTAAAAATTTAACCGGATGCCACAACGTGGCGCCGGCTGGCCTGGCCGCGACTGAAGTCGCGGCCGGCCCCGCCAAAGATTCATAGAATGATTTATAGGTTTTACAGAAGGAGATGGTTCTTTTATCGTATCTAAAAATAAAGTTTATTTTGATATAACTCAAAATCGACCGTGGCTTCGCAGAAGATATACAAATGCGAGGGGGGGGCCGAAGGGCCACCCCTTGAATTAGGTTTTGGGAAAGTATTAATTAGAAGTGAAAAACATAGAAATGTTGGAGTTTTTTATGTTTCTTCGACCGTGGCTTCGCAGAAAATTTAAGATTAATGACAATATTTAATGGAAATCTTTCTACTAACTATAAAAAAGAACAATTTAAAGTTTGGTTAGACACATTTAATCTACAATATAAAATGGATATTCCATTTATAGATAAATTAGTTAAACCTAGCTTATACTCCCCCCTTCCTACCTACTACTCGCGTAGTAGTAGGAAGGGGGGGTAATGGTTGAATTTCCCGTAAAAAAAATCAAATTATTTTTTTTATTACCGGCCGGCCGGCTCCGAAGGGTGGTTTTCCGACGCCGAAGGATGTTTTACTGGGGCCTTGGTCGTAAAAAGTTGTAGAACTTCTAAACTTAGAAGAGCGAGGGGGGCTCCAAGTTTTTTTCGAAGAAAAAAAGAAAAAGAGCGCAGCGCGCCCCCTTGCAGCCCTAACCCCCGCCCTTTTCTTCGGTGGGGCTCCGCCCAGCCCCCTTTTCGGACTACCCTTGGGGAGCCGCCCCCCCCTGCATGCCTGCATGCAGGGGGGGGTCCCCATGGGCCGCTTTTTTGATTTTTTTTTTAAAATTAAAAAAGAAAAGGTTTTAAAACCCTCACTCTCCATCCTACTACTATCGTAGTACGGATGGAGATGAGGGGCGGCGCCCCGATGAAAAGGATTTATTAGGAGCCGGCCGGCCTAATAAATAAGGGGGGGGCCGCTCCACATTTAACTTTTTCAGTTTCTCAGAAAGAATTTTATATAATAAACCTCTTACGAGAAGTATTTTTAAATGAAAAAGAATCAGACCTTAAAAATATTAAATATGATAAATCTTGAGATGGCTGAGTTTTTCATTGTTCTTCTTTTACTAAACTTAAAATAATTTTGCGGCGGAGCCGGTAAATTATTTTTCTATATATAAATTAAAAACAAAAAAATCTCCCCGACCAAGGTGCGCATTTAAAAAATGATGTAAAATACATGATATGGGGCCCCCCGGCCCCCCCCGCTCCACCGTACAACGCTAGTTGTAGGTGGAGCGGGGGGGTTTGTTTTGGATTTTTTTTTAATAAAAAAGAAAAGGTTTTAGATACAAAACATCTTACATTAGATGGTTTAAATAAAATAGATTTATTAACAAAAGATATTAATAAATTCAATATAAGTTAAAGATATAGTCCGATCCATCATTAAATTGATGGTGTGTTATTCCTTTATAAGGTTAGTTTTTAATCATATCGTAGCCCCGCCCTTTTCATTATTATTTTTTTCTAAAAAAAATAAAAATGAAAAGGTTATATAAAAGCATGGCGGAGCCGGCCCCAACTTTTTTTTCATGACTGGGCGGAGCCCCATGCTAATATTGTACTATTCAGGGAATAACCAACACAAATGAACTGCCGGTGTTTATTTATTAATGCGGGCATCTCCTTTAATAGAATATAGTTCAACTGTTTTAATATTATGTTTATGAATTGGAGCTATTACAAGTGTTTTCAGTTCTCTTATTGGACTTTTCCAACAAGATATTAAAAAGGTTATAGCTTATTCAACTATGAGCCAATTAGGTATGATGGTTATTGCTGTTGGTTTATCGTCATATAATGTGGCTTTATTCCACTTAGTAAATCATGCCTTCACGGACCTCTTTTCGGCTTGCTCCTCCTCTCTCATCCATTTTCAATGGACAGAGAGGAGGATTTTAAAAGACAAAGCCCCCGGCTCCCCTCTCGAACAGCCTTCTCCACGCGGGGCTTTCAGCCCCGCGTTGAGATAAGTTTTTTTTTAAAAAATGAAGAGAGGGGAGGTTTGTAGAGGGTATGTAAAACTTGGCTATATACTGGGAACTCCTAAAGACTAAAATACTTAATTCTAAGTAACAATTTTTAGTATGTAATATTTATTGAATTAAATGGACAATCAGTAGGAAACCCACAATATTTAATTAGATATTTAGTAGGATCCTCAACGATCACACGCCAAGATTATTATTAGTAATTAATAATAATATGATATGATCTACTCACCATAGAGATATGGTGTTAACAAAAGGTGAGTAAGATTAAGCTCGACATAATTCTGATTATGTTAGGGGGGGGGCTAATCCGACCCAGGCAACCCCCCCCGGCCGGCTCCGCCCCTTACTTCCCCTTCCTACCTACTACTCGCGTAGTAGGTAGGAAGGGGGGGGGGTGAAGTTAGCAGGGGGGGGTTATTGAAAGGGAAAACCATTATTTTAAACTATTAAAACCTGATTACAATATCTCACAGGAAGCTAGCGAAGCCCCCTCTAACAAAGAGGGGGCTTTGCATCTCTCCTGCGGAGGATGCTCTTCGATGTTAGGCCGAAAACATTCTGAGGAAACCAAGAAAAGAATAAGTGCTTCTGGTGTGGGTAAAAATTTGGGAATCAAAAGAACGGAGCCGGGAACAGAAACTTCGATTATCTCTTTCTCAGCCTAATACTCAGAAAATAGAAATTACAGGGCCCCCTTTTCATTTTTATTTTTTTTTTTTAAATTAAAAATGAAAAGGATTTAGAAACTAACATTGTAACTATTTATAATTCCATGGCTGAAGCTGCTAGAAGTTTGAATACTAGCCATAAAATAATTTCGACCAAGGTTGGCAGAGCCGGCCCCATATTTTATTCGTGGACAAATAAAACCCGCCGCCCCCTCTCGAACAGCCCACAACGCGCTTTCAGCGCGTTGAGAGGTCATATTTTTTTTATTTATTATTTTTATTATTTGCTTGCGTAGCTACCCCTCCTTTCTCATTTATTTCCCTGCTTTGCTGGGAAATAAACGGAAAGGAGGGTTATTAAAAAAATATTAAGAGAGGGGGAGCCGGGGCTTTTAAGTGGGGGGGGGGGGTTGAGGGTCGGAAATAAACGGAAAAGAGGGTATTATTAAACAATATTAAGAGAGGAGCCGGCCTAATAAATCAGGGGGTCCCCCCCTTTTTCTTTTTATTTTTTTTAACAAAAAAATTAAAAAGAAAAAGGCCTATAAAGGTAGATATACTTTTAAAAAAGTATAATTATTTCGACCAAGGAGGGCTCGCTTACGCAGGCATTTTTTTTGGTAAACTCCCCCTGCATGCACAACTTCAGCCTTGGTCGGTCCGGCCGGCTCCCCCCCCTGCTGCATGCAGCATTTATATTCAGCCAAGGTGCAGGGGGGGGGGGGTTCACAACACTATCCTGGAGCAATACCCAAAGAAGGCTCAACATTTCTATTAAATATGGAAGAAGTTCGTAACTTACCTAATAATGGCTCCGAAGGATGCCCCCCCGGCCGGCCCCGCCCTTTTCGGACTACCCTTGGGGACCCCCCCCTGGGGGGGGGGTCCCCATGGGCCGCTTTTTTTATTTTTTTCCCGGCTCTAACAAAGAGGGCGCCCGCCAAGGAGCTGGGCGGAGCCCTACCCACAATTAAAAAAGAAAAGGTTTAAAAGACAATCAAATTATTTTTTTTTATTACCGGGCGGCCGGCCGGCCGGCCGGCTCCAAAGCGGGAGCCGTGAGCCAAGTCTTTTACGACCAAGGCATGTTTCTCTCCCTAATCTTACTATTATTTAATTAACCTCTTTTAGGACGATAATCTATTACCTTTTGTTATTGAAGTGTCTACAAAGCTCTTCTTTTCCTTGGTGCAGGTGCAGTTATTCATGCTGTTAGTGACAATCAAGACTTTAGAAAATATGGAGGGCTACGGGCATTCTTACCTTTAAGTTATTCAGTTATGTTAATAGCTTCACTTAGTTTAGTTGCTTTCCCTTACATGACTGGATTCTATTCTAAAGATTTTATTCTGGAATCTGCCTTTGGTCAATTTTATTTTTCTAGTATTGTAGTTTACTTTATTGCTACTATTGGTGCAATATTTACTACATTATATTCAGTCAAGGTTTTATACTTAACTTTCCTAGCTAATCCCCGTGGACCTAAAATAAATTATAAACAAGCTCACGAGGGTGATATTTTCATGAGTTTACCTTTAATTATTCTGGCTATTTTCTCTATATTCTTTGGATATATTACTAAAGATATATATATTGGACTTGGTTCAGCATTTTTTGCTGATAACAGTTTATTTATTCATCCTTCACATGAAATTATGATAGAAACCGAGTTTGCAGTACCTACTATTTTTAAATTATTACCTTTTATTTCTACTATATTATTTTCTGGATTAGCTCTGGTTTTATCTGAATTTTACCCTAATTTACTAATGTCATTTAAATTCACTAGATTTGGCTATAATCTTTTTGGATTCTTTAATCAACGATTCTTAGTAGAGTTATTCTATAATAAGTTCGTTACTGGTACTATTTTAGCTTTAGGTGGACAAACAACTAAAATTATTGATAAAGGTTCTATTGAATTAATAGGACCTTTTGGATTAGAAAAAGGATTACTTAATTTAAGTAAAAATATTGCTAAATTGGACACAGGTATTATTACATCTTATGCTTTATATATATGTGCGCCATTGTGTGCATAGAGAGGGAGTTTATTAAACCCTCACACCTTTTGAGGAAAGGGATCCAATACTTCGGGTGAGCCTTAACTCATGGGAGGAAACTCCAACGAAGATAGCTATTGGAAAAGTGGAAGAAGGACGTGCTGGAAACGTCTAGTATATTCTGCTACCCGAGTCGTACATGGCTAGGTTAACAAACCTGATATTACGGTACGTGGTGGTATTAAAGGCCATATGCTAAAATCCAGACTAGGGCATATCATTCGGTCTCCTGAGATAATAATATATGTATTTCAGAAAAGGGAAGACGAATCCACATTACACAGAGTAAACAAAAATACCGCAGGGGGCTAAATACGACATTTACCAATCTATGCGAACTATGGGATCTCCTAAGGGAACCTAATGGGTTGCTAAATAACCGCAGATGTTCACATGTAGCTGGAGCTGCATGTTCAAAAATCACGGGATTGACTTAAAGTCATGGAGACGGAGCCATCGTAGTACTGTAAAAAGGAAGGGTGGCAGTCTGGATAGAAGATCAAGGTAGTCCAAAAGCCGGCCTAACAAGGTGAAATCGTGGCAGCGGACTACACACAACTATCAACTATTCAGATGGAGAGCCGTATGATGGGAAACTATCACGTACGGTTCGGAGGGCGGCGAGTGCTGTAAAGGACTAGGGCCGACCCAACTAATTGGTTTAATCTTTTATATATTAATTTTAACGTTTGGTACAGCAGGTATATTTGACGGTTTCTTTAGTTATACGGCGTAGCTCTTTCTATTTTCCCTATTTGGCTTTATCCAAATGCTAACAAAATATCAGAAAACCATTATGACGAATGTTAATGGAAAATTTGGTTATCGTTGGATAAACCTAAACCCTACAATAATACAACAGCTTGGCCTGCGGAGCCGGCCATGATTAAAAAAGAAAAGGGGGCCCTTTTCTTTTTTTTTTGCCCTCTCGGGCGCCCAAGGGGCCCAAAAAAAAGGCCCCCTTTTCATCGGGGGCGCTCCCGAACGACCCTCTCTCAACTTTATTGAGAGAGGTTTTCTTCGGTGGGGCTCCGCCCAGCCCCCCTTTTCATTTTTATTTTTTTTAAATTTAAAAATGAAAAGGGCGCTCCCTTTTCGGACTACCCTTGGGGAGCCGCCCCCCCTGCATGCAGGGGGGGTCCCCATGGTTTGTGATTTTTTTTTTTAAAAAATAAAAAAGAAAAGGTTTTATTTCCCAGTAAAATTTTATTCTAATGCAGATGAGCAGTAGGCGGAGCCTACTGCTCAAATTTGTGCTGCCCACCCACCGCCACCGGAGCAGGTTTACAATATATATAATGTAAACTAAATAATGGTCGAGCCTTTGACCAGGTCTGCTTGTACTAACGAAGTTGTGCATGCAGACCAAGGCTGGTAGGGGATAATAAAAAGAAAAGTGGAATTTATCGTTGTCGGCTCCGCCCCATGCCCCCCCTCCCCTCTCACCAGGCGAAGGCCATCCACTTACTATGTAAGTGGACGGAGCCGGCCTAATAAATAAGGGGGGGGGAGCCCCCCCCCCCTCTCTCATATTTTTTTTTCTTTATTATTTTTATTTTATTATTAAAAAAATATTAAGAGAGGGGGGGGACATATTAGGGGGTACGTAAATGGACGGAGAGGAGGGATTTAAAAGTGGAAAACCTATGTTGGAAGTGGAGTAGACTTAGGTAAAATAATTTGATAATGTTTTTAGGCCGTAGCCCTGCCGCAGCCTAGCTTGGTGTAGGGCTCCTCGCTACCCAAGCGTACGGTTTATATTTAACCCTCGATCACAACCTGCGCAGCGGGGTTGTGATCGGGGGGGGGGGGGGTGGGCGACCAGGATACTTCGTTAGGGTGCCCCAGGCCAAATGTGGCTTTGCCTGCCCATGTATATTTGTCACTCTCTTCGTAAACATGGCTATTCTAATTTTAGCGCCACAGGCTTATTCCCAGCGAAGCCCCCAGCCACCCTAGCATGCAGACCAAGGTGGGGACAAGGAGGGAGGCTGGGGGGGGGTAGGGTAATCCCGCTTTTACCTGGATCTGCGCAGAGCAGAAAAAACGCCTAACGAAGTTGTGCATACTTCGTAAGCAGCAGGGACGCTTCGCAGGGGGCCGCCCTTTTCGGACTACCCTTGGGGACCCCCCCCCCCCCCTCAAAAATCACCCCTCTCATTGAAGATGAGAGGGGGTAGTTCGGGGGGGGGGTCCCCATGGGCCGCTTTTTTGATTTTTTTTTTCCCGGCTCTAACAAAGAGGGCGCCCGCCAAGGAGCTGGGTGGAGCCCTACCCACAATAAAAAAGAAAAGGGCCCGCCCCTTCCTCTCTCCCGAACAGCCTTCTCTCCACGCGGGGCTTTCAGCCCCGCGTTGAGATAAGTTTCCTTTTTTTCAAAAAAAATGAGAGAGAGGAAGGTATTATAATAGTGCGCTACCCGGAGGGTTGGGTATTTATCCCCGGAATACTCAAAGGTGCAGAGGGAAGAATGGAGGATCCGGAGATTCAGAGCGAGGGGGGGCTCCAAGTTTTTTTCGAAGAAAAAAAGAAAAAGAGCGCACCCCCCCCTTGCACCCCTAACCCCCCCCGCCCTTTTCTTCGGTGGGGCTCCGCCCAGCCCCCTTTTCATCGGGGCGGCAGGGCGGAGCCCCCAGCGATGAAAAGGATTTATTAGGGAGCCGGCCTAATAAATAAGGGGCCGCTCTTCTTCCTAGTATGAATATAGGCTGAGATGGAGCCGGGAGGAAGAGGAGTCGGGAGGAATAAGGAGCTGGCGATGATGGATTCTCCATCATCGCCAGATCCTTCTTCACTCCGGTGTGGTTGGTATTTGATGGTGGTCCGCCATGCTGCTATTTGGTGGGGGATCCCTAAGATGCTGCGGAGGCTAGATCCTGAAGGGTGGAGGGAGGGTGGGTGGGTGGGTGGTAGATCCTGATAGGTCTGCATGCTAGGGTGGAAGGTAAGGGAAGGCAGGGTGGAGGGTGGAGGGTGGAGGGCAGCCATGTCTCCAACTAGCCTCACCAAATATGTTACTATTTCACGGCCCACCCCCTCCTCTCTCTCATTAAAAAAAATGAGAGAGAGGAGGGTTTTTATTTAGATCTTAGTACTTCTATAAGATTTATGATATAAAACACCTATTTATTCTAATTACCCTCATTACAACCTTAACAAAATCACGGCTTTT
This sequence comes from Morchella sextelata, assembly GCF_020137385.1. NCBI lineage: Eukaryota > Fungi > Ascomycota > Pezizomycetes > Pezizales > Morchellaceae > Morchella > Morchella sextelata. The sequence goes on from NW_025408644.1 coordinate 211,584, forward strand.
TCCACAAAAAATATGAGCTCCCCGCCCGGTTTATTACCGGGGGGCGGGGGGGGGGATAACATATATATCTAACACGGTAAAAAAAATGTACCGGCCTCCGACCAAATTTAAGCGGTGTGTGTCCCCCTTGTATGTCCCAGTGAAGCAGGCTTATCCAAAGGATGTGCAGCTCCAGTATTAACAAAGTTGGGCATGCAGACCAAGGCAGGTGAGCACCAGCCTTGGTCTGCATGCAGTGTGAAAAATAAAGGGAGCCTATCGCAGTGTGTGGGGGGGGGCATACCAAGGAGCCGGCCGGCCGGCCGGCCGGGAAATTAGTCTCCTTGGTCAACATAGGATAAGAAAATAAAAAAAGAATCATTACTATTCTATAAGAAATATTATTAAACGACTATATTAATCTCGATTTTGCACATTCAATTTTGTACCATATGGGGTATTATTGCCTACTATCCAACCACCCCGGAGCCGGGGGGGGTGAGGCTCGTATCCCTATGTCCCCATCGTAGTGGTATTCCCTGTGTGTCCTTGCATGTCCCCTTTCATACCTTGTAGCCGGGCATGCATGCCGCAATGCATGCAATGGCTACCCTCCCATCACATGCCCTGCGAAGCACCCATTGCATCCCTGTAGCTGGGGCCCCACGACCAAGGCGGAGTGGGGGGGAGGAGCGGGGAGTGCTTTTTATTTTTTTTTTGATTTTTTCTAATATGTTGCCTTCTTTAATTCGCTTGTATGTCCTTGTCTCAGCCATGCATGCCTTCAATCCCCCTGCAAGGCGTCCATCGGAGATGAATGTCGCAAAGGTGGGAATAGCAGAGGAATAGGCTGCAGGGTGGAAAAGGAATAGCAAAATATGCAAAAACCCTGCCTTCCTTATCTTGCTAGCCCTAGGGAAGCATGCCTTGGTCGTGTATTTAACCCCATACTCACCCCCCTCCGATGGCCTTACTCTTCTTCCCTCTGCACAACTTCATTAGCGGAGCCAAAACCGAGCCAGTACCTGTACCAGTTCCCTGCCTACACTTTCCAACCCACCCATCCCTCCAACTACTACACGCAGCCTTGGTCGTAGTTGAAATGGATGGGTGGGGAAGTGTTGGGTCGCCCTTTGGGCGCAGGAAAAGGACTGCATGCTGGACACAGCAGGGCAGGCTAGCCTCCTTCACCCTAGGCTAGTCGGAGACATGGCTAGTCGGAGACCAGCTACACAGCCCTTTCCTGCCCTTTTTCCCCATACTCTTCTTCTCTTCTCATCTTTATTTTCTTGAGTTAGCCCCACGCCGGCCTGTGGCAGGCTGGGGCTGCTACGCCGGGGGGGGAGAAAAAGGGGGGGCGGGAGCTGGGCGGCCGGCCGGGTAGTTTATACCCCCTGCTTATCCTTATCAGCTAGTTCGTTAGAACCAGGTGTCCCAGGGGACTGCATTCTGGAAAAACCCTGCATGCATGCACAACTTCGTTAGGGGGGGGTGGATGTGGTAGCATGCAGTGCGCCCACCAAGGAGGCAGCAGGTGTCGAGGAATAGCCCTTCGGAGGCTATGCACATCCTTCGGAGGCCGAAACCATTACCCTGCACCTTTGGCTCCGCTTATGGCTCCGAAGGATGTGCATATTTTTTTTTGGTTTTTTTTATTTATAACCCCCACCCCCGGGTAGGGGGGGGTTCTTGAGTTAGGGGGTCATCGGGAATTCACTCCTTTGGATTGGCCTCCTTTCCCTTTCGCCCATACCTGCATGCAGGGCTACCTGCGGGACCAATCGGGGGGGGGTCAGGGAGGAGAAGGCGGGAAATAGAAGGGGGGAGCATGCAGGACAAGAAAAGGAATAGTGACAAAGACAAAAAAGACCGCCGACCAAGGCCGCAGCGCAGTTTTTTTTAACAAAAAAGGGATAGGATGGGATACAAGGAAAGGAATACTTTAGAATGGGCGTACCATGTATACCTGTGCCTTTAATTCCTGCTTCTTGTCCCTTGAATGTATTCCGAATGGGTGGAGGTGGAGGTGGGGGGGGAAATACACACCTTCTTGAATTCACCCTTCCTTGTATACCAGACGGGTCAAGAAAAGGGAATAGGGATGAATGAAAGGAAAGAAGGGGTGCACCCCGGCTCCGGAGGTTGTATGCCCTTTGCAGCATGGCAAGGATATTCCTTCCCTATTCCTCTTTTGTCCATGTCCAGCATGCTGTCCTTGAATGTCCGTCCCCTTGTCCTGTGTCCCGATAGGTCCGGAGGTAGCCCATTTACCTTTCCCCGGGGAGCCGTGCAGAGGAGTGTTTTTTTTTTAGGTTGTCCTTTCTCCCCATTTCTGCAGGGAGGACTAATCCCCAATTCTCAATTGGGGCTATCTGCGGCTACCTGCGCCCAATACCCCCCGGCCCCCCCCCGCTCCACCGTACAACGCGAGTTGTAGGTGGAGTGGGGGGGTCTATAAAGAGAGGGGGGGAAGGCGGGTGGGGTGGGCAATATCGAAGGGGGGGATTAGGTATAGGAATAGAATAGAAAGGGGGTGGGGGGGGGTGGGGCATTAAAGGACGGGAATAGGAATAGGTATACAAGGACTGCGTTTTCAGTGACTCCAGCCTACGCCCACCCGGCTCCCTCTCATTCATTTCCTAGCCCCTCTGGCCCCACCCCTCTGCCACCCCTCTGCCACCCCGACCAAGGCGGGGTACGGAAATGAAGGGAGGGGACCCCCCGGCTTTTTAGGGAAAGCTTGGGTGCTCCTCCTCCGGCATACAAGGACTGCATGCGTCCTCGAAGAGGGTGCTACCTCATCCACTGCATGGCTAGCTCCGCTGCACATCATCCGCGATACCGGATAGGATATGGGTGCACAACTTTGTTAGTGGGGATAGGCTCGGTTTTGGCTCCTTTAGAACGCCCCCCCTTTTCGGACTACCCTTGGGGACCCCCCCCCCCTGGGGGGGGGGGGTCCCCATGGGCCGCTTTTTTGATTTTTTTTTTTTTAAATTAAAAAAGAAAAGTTGTGTAACAACATACATATGTAGACATACATATGTAGTTGTAACTTGCTACGCGAGCAGGGAGGCTAGGCAGCCTGGGGGGGGGGGGGGAGACACAATGACATAGAATACCGTCTTTATAAAAATTATTGACTCCCTCCGGAGGTTGCAATAATATGTTAATAGTTTTTAATTTAACCTCTCATAATTTGCAATAATAATTTACTGAGACCTTGGCTCAATTGGTAGAGCATATGTCTTTTAATCATTAGGTTACAGGTTCGAATCCTGTAGGTCTTACAAGAATAAATTAAACAATACATTCTCAAAACTATACTTCTATTAGTAGAATTAAACGATATGGAATATCGTATTATATACCAAATTATTCTGATTTTATTTATAATCTAAACTAATAAAGATTATTGCAAGCGAACAAGTTAACTCTAGCGTGGCTCCGGTCTTTCTTCCAAAAAGTCTGAAGCTATAAATCCCCAAAAAACTATTGATCCTATGTAACAATGGTAAAGTAATTGTAGCTAAATATATTATTAATGTTCTATTTCTATATCTATAGAAATAAATTAAACATGAAAAAATTAGATAATTTTAAATCAGCAGCGATTTATGTCAAGGCTGGTTATCAAGAGAAACAAATTATCCGTGAAAACCTACCTTGGGTCCTTGGGTCCTTGGGTGGAAAATCCGGGGGGTATATCGCTGAACGAATAATACTAACGGTAAAAGCTATGTTGGCAGAGGAGTAGATCTATCCGTTAGATTAACCCGTTATTTTTCAGACAAATGAATGAATACTCAACTCAAAAAAGGTAAAAGTGGAATATATAGCGAGGGGGGCCGGGCGCGCCCCCTTGCAGCTCCCGCCTCTTATTTATTAGGCGGGGCCACGCCCCGACCGACCAAGGTGCTGGGCCGCTTGCATGGCTCCGCCAACGAGTGGGCGGAGCCGGCCCCAACATCATATTTTTTTTTTCTTTATTATTTTTATTATTAAAAAATTATTAAGAGAGGGGGGCTATATTAAAGCATGGGATATCAAACTTTAGCCTGGAGATCCTTGAGTATTGTGAACCGTCCGATGTAGTTTCGCCTTGGTCGAGAACAATATTACCTTGATCGGCCCGTTTTCGGACTACCCTTGGGGAGCCGCCCCCCCTCAAAAATCACCCCTCTCATTGAAGATGAGAGGGGGTAGTCCGGGGGGGGGGGTCCCCATGGGCCGCTTTTTTGTATTTTATTAATAAAATTAAACAAAGAAAACTTTTAAACCCCGAATATAATATCTTACCTACTGCTGGATCATCTATTGGCTACAAACATTCGGAAGAAGCAACTCTTAAAGCCCGAGTATAATATATTAAAGAATGCTTACTCGTTACTTGGTTATAAACATTCAGCAGAATCTCGAGCTAAAATGAGTGCTCACGCAGAGAATAGATCAGAGGAAACTCACCTTGGCGCAAAAATGTCACTATCTCTACCTCCCGCTGAAAAAAATAAAAGTTACTGACGTAACAACTAATATTAGTACTTCTTATGATTCTATGGGTGCAGCAGCTAGAGCATTAAATATAAGTATAAGCTGTATTAGTAGATATTTTTCTCTGCAAGCATGGGGCCGGCTCCGCCCGCAAAAAAAAACCGCCGCTTCGCTGCGCCCAAAGGGCTGGGCTGCGCCCGCCCTAGCCTCTTTCTCCGATTCCCCCCCCACTGCGTGGGGGGGGTACGGAGAAAGAGGTATAAAAAAATATGTTTTCACTAAAATAGATTAGGAGCGTTTCATTAGGTGTTCGACCAAGGCTGCTTTACCTTTACTGTTGCTAGTTACTGACTCCCATGCTTCTGTGCTTAATTTACAGCCCTCCGGGCAAGGGTTTAATTTTGTTATTCATCCTAAACCTGCACTTCCAATGATTTTCTTTATACGAGGAAGTTATGTTTTAAACCTTTTTTAATTTACGTCAATCGAAGAACTTTCACAGATTATGCAGGAAAATCAAGGCAAATCAGGAATTTATAAGTGCGGGCTCCGCCCCCATAATGAAATTAATGGTAAAATATATATTGGTTCTGCGGTGAATATCCCTAAGAGATTATCTCACGGCCTACCCCCTCTCATCTTCAATGAGAGGGGTATTTTTCAGAAAAATTTATGGAGACGAGGGCCCCCCTCCTACGGAGCTGGGAGGGGGGGATGCTGCCAGCCTCGGCTCCCAAATGGTTGTAGCAGTAATTTTGGCCGACCAATCAGTGGGGGGATAGGGCTCGCTTCAAGGAAGCACAACCTCCCGGAGGTTGTATGCCCTATCCCACAGGGGCTCAAAGGCAAAGCCCTCTGGGAGCCGGCCGGCCGGCCGGCCGGGTGGGGAATTCACGCCATAGCCATGCCTTTCGATGCCCTTGTATGCCGACTAAAGTTCTAAAGTCGGAGTAACGAAGTTGGGCATGCACACCTAGCCCCTCCCCTCTCATCCAACTACTACACGCAGCCTTGGTCGTAGTTGGACGGAGTGGGGGGAGGGCTTGTATGGTGGGAATAGGGTCAAGGAAGGAATACAAGAAGCCGGAGCGCAAGAAGGGTATTAGGAAAGCCAAGCCAAGCCAAGGCAAGGGTAGGGCTTGCTCCGCAATATTTGCGAAGATACGGGGAACAAATCCGGTGTACCCCTTTGCCTTGTCCCGAGGGTCTGCCTGCAGGGACAGGTATACCTGTACCGTGCTCCTATTCCTTGTATGCCCCTTGTATGTATGTCCCTCTTCTTGTCCTTGGTCCTTGGTATGCTATTCCTAATCTCGGGGGGGGGTCAAAAAGTAAAAGAAAAAGTAAGTGCAGGACAAGGTCCAGGGGAGGAAAGGTATACATCGACATACAGTCGGCCACGGATAAGGGACAAGTACAAGAAGGGGCTTTCCTCTCCCACCTGCTTATTCCAGGACCCCACCAGCATATTCCTTCCCCGCGGGATAAGAGCCGTAGTGGGGGGGGGGGGGTAACGAAGTTGTGCATGCAGGGTACAAGGCAAGGGGTAGTGGGACACTGGGGGACATACAAGGGCTGCATGCACAAGCCCCCCCGGCTCCTCTCTCACCAGGCGAAGCCCACTTAAAAAAAAATAAATTTTTATTTTTTAGGCTCCATTTCCGGACTAGCTTCGCAGCAGAAAATGGACGGAGCCGGCCGGAGCCGGGAGCCGGGGGGGGGTTCGTTAGGTAGGCTAGGGAGGCTGGGGGGGGGGAAGGGACATATATTTATTTTAGTTATTTCTTTATCATCCTTACTTTTTAAGTTTAAATTAAACCGCCCCTCCGACTTCGTCTGCTATGCATATTCCTCGGTTTGCTATGCAGCCCCTTTTGCCTGCTAAGCGCCCCCCAAAGGATTCCTAAACGCGTTTGGCTCCGCAGGCGGAGCCGGCAAAATTTTGAGAATAAAAAATTTAAGGCCCACTTCGCAGGGTGAAAAAAAGGGGTGGCGATTATAATTATCTTTATATAAGAAATAGAATATGAAAGTGAAAAAAAAATTATCATTAAATAAAAAAGAAAAATGGCTATAGGTTAATGGTAGACTGGTCGTTTTCCAAGCGATGGGTGCCGATTCAAATTCGGCTGGCCGTATAAAAATAATACTTATTTTAAATGTTCTAGTTCTTGGCTGAATTTCCCATGTGTGCCCGCGAAGCGCCCCATCATGTTCCGCTTCACTTCCGTATACATAGGTAAATCCAGAATACGATATCTTACAGGTAGTAGGATTATTGGTGGTTAAAAAACACAGCCCTCCGCCCCATGTTAGAAATTATATAAAAAGTAAAATTTCGACCTTCAAAGCAGGGCTGCGCGTAGGCGCAGTTAAGAAAAGCTAACCGAGGTTTAATTTAAGCATGTTGGCCTAATTGGCAAGGGGTTGTACTACGAATACGTCGAATGTAAGTTCGAGTCTTGTACGTGCTTCTTATACATATTATTTAAGCTTAACCTATTTACTCTAGTGCCACTGTAATTATAATAGGTTAAGCTCTAACTGAATGATTACTGTATACACTATATAAATTTATAATAAAGTAGGCTTTAGCATGTTTAATAAAAAAATAATTAGTGTAGGTGCATAAATATCAACAATTGATTCCCACCCACCAGCATATTCCAGTGGCCAGCAGCATCTTCTTTGCCCCCCCCACATGGGATAAGGATAATACGGCCTTGGTTACAACTACATATGTAGACATACATGTGTAGTTGAAACTTGCTAGGTGCGACTAAGGCCACACACAAAGTGTTGGCCCACCCCTCCCCCTCTCACCAGGCGAAGGCCATCCACTTACTACGTAAGTGGACGGAGCCGGGGGAGGGACATATTAGGGGGGGTATGTAAATGGACCAGGAAAGCAGGGGGGGGAGGGATGCCCCCCCCCTCTCCTCTCATTTCCTAGCCCCTCTGGTACACCCCAACCAAGGTGGGGGGGTAAGGAAATGAACGGAGCGGGGGGGGGGGTGCCGCCCCTCCTCCTCCTCTCTCATCCACTTACTCCGTAAGTGGACGTATAAGAGGGGCTATAAATAGAAGAGGGTGCATACACAAACGAAGTTGTGCATGCATACCAAGGCTGGTAGGGACAAGGGAAGGGTAGTGGCAGGAGGGGGCGGATTGTGGGGGGGGGGGGTAGTCATGGCTGGCCAGCCATGTCCCTTCCATTTTCTTCGGCTATGGTGAGCGGTCGAAAAAAATCCCTATCCGGTATCGCGGATGATGTGTAGTGGAGCTAGCCATGCAGTGAATATAGCGGCCCCCTTCCAGGGGGGCTGCATCTCTCCTTTCAGGAGCTGGGCGGAGCCCTAGCGGCCCCCCTCATGGGACCCCCCCCTGATTTTTGAGGGGGGGTCCCAAGAGGGGGCTGCATCCCCTCTCTCTTCGAGAGAGGGGACGCTTTTAGTTAAATATTCGTATCGCTTTAAGGCAAAAACTTTATAAGAACTTTGGTGGGGGGGGGAGGGGTACTGGGATTCATCCTTGGTGGGTGACAGGATACGCAGATGCTGAAGCTTCATTCATTATTTGTATTTCTCAAGAATCGAATTGTAAAACAGGGTGACGAGTGCAACCTGCTTTTTTTGGCTTTAACTCTTCGCCCGCCCGGCTCCCTTTTCAGCATGCCATTTTTTTTTTTCCGCTCCTGCCTTTTCCCTTGCGAAGCACCCCTGTAGGTGTGTGGGGCCTTGGTCGGTCGACAAAAAAGAGAAAAGAGCGCGCGACCAAGGCCACCTGCGTGACCCACCGTGTCAAGGCATGGGCCATTAAAGATCGCCCGCTTATGAAGTTCGAGCTAGCTCGAACTTCGTATGCATCCCCCCCCTAGGGGGGGGGGGATGCCTATTTCCAGTTGCACCTGTTTCCGGACTATTCTCGTGTTGTTGCCCACCTTCGGAGACAAGTTCCCTGAGGGGGGGGACAAGGAACAAGAACTGTCAAGGACTGCATGTTTGCATGCAGACTGCATGCATGCAGGTATTAAATCTTCTCTAAACTTAGGTTTACTCTGCTACACTACAAGGCTGCGAAGTGGGATGTAGTCCTGCAAGCTGCCTCCTCTCCCAGTGGGCCCTTTCTCACTTGCAACATGCTCCGACTTTGTCGACGCAATATGAATACGGGGGGGGTTGGGAGGGAGGCTTCATTTAACAAATGAAGGGGGGGGGGTGGGTAGAGCAGATTTGCCAAATTAAATCACATCCCTCCTTGTCCCCCCCCCCTAAAGGGTCACGGGAGTGGATAGGAATGAACACCACCCTCTAACAAAGAGGGCTGCTCTGCGCAGTTCCAGTTCTTCTGCCCAACCAATATTTTGGGGGTAGGAAGAGATCATACTCATCCTAATAGTTTTGGATTTTTTTTTGTTTCTCTGGTCTTGGCAGCGCAGTGGTAGCCCTCCCTTAGCCTGCAGGCATGTTTTTTACGTTTGCTTCGCGACCAGGTCTGAATGCACAATTTCGTGCCCAAGGCGGGGGGGGGGGGATACAAAAAAAAATTGCATCCCAATCCTTGGTTTTATTATTTCTTTGTTTTTTTCTACGACCGATCCTTGGCGGTCTCTCGCTCAAAACTGTTTCCTTTCCTATTTGGTTGGACAATTCAACCTTAATCCACAAGGCAATGGTGGGTTCCGGGGGGGGGGAGAAAAAGGGGGGGCGAGAAAGGAGTAGCCCCCGGCTCCCCCTCCTACGGAGGGGGGCTTTTGGTATTCATTGGAAATTTTAGCAAATCCGTCCGGGGGGGGGGGGTCAAGGAAGGTTAATTTCCGCTTTGGTTGTCACCCACTGTAAGACGCGTAGGTTGGGTCGTCTACTCAAAACTTTTTCTTATCTAAATAATAAACCTAAGCCCCAGACGAGGGAGCCGGCCGGGAGACACTCTGCATGCAGGGAGGGAATACACGACATACATGCTGCTCGGGGGGGGGGGCTCAAGGGGAACCCTCTGGGTGCTTCGCCAATATTGGTCCCCTTTTGCATTTTGCTACACATGTATAAAATGGGGGGGGGGTAGTAAGCCCCCGGCTCCCAGCCGGCTCCCCCAAAATTATTATAAAAATTGTATAGTGGACATTTATATTTTTCCTAATCGGGGCTAGTAACTTAAGTAGGTAAAGGCCTTCCTTGTCGAGGAACGGAAATGCTGGATCGAGGCCGGCCTAGCTCGAAAATAATTATTAACATGTAATTAAAAATAAAATAAATTTTGTCTGCCCCCCCCAGAGGCAAAAGGCAAGGAATTTTTTTTTTCTAATCAATACTGCATTAATTTAAAGATATTTAACTATACAAATTTCTATAAATCAATCTTTATGTCTAATACTTCTAAGATATTTCCTAACTCCATTTCTCTAGGACCGGGGAAGGCAGGCTTTTAATATCAAAACTAGTTGAGCTGCCTCCCCCGCTGGCCCCTCTAATATTATGTATCGTATATAACAGAAATTTATTCTATAAGAAGTATAATTGGATTTTTCCAAAATTCCATTTATACTAAAATATCTCAACCGTGTAGGTAAAGTGGTGAATACGGTGAGTGACCAGTGGCGCAGTGAAAAGACAAGTGAGTTTACACTTAACCAGGGGGGGTATTTTGGCCGCACAATAAGTGTGTGGGGACAGAGCTGTCTCACGATTCTGAAGACCATCCCGGAATCGGTATTAACCGGAAAGGAGGTGCCGGACGACCGGTCGTCTCCATCGACCGTATAGTCGGAAAAATTAGCAGCCATGGCTCCGCCGACCGCTCGGCGTCGGCGCGCGCTGCGCGCGCCGACGCCCCCTTTACCATGTAAGCTAAGCACTAGTCGAAGCTTGTTTATGGCTATGATTGCCGAGGAAGGGGTGGTGAGTACGTGTAGTGGACTGGTTTCAATTCCAAGGCCCTGTCTGGTTACATACCCCATCACTTGCACTCGCCCTTACTCCCCATGCACTCCCCCATGCACTCCCCGGCTCCAACTATTATATTATTGACTTCACCGTCCAAGGCTGGAGAAAAATAATAACAATTTTACTCTAGCCCCCTGGGGGGGGGGCAGCCCTCACCCCTCTCATCGAAGATGAGAGGGGGTTATTCGGGGGGGTAAGGAAAAATTTAAGCTACCCGTGTTTCCTTTGGTTACATATTCAAACGCTGAGCATCAGAAGGCTCAGATTATTTCACGGCCCCTTCCCCTCTCATGGAACTACTACACGGCTCCCGACCGACCAAGGTGCTGGGCCGCTTGCATGGCTCCGCCAACGAGTGGGCGGAGCCGGCCCCAACATCATATTTTTTTACCTTGCAATTATTATTTTTATTTTATTATTAAAAAAATATAAAGAGCTGCCTTCCTCACCCCCCTACGGGGGGGGGTGAGGAAGGCTGCATCTCGCGCGCGCCGCGCGCGGACGCTGCCGGCTCTTCCCCTCCCACTCTCTCTTTGAGAGAGGGGGGGGGGGGAAGAGCGGCTGCATCTCCTCTCCCTCTTTACCCCCCCCCGGCTCCCCATCCGTACTACGTGAGTAGTAGGAGGGGGGGGAGCCGGGGGCGGAGAGGGACGCTGCCGGCTCCGCTGGAGGGGTTAAATTTAAGTAGTAGTTAGACGATAGGGAGGCTTTTAAAGGTAAAGCAGGAGTCTATTGGTGCGGGCTCCGCCCCCATAATAAAATTAATGGTAAATCATATATCGGAAGTGGAGCTAATTTCTCTTGTACCCGGAGCCGGGGGGTGTGAGATTATCTAAGAATTATTCAGAAAAATACATTTGTAAACTCAATTAAAAAAGGCCGCCGACCAAGACCGCAGCGCAATCAATAGCTCTATGTTAAAATATGGTAGGTGACCGGTTGGCGGGGCCATGGCTGCTAACTTTCAATTGGAAAACCTAGAATACTGTGAACCATCCAATGCAGTTTCAATATGGCCCTGTCCATGTCCCTGTCCCTGTCCCGCTCACGTAGCAAGTTACAACTACATATGTATGTTTTCATATGTAGTTGTAACACAACTTCGTTAGGAGCCAAAACCGCCCCTGTCCCCGAGCCGGGGGGGTCATGGTCATGCTGCAATATTACCTTGATCGGCCCGTTTTCGGACTACCCTTGGGGACCCCCCCCCCCCTCAAAAATCACCCCTCTCATTGAAGATGAGAGGGGGTAGTCCGGGGGGGGGGGTCCCCATGGGCCGCTTTTTTGTATTTTATTAATAAAATTAAACAAAGAAAACTTTTAAACCCCGAATATAATATCTTACCTACAGCATGGCGGAGCGCCCATCTTTTTGGCTTCAAACTTGCTTCGCCTTTTCCCTCCCCCCACCTCCACACCAAAGGTGTGGAGGGGGGGGGGGTGTAGGACGAGTTGCGAGCCGAGGGAGGGATAAACTCGGCTCCGCCCCTCTCCTCTCATTCATTTCCTAGCCCCTCTGGGGGGGGGGGGGGGGAGGGGTAAGGAAATGAACGGAGCCGGGTGGGTGGGAGAGGGCTATAAAAATGAGTGACCCCACCTTCGGTAGGCATAAAAAGGTAAAATTCATTCAGTAGAAACCAAAGCTAAAATGTCTCTTTCTCGTTCTGATAATATAAAAGTTGAAGTTACCGGTCGAGCGGTCGAAACTAATATTTCTACTACTTATAATTCTATATGTGCAGCAGGTAGAGCCTTAAATATTCTACAATCCAGAATTACTAAATATTTTGCGAGGGGGGTGCAGATGCAGCATGCTTGCATGCGTCCACCTTCGGAGAAGAGGGTGCAGCACTCACCCTAGGTTGTCCCCTACGCACAGCCCATTACCTTACAGGCTAAGGGCTGTGCCGTGGGGGGGGGGGTCTCAAAACCAACAAAAACCTTACAAAGCTCGATATGTTTTCTCCCCGCTCGGCTCCAAAACCCAGGTGTAAAATAAAATAGCGTTTAATTGGGTTTACGACCAAGGCCCCTTTCCTTCCCTCACCTCCCGGCTGGGGGGGGGGGTAAAACCTAACCCCGCCCCTCCCAGCCTCCAACTTACTACAAATGTAGTAAGTTGGAGGCTGGGAGGCTGTTAAAAGAGGGGAGGACTAGACTCCGTCTGGCTCACCCAACCCTTGCATGCAGCCTTTGTCCACACCAATAACTCCGACCCGGTCGTAGCCGAGCCTACGTGAGGGACCCTAGGGGGGGGCTGAATAGTCGCGGGTACTAATATTGGCCCCATCTTTCCATTGTAAAACATATTCTTTCTGCAACCAAGGCATGTTCCCCTTTTACTCGACCTGAAGGGGCCCTACGAGCATTTATTATATTATTTAGTAGACATAGATGGCTTTGTTTTATCTCTGGTTCCTGCAGCAACTTATTAAAACGGCTCCTGATAATCAAAAGAAACAAATTATTAAAGAGAATAAGGCTAAATCAGATATTTATTGCTGCTCACCAGCCTTGGTCTGCATGCACAATAAGGGCGCCTTTTCCAGCCTGCACAACTTCGTGACCAAGGCGGGGAACTGGGGGGGGTGAAAATTGCGCCGCCCCCCGGCTCCTCTCTCTGATTTTTTTTTTTCTTTTTTATTTTTATTTTAGTATTAAAAAATATTAAGAGAGAGGAGGGTCTTAATAAAGGAAATATAAGATTTATATGTTTTCGCAGTGCTTACGCCTCCAAAGGATGTGTAGACTCCTTCTGTGCATGCAGGCTAGCTTCGCAGACGAAGTCTGCATGCAGTGCTTATTTATAGGCCCCTTAAATTTAACTTGCTATGGCTGCGAAGCGGCCCAACATTTTGTATATATATACAAAAAAATAATAAGGAAAAGTCGCTATTGGTAAGGCAAGATATTTGCTAAATATTGTGTATTTAACACTTAGATGTTCAAATCATCTCTTTTCCGGAATAGCCACTTACAATTTAATTATATAATATTATATTAGTATTATTTTCTATAAGTAATATAAATAGATATAAATAGTCTAAATAGAATAGGGCCGCTTCGCACAAGGAAAGGAATACTTTTGTGGGGGGGGCGGATAGCAGTGTTTTTATCCTATATCACTTTAAAATGATGTGTGATGGCAATTTGGGCTAGAATTGCCTATAATCTATATCCTTCCTATGCCGAAGGGTCAAGGACTGCATGCAGAAAATAAAGCATGGCTCAGATATTCAGCCTACGAACTGGTCCGGCTCCCTGTATGAATTCCCTACTTGAACGGCACCTCCTCCACTGCATGCAGACCTGGTCTGCATGCAGTGGTGGTGGGGGGAATACTATACCAGACTAGCACCTCCTTCCCACTTGCCGCTATGGGAAGGGAGCCGTGGCACAAGGGGGGGGGGGATGCATGCTTCCTTGCACTTGTCCCTTTTTTGCCTTGTATGAATGTCCCTATTCCCTTTCCTTTATGGCCTGTGGGTCAAGGGGGAGTAGGGACATTCATAAAATGGGGGGGGGAAGCCGGGCACCTATCTGCTCCGTAGAATACCTCCTCCCTGCAGGGAGGAGGTATACCTTTCCGTGAATGCATTTGGGTCAAGGTGCAGATGGCTGGTTCACGGTCAAGTTGCCTTCATGCAAGACCAGTACTGGTCTTGCATGAAGGCAGGGGGGGGGGGGGGGGGAAAGGAGGCAAAGGAAAATATCCTTTACATACCCTCCCTAACCCCAATGGGGATGAGCCGAAAGAGGGACCCTAGGGAGCCTACGTGGGGGAGGGTATAGGGCGCTTCGCTGGGCAACCTGCTTGAACCCTACCCTAATTTTTACCCCGCTCACTTGGAGTGCCGCACCGCCCCTCTCACCAGGCGAAGGCCATCCACTTACTACGTAAGTGGACCAGCAAAGCAGGGGAGGCTCCCCTCTCGAACAGCCCTCTCAACGCGCTTTCAGCGCGTAGAGAGGTCATATTTTTTTCTTTATTATTTTTATTTTATTATTTTTATTTTATTATTAAAAAATATTAAGAGAGGGGGGGGGGTCATATTCGGGCTGAAGGGGTGTGGGCGAGAAGCTACCCTTTTGCTTGCATGCATATTCCCCGGTTTGCTATGCATGCACACCCAACAACTCCGTTGTATCGGCCCTTGGTAGGAACTACCGGGATGCATGCTAATCCTCCGGATAAGACGAATAGCCCTTCGGAGGCTATGCACATCCTTCGGAGGCCGAAACCATGACCCTGCGCCTTTGGCTCCGCTTACGGCTCCGAAGGATGTGCATATTTTTTTGCTGGCATGCAGCCCTGTCCCCCTGAGATCGGGGGGGAGTGAAAAATAGATTTGCAATTATGGGAACAATGTGTAGAATTAAAATGAAAAACAAAGAACATTTAACAGAGTTAGGATTAAATAAAATTATTTAATTCTGCTATGCCTTCCTTCCTAGTCGGTAATACCAGAGGGTCTGCATACAGGGAAAGGGGAATATCTGACCAGGTCGTGGCCCCCCTCCCCCCCCTCCTCTCTCATTTATTTCCTGCTAGCATCCGCGCGCGCTCCGCGCGCGCTAGGATGCGTCTCCCCTGCTCCGCTGGGGGACGCTGGGAAATAAACGGAGAGGAGGGTTATAAAAAGGCGGCATGGCTTGGGCTAGTTTTAGCCTGGCGGCCTTGGTCGCGTGCGCGACCAAGGCCAAAAAACTACGCCAAGGCTAACCCGGAGCCGGCCGGGAAAAGTAAATATCCTGCCTGCATGCAGTCAGGATATTCTTCTCCTGCTTGCATTATTCCCCGACCAAGGCCTCTTTTATGCATGCAAAAAGCCGAAATTCTCAGAGGGTCTGCATGTAGGAAAAGAAATTTGTGCATGCATGCCAGCATGCAGACTTTAGTTTTTATTTTTATTAACGGGCCAGCCATACCTATTCATACCTTTGTATACAAAAGGGAATGGGAGGGAGCCGGGAAAACGACCAGGATACTTCAGCCTTGGTCGAAAAAACAAAAAGATATAAAAATGATTTACCTTTCCTTTAATTCCTTCCCTTGCTTAGTCCTACTTAAAAGTTTTGATGTATACCCATATCTTACTTCTTGTCCCTGAATTCGGAGGGCATGCAGTGCATGCGTCCTCGAAGAGGGTGCAGGGCTAACACTAGTTGTGTGTTGGGGGGGGGGGATTAAAGGAATCTTCGGGTTCTTGCTTGTGTGTATTTCCCATATCTTCCTTCTTTAATTTCCTGACATGCAAGTCTCCACCAGGATATTCTTGTCCCACATATATTTACCCACCAGAGCAGCTCCGGCTTCAAGAGATTTTTAATTTTATTAAAAAAAGAAATTTTTGACCGGTCGCACTGCATGCAGACCAAGACTAGCCATACTACGTTAGCCTGTGCATGTCCCTTCATGCAAGACCAGTACTGGTCTTGCATGAAGGCTATGGAAGGTAGTTGAGGAGGGGATGGGGGGGGGGGGTAATGCGGCCTGGGTAACTACATACATATGTAGACATACATATGTAGTTGAAACTTGCTAGGCGCGACCAAGGCCGCACACAAAGTGTTGGGGGGGGACATACGTTGGGGGGGGGTATAAAAATGGACCAGGAAAGCAGGGTGGGGTCGGGGGGGGGGGGGTCGGGGGGGTAGGGTAGGGGTAGGGGGGTTGGGGGGGGGGGGGTTGGGGGGTTGGGGGGGGGGGGGTTGGGGGGTTGGGGATTGCATTAACTGAGGGTTAAAGCAAACTAAAAGCTGCCTTTGCAAGGCATGCAATAGTTCTAATAATCGTCCTGTTTATGTGCCCACCCCACCCACAACACGCGTTGTAGAACCAAACCAGGACTCCGCCAGCATCTTCGCGCCATGCAGTCCCTTCTTCCCCACTCTCCCCCCTCCCTCTCCCTCTCCCTCCCTCTCCCTCTCCCTCCCTCTCCCTCCCTCCCTCCCTCCCTCCCTCCCTCCCTCCCTCCCTCCCTCTCTCTCCTCCCACCACCTACGCATGTTGCGGCCTTGGTCTGCATGGCTGCGCAAGCGACCCCAGGTCGGACCACTGGAGGGAGGGGTCTGAAAGAGGGGGGGGGAAGAAGGTTAATGCGGCCTTGGTCGTGGGACCAAAGGAGGAGGGTGTAGGAGAGGACTTACTGGTGGCTCTGCACTAGTTGATGCAAGGCTGCATGCTAATCCTCCGGATAAAGGTCGGCACAACTTCGTTAAGCCTACCAAACTAAAAAAGAGTATAATTTAATTGGCAAAATAGGAAGCTTCAACCTTCTACTTCTCAGTTCAAGTCTGAGTGCTCTTGGTTTTTTCCATGCAAGGGAGAAGGCCCCCCTTTCCTTTTCTTTCTCCATGCTGTCCGATATTAGAAAATTCTCTTCCGCTTCTTGTATGCCCTACCTACCGGGGATATTTTGAGGTGTACGAAAAGGGAATAGAGTCAAGTAAAGGGGATAGGGTCAAGGAAAGGGAATAGCCTTTCCTTGTCTCAGCCATGCATGCTAATGCAACGCCCTAATTTGCCTTCGCGGAGCGTTGCTTATTGCGTGCTCCTGGATATCCCCAAAGATATGGGGATGCATGCAGGACAAGGAAGGGAAACACGGAAAGGCCGCTTCGCAGGGAAATAAGGGGGGGGGATGGGTTATCCCTCGGGGGGGGGGGGGGAAGGGAAAGAAAAAAAATAAAAATACCACAAAAAACAACGCCTGCTTACGAAGTGTGCAGCATGTGTTTTTCTTCCAGGGCGCACTGCATGCTACCAGACCCAACCCTAACGAAGTTGTGAATGCAGGCTTTTCCAGAATGCAGTCCCGGGGGGGGGGGGTAACTGTGACTAGCGGATAAGGATGTGGCGCATCCTTGGCCGGCTCCGCAGGCTGCATGCTAAGAAAAGAGGGTATAATAAAGGTATAAATTAGTAAGTTTTAATATAAGATAATAGTATATATACAGTTAAGTACTACTGGTTTTTTAACTTAATTGGTAAAGTGTATTTTTGATAAGAATAATAGTTCAAGTTCGAATCTTGAAAGAACCAAAGTAAAACTGTACTTCTATAAGAAAGACATTTAATATAAATGGAAATTTAGGCTTCGAGTCCTTATTAGCATAATTGATTAAAAAAGCGTCGGGCGCGCGTAGCGCGCCCGATGCAGCCCCTTATTTATTAGGCGGGGGCAGCTAAAATTATGAAATATTTTGTTGTTAGTCAATGCGGCCACTTTGAGGCGAGAAAGATCAATTTGATTAAACAGGCTAGCCATACTCATACTGCTATATTCTGGTATTATAGGTTATGATAGTTTATATATTAAAACTTTAGATACAGGAATAGGTATATGTGGTGGTCTATTCCATACAACACCCGTGACATATAGTTTTTTATTTATAAGTATTCTAGGAACTATAATGTTACTATTAACTGCATTTTTACCCCCCCCGGCTCCTTTGATCCTTCCTATTAACGGTATTCTCAGATAGTTATATAGTAAGATATAAAAATAAATTAATTAGTAAAATGGGAGAACAAGCCGTAGTGATATAATATCCTTTAATTATTTTATTTGTCCCGCCCCCCCTTTTTCGACCAAGGACCCCATACTCTTCTTCTCCGGGCGGAGCCGGCCCCATCATCTCGGCCCTCCCTCCCTCTCTCTTCTTCAAAGAGAGAGGTATTTTATTGAGTTAGGGGGGGGGGCATAGGTGTTATATTCTTTCTGCGACCAAGGCATGTTTCACCCTTACTATATTTAGAAGACGTAGATGGCTTTGTTTTATCACTGGTTCCTGCAGCAAAATATACCGGGTCCCGGCCGACCAAGGTGCTGGGCCGCTTGCATGGCTCCGCCAACGAGTGGGCGGAGCCGGCCCCAACATCATATTTTTTTACCTTGCAATTAATATTTTTATTTTATTATTAAAAAATATTAAGAGAGGGGCCATTAAATAGGCTGGCTGCTCTTCAGAAGAAGCAAATTATTAAAGAAACAAAAACAGGAGTTTATCGTTGAACAAATTTATCAGCGACGCAGCCCTTTTTTTGCATAAATAGGTCGGGTGGAAAACCTATATAGGCAGCGTAGTAAATCTATCCGTTAGATTATCCAATTATTATTCAGACAAATATATGGAGATTATATTAAAAAAAGTAAAAGTGCTATTTATAGCGGCCCCCTCTCTCTCTCTTTCAGCTTCGCCCCCCAATCCATTCGTACTACGCGAGTAGTAGAATGGATTGGGGGGAGAGTGAAAGGGCTGCATCCCCTCTCTCTCCTCCCCACTTTTCAAACTACTACACGAGCAGTAGTTGTGAAAAGTGGGGAGGCGAAGTCGAGAGAGGGGACGCTCTTTATTAAAATACGGACGTTCTAACTTTAGCTTAGAGATCTTAGAATATTGCGAAAAAGAAAAGGTAGTTTCGCCTTGGTCGAGAGCAATATTATCTTGATCGGCCCGTTTTCGGACTACCCTTGGGGACCCCCCCCCTCAAAAATCACCCCTCTCATTGAAGATGAGAGGGGGTAGTCCGGGGGGGGGGGGGGGGGGGTCCCCATGGGCCGCTTTTTTGTATTTTATTAATAAAATTAAACAAAGAAAACTTTTAAAACCAGAGTATAATATCTTAAAAATAGCTGGATTACCAGCAGGAAGACAATTTTTAGAAGAAACAAAAGCGTCCGCGCGCGGAGCGCGCGAGACGCAGCCCCCGGTTGCGTAGCTACCGGGGCCGCTAAAATTAGTGAAGGCGCCGTCTCCCCCCGGCTCCTCTCTCTCTTTAAAAAAATGAGAGAGAGGAGGGCTCTTAAAGGTTTCAACCATACGGAGCCGGGAACATAAATTAAAAATTTCACTTGCTCATCCTAACTGAATAAAAATAGAAGTTCGACCGGTCGATCTAAAAACAAATATAACAACTATTTACAACTCTACAAATGAAGCAGCTAAAGCGAGGGGGGGGGGCTCCAAGTTTTTTTCGAAGAAAAAAAGAAAAAGAGCGCAGCGCGCCCCCTTGCAGCCCCCGGGAGGGGCCGCTTTAAATCTTCCTAATCATAAAATAATATCTCAATATATTAGTAGAAAACAACAAACAGCGCCGGCCCCCGGCTCCCCCCTCTCATTTATTTCCTGCTAGCATCCGCGCGCGCGGAGCGCGCGCTAGGATGCGTCTCCCCTGCTCCGCAGGGGGACGCTGGAAAATAAACGGATAAGAGGGCCTTATAAAGGTCGGTTTATTTTCAAAAAGATTGAAGGAGTTTAACGTTAACCAACGCGCTGTGTAGCACAGGCCTTGGTCGCGCATGTTGTATTACAACGGAATTACTTAAGATTAACGTTATCACCAACTAATGAAAAGTTTGATAACATACTTAGGGTGTGGAAGAGAACTAGACTCTCGAGGGCCAGCTAAAAATTTTGCTCCGCCCAGATCGTGTAGTAATCATACTTCTATATAATAAGAAGTTATTTAAGTGTATTAAGATGATATTATAAAGATGTCTTAATACGCTACTTATAGAGCATAGCCTTATGTACTTAAAGGTGGGGCCTATATTTCATCGAAGAGTATTATTTATTTAAAATAAATAATAAAAACATAAATTACTTCTATAAGTATATGAATAGGTTATATTTAACCTAGAATCTTCTCTACCCCCTCCCGATGACCCCTAACTCAAGAAAAAGAACCTCCGGCCTTGTCCCTGACCCCCATCCCTTGCCAGTTCCAGTGGCAGCTCCTTTTCCTGTGCATGCGACCCCGGCTCTGCATGCAGACCAATATTTCGGGACGCATGCAGGGAACTGTCAAGGTCAAGGCTCGGTTTTGGCTCCGGGGCTAACGAAGGCCCCCCTTTTCGGACTACCCTTGGGGACCCCCCATGCATGCAGGGGGGGGGGGGGTCCCCATGGGCCGCTTTTTTTAATTTAAAAAAAAAATTAAAAAAGAAAAGTTGTGTAACCACATAGATATGTAGTTGTAACTTGCTACGCGAGCAGGGAGGCTAGGGAGGCTACTCAATTCCTGCGGCTCTCCGGGGAATCCGGAATACGACCAGGATACTTCGGACCAGATCGGAATACGCAAAACAAAGATTTGGCTTTGCTAAAAAAATAAAATATTCCACCGTGGCTTCACTGCGAAGTAGCGCCTAACAAAAATAAATGCGGTCCTACTCCTATTCCGAGTAGGTGGGGGGGGGGGGTTAACCGGCCACCAGTTCCAGTTCCCTTGGGGGTCAAGGTCTGCATGCATGCATGCATGCAGGTAGGGTGGCGATATAACAATAATGATGATCTATTAATTAATATATATAATATAAACTTTATAAAATAAATATAAAGAGAGTTGACCGAGTCTGGTTTATGGTGGTAAGTTTGAATTTTATTTGGCTAGTCATAGTCACATCCGTTCGAATCGGATATTCTCTGAACAATAAAAAGGAATATTATTCTTATTATAATTAATCTTCACAACTGCTTGTACGACCAAGGCCAAGTTTTCTCTCTCCTCCGAATGATGTGCTACTCTAGCAAAAAGTATCCCGCCTTGGTCGCGCCACCCAAAAATTACTGCTTAACGAAGGCCCCCCCTTTTCGGACTACCCTTGGGGACCCCCCCCCTCAAAAATCACCCCTCTCATTGAAGATGAGAGGGGGTAGTCCGGGGGGGGGGGGGTCCCCATGGGCCGCTTTTTTGATTTTTTTTTAAATAAAAAAGAAAAGTTGTGTAACAACTACATATGTAGACATACATATGTAGTTGTAACTTGCTACGCGAGCAGGGGAAAGAAAAATACTGCACCTGCTCCACCTTGGCATGCTAAAACCCCGCCCGCCCGCCCGCCCGCCCGCCCGCCCGCCCACCCCCCACCCCACCCCCACCCACCCACCCACCCCCCACCCGGGGGGGGGGTTTACAAAGGAGGGACTACAAGCGCGGAGGCTGTCAAGGAATTTGTTAATAACCTCCCTCCTGCCTCTTCCTTCTAATTACATCAAGTTCCATCTCTATTCATATCATAACACAGTAGGAAGGGTCAACTTTTATTAGTTTAAAAGGTAAAACAGGATCTACCTAACATCCTCATTCAAGTTCAAGTCTTGAATAAGAATTCTATCTGCACCCCCCCGGGCATAGCCAGTTGCCCGAATTTTACTACATATTTCACTAAATAAACAAATAATAACGTTTTTGAACAATTTAGGATCACTATCGAACAAAAAAATACAACCCTGCTCAAAAAATGATGGAACTTGCGCAGGAAAGAACCAGCCCCAACAACTCTGACCAAACCCGCTCAATATCAGACACCCACCTACCCCCACCTCAGTTTTATTCAACGGGACATATTCAAGTTAGGTATTGATATGCGCATAAGAATCCTCCGTATACACTTACAGATTAATTATAAATATAAGTTGTTTTAAAACATCTCTTGTATACACCCTCCTTTTCTCCGAATCAAGTTGGTAGGTCTTGGCCCCCTTTTCTTTAAAAAACCCAAGAAAAGGGCGCTCCCTTTTCGGACTACCCTTGGGGAGCCGCCCCCCATGCATGCAGGGGGGGGGGGTCCCCATGGGCCGCTTTTTTGATTTTTTTTTTAAAAAAATTAAAAAAGAAAAGGTTTATGAAGCTAACTCGAAATGTGACTGATCTTGTTATTAGGTATTGCGCTAGGTATCAGAATTTATCTGGGTTGTTTCTGTGCAGGCCTATACTGGTCTTGCATATGGGACAGGTACCTGTTTCCATGTTTAGTGGACAGCATCTCCTTTTCGGTATTTGTCTCTTGATAACACCCTTTCAGTAATTTCGAGATGAAGTGCATTGGGAGGTGGCCTCTCCACAAGGTGGGAACTCGGGCACTTTCATTTCAATTCATTTCAATTCATTTCAATTCGTGATTCCCTACCTCTTTTGCTTATCTCAGAGCCCCCGTTGCCTCCGGATGATTTTAGGATGTCCGCGATGGGTGCAGACATTTCCTCAAGTATGCCTCTATGTTCGACTATTTTCCGCTTGCCAACCTCCCTTTCCATCCCCTTCTCCATCTCCCGGCTCCTTCAGGGCTTGATCATACAGATCTCCCTCTTCGTCGGCTGTTAGCTCACGTTTCAATTCCTGTTTACGTCTACGCTTCAGCAGTATTCAGGTCGAACTACTCTTGGGGACCCCCCCCCCCTCAAAAATCAGGGGGGGGGATCCCCATGATTTTGGGTGTTTTCCCTAAAAAAAATCAAAATAAATTTTTATTTTTTTTAAGGCTCCAGTTCTGGTGGGCAAAGGGGGGGGGGGGGATTTGTGGGGTTCGGACCAAGGAGGTTACGAATGGGTATTCTTCATATTCCTTAGTAGTTGGCAGTTTTGTTCGCCCCCCTTTGCAGTGTGAGGGTTACTGGATGTCCTCTGTAGCCATTCTTACATAAGGGCTGTATTTAAATATTTAAATAAATAATAAGAGTGTACCTTTTGTATAATGGGTTAATTGCTGTATTTAAATATTTATATAAATAAATCTTTAAATTAAACTATACTTCTATAAGTAATATTAAACGATATGGAATGTATTATTTACCAAATTATTCTGATTTTATTTAAAATTAAGAATAATTTGGAAAGTATATAAAGAAATTATTATGGATTATTAGCAATATATCAGAAGAGAACAGATAATAAAATTCTTTAATTTGTGTTTAGCACATAAGCTCTTAGAGAAATTAAGTAAAAAACGAAGTGAAAAGAAACTTCTTAGTAACTTTAGGAAAAGAAATCAAAAGAGATTCTATAATTAGTGTGAATGAAAATAGAGAAGCCTATAAATAAATAAGTAAAATGGGAATTAATCTGTTTGAATTATAAGGGGAACCTTCCTCTAAGGCTAAATATGGTATATTAGCGATAGTGAATAGTACCGTGAGGGAAAAATATGAAATAGTAGTTTTATAAGCAGCTCGAAAAGAATTTAAATAAATAATAAGAGTGTACCTTTTGTATAATGGGTGAATTGCTTGCCCATGTGAATTGTGAAATTTTTAGTAAACTGACTCATGACCCCGAAAGGGTCGGTGTGGTGATTTGATTTTAACTCAAGTTGTCATGCTAACGGTGAACACCTAAGGATAATTTATCTAAGGCAATACCGTGGGAAGCTGATAAATCGAAGGAATATGGCCTATCTTTAGGCCCTGAGCATTAAATAATAACATGCTCCTTTTTATTTAGCCCTGTAACGACTGATTCGAAAGAAGAGACTGGTACAACCGGTAACACGTCAGCACTCAAAAATTCCAAGAAGTAATGGTAAGTATTCTAAAAAGTAATGGCAATTTATGCCAAAAGTATAACGGATTAAGAAATAGGTAGTTGATTAGACGGACCTTCTCAGGGATAGATATTCCCTCGGATCCGGCTCGTAATTATCTCGATCCATGTTATTTATCCCTTCTTAATCGGGGGAACGTAGACACATGGGATTATTGACAGTAATCTAGTTATTGTCTCCAGGTAATATAGGTGATTCCAAAGTAAATTAGGGTCATTAGAGGTGCTACATAACTGGCAACCATATGCACTAGGGAGGTGTAAAGGGTCATTTTGCAAGGGAAATGTGGTAGGATAACCAAGAGACCAGCCCTTGGGCATTGCACATGATGACAATGTCCCGTAATTACAACTAAACTACGTCTGAGCTCCCTTCGTAGATATAAACTGTAAAATGTCCTAGTAACATTATGACCCCGGAAGTGTATACAAGCCTCTAATGTGGACTGGTTCTTTACCTAACCTGTCTTTATCGGGAATAACAGTAAGTAGAGGATAGCAAAAATAAAATGAAGAAGCGGTTAACGAACAGAGTATTGTTACCTATATTTTTGAGGATCTTAATAAAGTTTAAAGGCCCCCTAGGAAATCTAGGGAAAACAGTTTGCGACGCTGTACATATAGGACACCGATGAAACGAGCACTATATATAATTAAAAAAAATGAAAAACAACAAAAACTTTAACAATCAAAACCCAATGAACTGGAGTACAAAATTAGGTAAGGGCGGTAGTTTATTTTTAGCCAGACTTTATAGAGTTTCAGCTAAAGCTCACCTTACTGTGCCTATTATCTTGCATGAAATACTGATAGGGTCTCTGTTAGGGGATTTATTTGCTGAAAAACCAAATAAAAACTGTAACACGAGAATTCAATTTAAACAATCTATAATCAATAAAGAGTATCTTGACCATATGTACACATTATTCAAAGAATTCTGTAATTCTTCCCCATTAGTCCTGTCTAGATTTGATGACAGACCTAATAAAAATAAAGAATATACAGCGCTAAAATTTCAGACAGCAAGCTTACCTTGTTTTAATATCTATAGAGAATTATTCTATAATTCAGAAGGTAGAAAGATTTTACCTTTAAATCTAGGAGAGTTATTGACTGAAAGAGGGTTAGCTTATTGGCTGATGGATGATGGGTACAAATCGGGAAAAGGGCTGTATATATGTGTAGAATCTTTTACTTTAGATGAAATTAATTTCTTAATTAATATCTTAAAAAGTAAATTTGGTTTAGAATGTAGCTATCACAAAGTAACTAATGGATACAGAATTTATATATAAATATGGTTATTTCTCTGCGTTTTATTCGGACCATCTGTTTTTCTGATGGTCCTAGCACGTTGGCCTAATTGGCAAGGCGTCGTACTACGGATACGTCGAATGCAAGTTCGAGTCTTGTACGTGCTTTCTTCTTGAGGGCTGGTTAGGACCATTCCAACCCAAGTGTAGGTGCATAATAGTCTATTATTAGACGAAATAATCTCAAAATCTGTTCAAACTCCAAAAAGCACGACTATATCTAGTGTTAAATGGACCTAAGAATTTGAGTACTTTTTTATTAAAACAAAATAATGAAAAATAGCAATCCAAATTTCAATCCAGTAGTGATCTATCCCAATCCAAAAACACAGAAGGATTTAATTCTTGAAGAAAACAGAGGAAAATCTGGTGTCTATCGTTGAACTAATTTAGTAAATGGAAATATCTATATTGGAAGTGCAGTAAATCTATCCATTAGATTGGCCCATTATTATTCAGAAAGAAATATGAAGACTCAACTCAAAAAAGGAAAAAGTGCAATATATAGTTCTATATTAAAGCACGGGCTATCTAACTATACCCTGGAAATTCTTGAGTATGGTGAACCATCTGATGCAGTTTTAAGAGAGCAATACTATATTGATCTCTTAAAGCCCGAATACAATATTTTACCAATAGCAGGGTCATCTTTGGGTTTCAAACATTCTGAAGAAGCTAAAGAAAAAATCAGAAGTTATCTTCATACAGATGAAGCAAGGAAAAAAATAAGTGAAGCCAATAAAGGTAAAAATCACCCGTTATTTGGAAAAGCTCATTCAGAAGAAACTAGATTAAAAATTAGTGAAGCTCTAAAAGGTAAAATCAAGGGTAAAATTCCTCTGTTATTAGGGAAAACTCATTCCGAAGAGACTAAAACTAAAATCAGTGAAGCCCATAAAGGTAAAACTCATTCAGTAGAAACGAAAACTAAAATCAGTGAAGCCCATAAAGGTAAAACTCATTCAGTAGAAACTAAAGCCAAATTGAGTGCAGCTCTAGGAACATCGCTAAAGGTTCTGGATTTTGAAACGAATGAGACCATAATTTATGCTTCTATCAAAAAAGCAGTAGAGGAGTTAGGTGTTCCACGTTCAACACTTTTTTATAATTTCCAGAAAACGAATAGCTTTATATTCAAAGGTCGCTATCAAATCGAAAAAATCAAACCAATTTTCTAGCGTCCTCCCCTTCGGCCCCCCGGCCCTCCTTTCTCATTTATTTCATTGAAATAAACGGGGAAAAGTCGGAGGGGTATTAAAAGCTTATCCGCGGCCGAAAGGGGCCCCATTAAAGGGAGAATTAATTAGTTTAGTCCAGGGGGGATTTCTTGCCTCATTTTTACTATAAGCTAGATCTGGACAAAGATGCTTCTCCTATTTCCTAACGCAAAAAAACGGGTTTAAAAATTATTTAAACCTAACCCATTACAAGAAAAATTATACTTTAATAAAGAATACTTACCTAAAACTTTGTTTGAGTTGAAGGTATAGTCTAATCCAGTATGAAAGTACTGGTATAAATGCAGCAAGTTAATATTAGATGTAAGCAGTATTGCCTAGATAAAACGATTATCAAATTAATGAAAAAATATCTAATATTAGACCCGAAACCTAGTGATCTTACCATGGTCAGGGTTATAAAAGCCCGAACGGGTCAACTAAAAGGGATGAGCCCCTTTAAGGCCCTCGAGTAAAAGTGAACCTTTTGCTAAAAACCATCAAATTGACGGGGACTCCCTAAAGCAATCTTAACCAACCAAATATAGAAATATAGTTTGGGGCGCAGGTAATGACTCGCGGTACGGTAAAATCAGGATTGATGCACGAAAGGAAATGGGAAATCCGCAGCCAAGCACCACTTATTAATAAGTGGTGTGCAGTTCATCGACTAGATGTTGGTTGGCGCAAGCTTAAAATATAGTCAAGCCCCACTCAAAAGAGTGCAGGATAATATAGTTTTTTTTAAATAACCATGACCTAAATGTAGGTTTACAATGGGAGTTGACGCACCCCGTTATGTGCAGACCTTGGTCGAGCGTTCGTACTTGTGGCATAAGTTTTCTTCCCTATTCTTCTCTAGGCAGTTCCAAACCTTTGGCTTCGCATGGTAATAGAAAAAAATTCGTAGTGGACCAAACTTCGTCTGTAGGTTGAAATCAGAAAACTTACAGGCCACCGCATGCTTAGGCTTTGCTGTGCCGTGAGGGGATAAGGTATGATTTTAAAGAGTCTCTTTTAAATGTTTGTGCGTTCCTCCTTACTCGAAAGGTAAGAAATAAAGCAAGATGGTTAGCCGTGAAAGCTTTACTATGTTCGTATGATAGAAGACGGGTTGAGATACCCGGATAAAAAGAGGGGAGAACTTTTTGAATCGGTCCGTTTTGCTGTCTAGGAGCGGGCTGGGGTGAAAAGTAGAATAGAGAAGGGGTGGAAAACCCATGAAGTGTATAGTTCTATTTGCATTTAAGTCTCGAAACACGCGCAAAGACCAGCTTAGAACTTTTATCCCTACTATAGACACGGTTATTTATATTTTATTAAAATCACTACTATGAAAACAAATAACAAAAATAATAATTTTATTTCTTCTTGCAAACTTAACTCAGATGATAACCGCAATATTAACTTTATTGACATGGAGCCTATAGTTAAATATGATGATGCCGATGTTGATAAAGTTAAAATCTTCGCAGACAACCGTAATAAATCAGGTGTATATCGCTGAATTAATAAAAAAAACGGCAAAACATATGTTGGCAGTTCAATTAATTTAAGCGTTAGACTCTACACTTATTACAGTCTAGCCTCTTTAGCCAAAAGTAACAGACCCATAGACAGGGCACTTTTAAAATATGGATTTTCAAATTTCAGTTTGGAAATCCTAGAATTCTGTGATACAGATAATTTATTAAAGAGAGAGCAATACTACATGGATTATCTAAATCCAAACTATAATATTGTAGAAACAGCAGGATCTACCTTAGGGTACAGACACACTCCAGAATCTCTTGCAAAAATGAGAGATTTTGTATTAAGTGAAGAGGTTAGAGAAAGAAAAGCTCTGTCCACTGAAAATGCTACAGCTTCAAGAAGAATTTCTATAGTAGTTGAAAATATTTTAACTAACGAGAAATCGGAGTATGTTAGTTTAACAGAAGCAGGTAAAGCCCTAGGAGTATCTTTCAAATTAAAAACTTATGACATTCATTGGATTTAATTTCTTATTCTTGGTATTGGGGATTTCTTTTTATAATAATAATTAAATAATATGAAAAATAAAAATAAAAATACAAACATACCGGAGGCTTTTGTCCCTATTATAACTTATAAAAACGCTGACACTTTGAAGGAAACCATTCTTGAAGAAAACAAATTCAAATCTGGGGTCTACCGATTTGTTAATTTAATAAACGGTAAGTCTTATGTTGGTAGTAGTGTTAATTTGAGAAAGAGATTTAATTTCTATTATAGTGGTAGTTCTTTATTAAGAACGAAAACAACTAGCGTAATAGCTAATGCCCTATTGAAGAATGGATATTCTAACTTTAGTCTTGATATACTAGAATATTGTGATTCGTCTGAAACAATTAAAAGAGAACAACATTACCTTGATCTTTTGAAGCCCGAATACAATATTTTACCTGAAGCAGGTTCAAGCTTAGGTCATAAACATACTGAAGAGACTTTGGCTAAACTTAGAGCGTCGTGCGGCCTTCGGCCGCACGATGCATCCCCCCTCCTCCGGAGAGGGGGACGCTAGAGCTTTAGATTCCTCAGAGGAAACAAGAAAAAAAATTAGTACAGCTATGCAAGGTAATCTGAATCGTTCAGGTAAAGGAAGTATAGTAGAGGTTCTTGATTTAGAGACGAATGAGACTTCTATTTTTCCTACATTTATAGCAGTAGCAAAGATGTTAGGTGTATCAAAACAAGCGGTCTCTCATCAATTTAAGAAAACGAATTGCTTCATTTTTAGAGATCGCTACCAAATAAAAAAGAAAGCTAATACTTAGCTTATACAGAAAAATTACCTAAAATCTCACCCACATAGTGGAACACTATGTGGGTGAGGGAGAGTTTTTTTGGGGGGATTTCAAGAGGGTAGGGTTTCCCACAATTATACCGTAATACGTTATGGGATCGCCCGCCCTAATAGCTGCTGTAAGTCAAGCACTTTTATCTAACCGGATACTAAAAAAAACGTATTCAATTAAAAGAAAAACATAAAAAAACTAATTATCTGATAAATGGGTAGTTTATTAACTATTCAGGGAGAAAAATCTCAGCTCGGTCTGAAGAAGACCAAAGAGATAATCTGTATCGTTGTAAAGATATCCGATGAATTGTGGTAAGTTGGTGAATTTTCGCCCTAAATAAAATGAAAAAATTTAGAATCTGGCTCATAACGGTGAAACCTAAGGCGTATAGCTATGGCAATACCGTGGGAAGTTTATCAAGTGTCTTAGACCAGAAACTATCGATCAAATTAACTCGATATAAGCATTTAATTGCTAATTAGTAAATTGAATGGCTTGATATAACCCCGTAACGACTGAGTCCGAAAGGAGAGACAATATGCATTGCTTACTTAAGTCCAGAAAATTAAGGACTATTTCAGCGCAGCAATTCGCAGCGGGAATAGGTACAGTGCATATGTAATACGCCAGCACTTTACAGTTTCTAGCTTATTATGGTTATTATTTATTGTGACAAATATGTATATTATTTTTTATGTTGCAGTAACTCTCTTATTGTTAGAGAGGGTTTGAGGCTTCGCTTATTGCGCAAACAATGTAGAGTACGGAGTGATCCGTGCTGGAAGTGACTACCCTAACAGAATCATCAGTAGGAGCAGCCTACCAGTAGGATGCAGCCTTAACGAAAGTTAGAGTGGTGGCCTTTGATAGGCAACTGTTGATAGATGGTGCGCCCTAAAGCAAATGAGAAGTAAGGGACGCGGTATGTCCGAGTCCGATTTATTAAGGGCTGACGATTAAGTATAGCTGGTATACCAGCATTTAAAATAAATTTAAAATGAAAACAAATTATAATTTTACAGAAGGATGGTTTAGTGGATTTACTCAAAGCGACGGTTGCTTTACTATAGCATTTGAAAAAAGAAAATCGGGTTTATTGGTAAGACCTAAGCCTATTTTTGTTTTAACTCAAGATATTAGTGAATTAGATATGTTTAAAAAATTACATCTTCATTTAGGTATTGGCTATATAACAAAAAGCAAGATTAATGTATCTTTATATGTTACATCCTTAGCTGATATAAAAAATGTATTATTCCCTATTTTTGATAAACATCCGTTAAGATATGGAAAACGACGATCATATTTAATATTTAAACATGTAGTAAATATGATGTTAAATAAGGAACATTTAAAATTAGAGGGTTTACTTTCAATTATCCATCTTAGTTTTTGAATGAATAAAGAAACAAGTACACGAACGGAAGAATCAAAAACAAAGCTTATAGACTTTTTAAGGGATAAACATGGAGAATTACCTGAATATAAAGAAACAAGTATAACTAATGATCTGCCGATTGCACCAATGTCTTTAGATTTTATAACAGGGTTGATAGACGGTGATGGTAGCTTTAATGTATCTTTTCAACTTAAGCCTTATAGGAGAGTAAAATTTAATTTTACAGTTGTTCAAGAAACATCATGTAAAGAAGTATTAAATGAACTTAAGGCTTACTTTGGGTGTGGAAAAGTATATGATTTACCTTCTTCAGCTAGTCGTTATCAAGTTGAAAATCAAGATTTAATAATGAATAATATAGCACCTATTCTTAATAATGTAAAATTTAATACTGAAAAATCAGAATATTATAAAGCAACAATTAAGGCAGGTGAAATTCTAAAAACAGAAGGTATTAAATCGGATGAAAGTTTTAAAACAATAATAGATTTAGTGTATGATATAAATAAGTCAGGAAAAAGACGTAGACTAACAAAACAAGAATTCATAGAAATGATGATGAAATCTTAGAATGCTTCTTTTTCTGTTTCGCTGTTTTGCATTTGGTCTTTTTGGGTATTTGCTTCTTCTCTGGAACTTACTGTCCCTATAATTAAGGTATTAACAAAAATAAACCTAACAATATAAAAAATAATAAAAATAACAATATAAAAAATAATAGCCTAACATAAGAGTAAAGTTGAAGGTATAGTCTAAATTGCAGTGAAAGCTGTAAAAGTTTGGAAAGACAAAACTGACTAGGAATAGCTGGTTTTCCGCGAAACCTATCTAAGTAGGTAATTTAAATAACATCATAGCAGGTACAGAACTGAGATCTCATATCAACTTATTGATTAGTTTTAATCAATTTTTTTAATATCGGGGAATCGTGAAGATTTTACTGATGAGTAATCATCCTCGGAATGGTAATGATGAATGTTGAATAATCAGACATGAATAGAGCGTAGGCTGCTCTAAATTGTGTAAAAGAGCCAAACTCCGGAAAACCCCTAAAGCTCTAGTAACCAAAGCTATCGAGGAAACTTGGTAGCCGGCCCTGTTAATGACCAGGGGTAAGGTAATATCACTAGAGATGATAGAAATTGAAATGGGCTATCGCGGATCTAAATCAGACAGTGTCTGTAAAAGAGCAACGAGTAGACGGTTCTTCAGCATCTTAGGATGCTGTAAGGTGTACTCTAGTCGCCGGGAAACCGGTTTTTGAGTGAAATAAAAATTAATTATAGGGTAATCCTTACCATAACTAAAAGTGGATTACAAAACCATCGAGGGGTCATTTGGACCTCTTTGAAAAATAAAAAAATTCTTTGTGCAGATTTAGCGATTTCAATGGGTAATAATTCAATAGCAGTTTTGGAAGTGTCTTTCGCCCAAGGTGGCGATAAAAAAAAATGGAGTCTGGCCTCTTGGTAGGCTAGAATAGAATTCAGAGGGCGGTTTTCGAGAGCCAAGTATGGGAAAGGTGCTAACACCTCCTTTTTTATACTCCTGCGAATATATTTTAGTGATTATCTTGAGGTTAGAGTCCCTGGAATTGTTTCCCCCTTGCAGATATGAATAAGGAAATAATATTTAAGAGATTGGTCCTTTGATAGAGAGAGGCTCGGGCCACAAGTTCGGGCTAGAGTACTAACTGTTAAGAATAACAGGTAGGAGTGAGGAAGGTGTGGTGATTTCAGTGATATCCCCTCCATCCTTCAGTCACCTATCCGTAAGGAGGCTAACCAATAATGTCCTTCTTAATAGGAAATAGTACTGACTACTATAAAAAGGAAGAAAATCCCTTTTGACTAGAATTCTTTTTATCCTAGAGCAGTAGTATATGGTGGTATCCGGGCTTGAGGTTCAAATCCTCAGGGTATACCCACTGACTTTAATCTTAATTATTAGGAACTTAGGAGTTACCTGCAATTGCGGACCCTTTCAGTGACTTTGATATATATAATACCAGCCGTTACAATAATGAATAATAATTTTTTAGGTTTAGAAGCTGCGCCTGTTTTAAGACCGGCGTACATTTCAGGGTTCATAGATGGTGAGGGTAGTTTTGGAATCTACCTGCAAAAAAATTCTAAATACCAATTAGGGTATCAAGTAAAATATGAGTTCGCTATAGTAGTTCATAGTAAGGATCGAGCTTTATTAGAAAAGATAAAACTCTCTTTTAATGGTGTGGGTGGTTTAGATAAACATGGAAAACTATCGGTTAAGTTTCGAGTTTCATCCATAAAAGATATCTCAATACTTATAGACCATTTGGATAAGTATCCATTGAAAACTCAAAAACTAGCTGATTACTTATTATTTAAAAGAGCCTTTGAGCTAGTTCAACGTAAAGAACATTATACTCCTACAGGTTTCTGTGAAATTTTAAGTATTAGAGCTGCTATGAACTTAGGTCTTTCAGACTCTTTAAAGGAAGCTTTTTCAGATGTTGTTTCTGCAGAAAGACCTAAAGTTGAAGACCATATGATCTCAGATCCTAATTGACTAGCTGGGTTTGTGGAAGCTGAGGGATGTTTTTATATAGGTATCACGAAACCTTCTGGTAAAGCAGGAGGTTGAGTCCAATTAAAATTTAAAATTACTCAACATAGTCGTGATGCCTTATTAATGGAAAGTTTAGTTAAATATTTAGATTGTGGAAATGTCTATACAAAATCCTCCGTAGATGTGATGGATTATGAGGTTTCAAAATTATCTGATTTAGCTGAAAAGATTGTCCCTTTCTTTAAAAAATATCCACTAGAAGGTGCAAAGAAGGAAAATTTTGAAGATTTTTGTAGAGCAGTGTCTTTGGTTGAATCTGGAGCTCATCTAACTAAATCTGGTTTAGAAGAGATAATAAGAATAAAATCAGGGATGAACACTCAAAGAAAATTTGAAAAGTAAGAAATAAGTAACTCAAAATTAAAGATACCACAATAGCCTAGCCCGAAAACTATTTATAGTTGGGCTAAAGTTAGTGGAGCGAGAATGCTAAGGTTGTATGTCAAAAGGGAAACAGCCCAGAACAAGTGTTATAGTAAGGTTCCAAAATTATTATTAAGTGAAATAAAGGAAGTCTTTTTTTAATTCGATCAGGAAATAGGCTTAGAAGCAGTCATTTTTTGAAGACCTCGTAACAGAGCACTGGTTAACATTGAAAAAGGCATTGAAAATTTAACGGATCTAAAATAATATACCGAAACCTTGTCCATAGTTATAATAGCTTTTTTTAATAATTATGGGGTAGCGGAACGTAGGGTATATAAAAGAATTTTGGTCTTTTTAAGAAAAATAATATAACCCTAGTGATAATGCTGATATGAGTAACGATAAAGGCCAGCCTACGGGTTGGCCTCGCCTTAAGCTTATGGTATAAATGAAAGTAACGGCCTCTAAGTTTATTAACCTAAAGGACTAAATGATGAGAAAACCTTGTTTATGCAGCACAACCTTTAAATCTTATTACTAAATAGGGGGAGGTTTAATCCCAGAACGGTCCCTCAAAAATTGAGGGCAGCTATTTAGTAAAAGATAAGTGATGAAGAGTTCTGGAAAAATGATAAACATATAACCGTACCTAAATACCATCTCAGGTAAGCAAGTAGAGAATACGAAGGCGTTTGAGTGAACAATCATAAAGGAACTCGGCAAAATAACTCCGTAACTTAGGGATAAGGAGTACCGTTCATCTTAATTAATATCAAGAAAAGTTTAGGTAGCATAAAATCGAGTTGTACGACTGTTTAATTAAAACAAAGCACTTTGCATAAAGATGACAAGTCTAAGTATTAAGTGTGATCTCTGCCCAATATTTGTAGGATAACGAATAAGCTCAGTGGATAACACAAGATTGGCTTAAGAGGAATCTCTGATTAATGGCGGCCTTATCTATAAGGGTCCTAAGGTAGCGGAACACCCTGGCCGTTAAATGCGGTCTTGCATGAATATAGAGCTCCAAGGGTAGCTCGACTATTACCAAAATAATATTAATTTACGAGAGTTATGTATTGTTTGCATAACTTTAATTAATGGAATACTGGCCTCTTGGCAGGCTAGGGTGGATTCAGAGGGCGGCTATCAAGAGCCAAGTATGAATAAGGTGCTAACACCTCCTTCTTTGTACTCCATTGAATATATTTTAGTAACTACCTAGAGGTTGGAGTCCCTGGAATTTATTCCCCCTATGAGATATGAGATAGGAAATATTGAGATCCTACAGACTCTTAATCGGTAAAGGGTGGCAGGATCACAAGTTCAGCCAGCCATCTGATGTATATGTACAACAACTTGAGTTGTTTTCCGATTTCATTGCGAAGCGGGTCTCTTAGAGACCTCGCTAGACCACTTGAGAAGTCGACTAATCAATAATGTCATTCGTACATAAGTCAGCCGCTCATCTTGTTAAGTTATTCGGACTAAAGTCGAATAGCGTAGCTGAGGACCAAAATCCCTCAGGCAGCAAGACCCAGCCTATTAAGCGTTATAAAGATTCCAATAGGAACTATTAAGTTACCTCAAGACGGCGGACACTTTCAGTGGCTTCAATATAAAATATCAACAGTTACAATGACAAATAATAATTTTAATACTGGTTTAAACCCAGTGGCAGTTTATTCAAATGCTGAGCTTCAAAAGAAACAGATTTTAGAAGAGAACAGAGGAAAATCCGGGATATATCTCTGAACTAATAAATTAAATGGTAAGTCGTACGTAGGATCTGGAGTAGATTTAAAGAATAGACTCAAAAATTACTATTCATTAAATTTAATGGAGACTAAAATAAAGTTAGGCCAAAGTGCTATCTACAGTGCTATACTAAAATACGGGCATTCTAACTTTAAACTAGAGATCCTAGAATATTGTGAACGATCCGATGTGATAGATAGAGAAGAATACTATTTTAATCTCTTGAAACCAGAGTACAATCTCTTACCGACAGCCGGATCTTGATTAGGGTATAAGCACTCTGAAGAATCTAAAAACAAAACAAGGGCGTCTCTAATCGGTAAAAATGCGGGGGAAAACAATCCAATGTTTGGAGTACTAGGAGAAAATCATCCGAGATTTGGAAAAACTCATTCAGAAGAAACCAAGTCTAAAATGAGTGAATCTAGCGGTATAGCAGTCGAGGTTATTGATCTTGAGACTGCTGTTCGTTCTAACTATGTTTCAATGACTAAAGCAGCAGAAGCTGCCCCCCGAATAACCCCCTCTCATCTTCGATGAGAGGGGTGAGGGGGGGCTGCATCTCTTTTCTTTCAGAAAAGGACGCTTTAGGTGTATCCTAAAAATTTAGGCGGCGCTGTCTAAACGATTTAAGCAAACTAATTGCTTTATCTTGAAAGGTAGATATCAAATAGAAAAGAAATAAATGGGTTAATCCCTTCCTTACAGGTGCAATAGCTAAACCTCTGTTTATGTATACTAAGGATTTATCAGAATTAATTTATTCTTCGGATGCTCAAGAAGATTTTATATTTAAGTTAAGAATTCACCATAGTATATTTAGTAAAAGCTTAAAGACAGGTGCGTATTATTTAGATAAATATGTCTTTACGGATAAACCCCTTGTTGGAGCGAGAGAAACTGGAATGTCGGTAACAGATGTATGTATTATGTTAGACAAAGACAGACTTGAAATACAAAAGACTAAAGGTAGAAAAGTATGTATAAAAGCTGTTGATGATAATAATACTAAACTATTTGATAGTATTAGTACTTGTGTTGAATATCTTAATACTATAGCGAGGGGGCGCGCACAGCGCGCCCCCTTGCACCTCCCCCCTCCGGGGGGGGCGCTCCTTCTAATAAAACAACTTTGTATAGACATATTAATTCAGGGAAACCTTATCAAGGCTATATATGTCAATGAGAAAGTGAAGGAACTACACCTGTTACAGATAATAGTGTACAAGTTAAGGTTACTCATATTCCAACAGGTAAAACTGAGACATTTCCTTCATTTAGGAAAGCAGCTTTATCTTTTGCTCCTAAGTATATTACAACTGGTTCAACTATTAAAGTTTTTGCTGAAAATGGTGAACTTTTCAAGGGTGAGTACAGTATAACTATTTAACTGTATAATAATTTATATATTGAGAGTGATACAAATTAAAAAAAATAGGCATTTATGCCAGGTAATAGTAGGATTGAGTCTAGGAAACTCAATCTTATGTGCGATAAAGAGGCAAACTCCGGGGACATCCTAAAGCTCTTTTAACCAAAGTATATTGGAAACATTATAACTGGCCCGATTAATGACTCGGGGTATGGTAATATCAAAAGAGATAGACGAAAGTAAAATGGATTATCGCGGATCTAAGTCAGAATTAGTTTAAAATAATTACAACTATCTGTAAAAGAGCAACGAGCGGATGCTTCTTCACATGTTCTAAATTAGAATAATAGTGTAAGGTGCGCTCTAGTCACCACGAAAGTGGCTCTTAAGCGAAATTTAGTAACTTAAGATTAAAGATATCACAATAACCTCACCTAAGGATATAATCTAAGGTATAAGTTGTGAAACGGAATGATTTAACGATACAACAGCTGTCTCTATGATTGGCTCAGTGAAATTGGAATAGCAGTGAAAACGTGTAGCCATGCTCTAATAATAGAAATAATTAGGGGGTGGCGTTACGCTGCGTTGGTGAGAATCCAACTCTACAGTGCTTAGTTACACCTTATTAAAAATGGCTTCACCGATCAATAAAATAAAAAAATCGGTCGGGGGGGTAGGTGTATCTAACTAAAATGTTAATTACAGGAAATTACTTTATCAATAGCTTTATCAAAACCGACGAAGTTGTATTCAACTTCATCGGTCTTGACTTTACGACCAAGGCGTCTTTCAGATATGCGTAAGTATATTATTTATTTTACCAATATGTTAGTATTGGTGTTACAAAACCAGCTTGAGTCATTTTGAGCTGGTTAAGATGGCAATCTACATTTATATTATGAAAAAAAAATGAAATTATTACTATTATTATTGATATCTTTAGATCTATTTATCTTATCTAGTCATTCAGGCTTTTTTATCCCGTTACTTATATGGATTCTAAATGACTTTAGTCAAAGTCAATTTGTACAAGAATACCATCTAGTAAGTAGTCTGGATCTTTCTTCCGCTTTGCTTTTACTTGTTTCTAATAAAGATTTAGCTGAAGGTAAAACTTACTCCACTAACTTAGATATGTTCTATCAATGGTTTGTGGGGTTTTCAGACGCTGAGTCATGTTTCAGCATTGTACCAAAAAAAGACACTAAAGGTATAATTAATCGTTTTACTTTTATGTTTTCAATAGGGTTACACATTGATGATATAGATGTTTTGAATACTATTCAAAAGTTATTAGGTGTAGGTATAGTTAGCAAAAGCAATAATGAATGTAAATTTACTGTTAATGACATAGAAGGTATAAAGAAATTAATTGCAATTTTTGATAAATATAATTTGAATACTACTAAGTATTTGGATTATTCAGATTTTAAAGAAGCTTTTAACTTATATCAAGATAGAGGCGGTGTAGCCACTGAAGAATTAAAGCAAAATATCTTAAATTTAAAAAATAGAATGAATACTAATCGTGTTAGTTTTGATTTGCCCTCTCACCATGAGATAAAAATAACTAGTTATTGGTTATTAGGCGCGCCGCTCTCCCCTTTCTCTTATTTTATAAATAAAATATGAAGAAAGGGGAGACTTATAGAGGGTGAGGGCTCATTCAATTTGTTTAGAAATGAGTTAAAACCTACCTTTGGAGTATGTTTAAGTGAACTGCAACTTCCAGTCATTAGTAAAATTAAAGAGTTTCTTGTGCAAAACTTAGGTTTTGACAGTAATTCAATGTGAAAACTAGAACAAACAGCTGCAATAGGTATAAATACCCAAAAAGCGTCGCCCCCCCCTCACCCCTCTCATCGAAGATGAGAGGGGGTTATTCGGGGGGGGTGATGCAGCTCCCCTCTGAGAGAGGGGGCAGCTAGAGGAAATAGCAAAAGTAGTGTTTTACTACTCATTAAAAATACTCAGATTCTACAGAATCATTTAATACCTTTTTTTGATAAGCTTGTTTTCTTAAGCAAAAAGGGAAAAGATTTTATTGATTTTAAAATAATCTGCCAGGCTATTTATAATGGGGCTCAAAGGGATGACAAACTTAAATCTTTAATAATCAAATTGTCTTATACTATGAACAATTTCAGATTGTCTTCTTCTAAAGAGGAAATTAAAAATATGACTAAGGAGGAGTTGTCTTTACTTAAAGATAGTTCACCTTTAGTGGAACATTTACCTGATGGGCGTGTTCGAGATATTAACACCAAAGTTATAATACATCAAAGTTGTAGTAGTATATATGTAATAACAACCCCTGTAGGTGAAATATTGAGAGTGCAGTCTTTAATAGAATGTGCAAATATTGTTGGG
This sequence comes from Morchella sextelata, assembly GCF_020137385.1. NCBI lineage: Eukaryota > Fungi > Ascomycota > Pezizomycetes > Pezizales > Morchellaceae > Morchella > Morchella sextelata. The sequence continues at coordinate 250,550 of NW_025408644.1, forward strand.
GTTAACATTAAGACATTAAGTAAGTATTTAGATAATGAGCCAAATGGAGTTTCATTGAAAAACCATGAGGTAAAACGAGTTAGAGTTTATTATTAAAGATTTTTGACAATGTATGCATGAAATTTTAAGAATATGGATTTGAGGGAAGGATACAACCAAACAAATTCATGCGTTGTAGAAAAAGAAAGGTGAAAACGGTTAATGACTTCCCAGTTAAAGACCGTCGGCAGTTGTATATGTCGCTACAGACTGGTTCGCCGGGGCTGGGCTGAGATGCCCGTCCGAATGTACAGTCGGGTGTTGTAACGAGTGTGAAATCGTAGAGAGGAAGGGATAATCTAACTACACACAGTAGGAATCCATAACACGGTGGAAGAAAACTCTCTGATGGGCAAGCCATCTTAATTTAATCAGCACTGGAAGATACTGTTTACCTCTAGATAGACGAGAAGACCCTATGCAGCTTTACTGTTACTAGCTATTGCATATGGTAGGGCAAAGTTGTAGTGTATAAGGTAGTTGGTTAGATAGAATTGAAACACCTTTACTTTAAACTATCATATAGCTGGGAAGCCGGATTATTACGTCCGAGCATATCCCCCTCGAAATAGCAAATGGCCACCTCTCAGTCCATGGGCCTTCGGCCCAGGGATGAAGGGTGGTGTTAATTTTAACAACGTTTGTTAAATTAGGGTGACCATATTATCATTAAGTAATGAATAAAAGAATATTGGCTAGGTGGCAGTTTATGCGGGGCACAGATCCCATAAAGAGTACCTGGGTGTATCCAAAATAGAAAAAAATACTAGTGCATGGGGCGCTTTGCGCCCCAAGCCTTATTTTAAATTTAATTAAATTTAAGGTAATTTCATTATTATCTTTTTAAAATGTTTTATATAGTTTATATAAAATTAAATCAAGTATGAATCTATTTTAGTTAGAGACTTTATTTATCAAGAAAGTAAGAGTTAACTATATGGAAAATAGTGGAGAAGTATAAGTATTAACTGTACTAATGTATGGTAATATATTTTAGTTGCTTAAATCTGGCTTGAGGCCTTATGAAAAGCGATTTTTATTTTTATCTCTGAATAAGTTTAATGGCTTAAACTTGCTTTACTGTCTGACCTACGAGTCTATCAGTCGCGTAAGCGGGGCATACGATCACAAGATGCAGAAAGGAAAGGGTCTTGGATTATTGAAAAAAGCTACGCTAGGGATTACAATTACCTGTTAGTCCTCCAACTCTCGAAAGAGTTGGTAATTAAATTGGGTGAATTTCAAGAATAACTTTAATAATTTTAAAGTCAACTTGATGCGAAGCTTATTTGAGCATCATAGTTAAATTACTATGTTAAATAAGAACGTTCAACGACTAGAAGGTGAGTTATGTTAACAATAATCCTTCCACGAGTGCCCAACACCTTAAGTTTTTATCTTTTATGCTGGTTTATTAGAGTATAAAATTAAAATTTAAGGACTTTTACACGACCAGGTCGGTCGTTTTATAAATTTATTACAAATCCTTCTTATTTAAGAATATTCTTAAATCTATTAAGCCTTGTAATAAAAAAAAATCAAAGTTCTACTGACAACATTCTATCACCCTCACTTTTCCATTTTACAACACGTGTTGCAAATGGAAAGGGGGGGGCATGTGCTGGATTCTTTGGCTCAGCCCTTTAACTAGGCTGGCCAATTTCATTAATGTTTAAGAATGTTAAGGTTTATATAATAAAAAGCATTATTAATAAAACCAACTACAGTAAAAAAAAATATAAATTTTAATATGTTTCAACTATTTTTCAATTATTATATATTATTGCTGGATGTATTTATACATAACTTTAGCCTTGTTGATTCTGTTTTATTCGTTGTCCCGGCCTTAGGCTGCGAAGCTACCGCACAAAAGATATCTACAATAACAAAAGCCCAAGTTATCGGACTTGGTCCGAATAGCCGATTACTAAAACAATATAAGGAATCTTTGGTTGAGTTATCCCCAATACAAAGGGAAGCAGCAATAGGATTGATGTTAGGAGATGCTAGTTTACAAACTCAAAATGGAGGGAAAACTTTTAGAATGAAATTTGAATGAGGAGATAAGAGTAAATTTTATTTAGATCATGTTTTTAATTTATTTGATGAATGGGTTTTATCGGATCCCCATCAAAAAATTAGACTGAGTCCTGCAGGCAATAAAATTACAAACTGAGGGTTTCAAACTATGAGTCATGAAGCTTTTAATTTTTTAGCCCAGTTATTTTTAAACCTACGGACAAAAAGTATATCAACAGATTTAATAAAAAACCATCTAACTCCTAGAGGGTTAGCTTATTGATTCATGGATGATGGAGGAAAATTAGATTATAATAAAAACTCTAAAAATAAAGGTGTTGTATTGAATACTCAAAGTTTTAAAGACAAAGAAGTTGAAATTATGGCACAACAATTAATGGAGAAATTTAATCTTGATTGTGAAGTTCGATCTAATAAGGGAAAGAAAGTCATAGTTATCAAATCTTCTTGTTATCCAAGATTTTTATTTCTAATAGACCCGTACATTTTAGCACAGATGAGATACAAATTGCCCTAGATGTGTGTTAATTCAAACTTAACCATATTAGGCATTAAATAAGGTGGTTACATAGTCTGAGCCATTTTGTAAGATATGGAAGCAAAAGATAAATAGCTTTTGCGATAACAATTCTGAACAGGCTAATTGCGTCAGAGAGTACATATTGAGTACGCAGTTTGGCACCTCGATGTCGGCTTAGCTTATCCTCGTGAACGCAGAAATCATGAAGGGTACGGCTGTTCGTCGTTTAAAAAGCTACACGAGCTGGGTTAAATACGTCGTGAGACAGTATGGTTTCTATCTTCTAGGGGGAATTAGAGTAAAATAAGGGTTGACCCTTCGTACGAAAGGAGTTGGGTATAGTAACCTCTGGTTTACCTGTTGTTTATTGTGTCCGATATTAATATCACCGGGCGGTTTTAAAAACCACCTGTCCTTGTTTATTCCCTAGCTAGGGAGCATACAAGGGAAAGATAATTTCTTTGTCTATATACGGATTTAGGTTCGGATAGATAAAGATAGGGGAGTTACTATCACTTAAGTAATTTTATAGCATAGGCACGGCAGGAAAGCTACGTTTTTTAAGGATAAGGGCTGAATGCATGTATGTTCGAATCCCACTTTAAGATACTCTTAAAAAAAATACGTGGTATACTACTACGATTTATGTGTTTAAAACATATTACTAATAGGTTTTGACTGTAAGGATTGCAATCTTTAGGTAAAAAATACTAATTTATTATACACTGGATAATACACTTATCGTTAATTTTATTTTTCATTAATAGCCAGCATATCTTCGTAGGGCCACTTAAAAAAAAATTGCTAGCGGAGCAACCCCCCCCCCCTGCATGCATGCACTCCAAGGGGTGGGCGGAGCCGGCCGGCCCCATCATATTTTTTTTACTTTTATATTATTATTTTATTATTAAAAAAATATTAAGAGAACTATGACAATGGGGTTTTATAGCGAAGGGCCGCGCTGCGGCCCTTTGCATCTCGCGCGCTACGCGCGCGGACGCTCCCTAATATGTGGCACACACGACCAAGGCGGTGTGCCACATATTACCCCCCCACCAGGTGTGGGGAGGCCGGGGTGATTGTGCGAAGCGCCCTTGCATGTCTGCATATTCCCCACTTTGCACAAGCCTTGGTCTGCATGCAGGTGCATGCAGTCCCCAGCCCTTCCTGCATGCATGCATATTCAGTGCATGCACCCTCTTCTCGAAGGTGGACGTATGCTAATCCTCCGGATAAGACGAAGTCGGAGCATGGCTACCCGGAGGGTCGGCTGCATTACTTGCATGCATGCGGCCGGCCGGCCGGCCGGCTCCAAAGCTGGGCATACAAAGCAGGGCGAAGCGCCCATCGCCTGCATGCAGGCTGCATGCAGGGGGGGGGTGCAGATGCAGCATGCTTGCATGCGTCCTCGAAGAGGGTGCAGCACTCCCCTACGTTGCCCCTACACACAGCCCATTACCTTACAGGCTAAGGGACCGCCCTTCTCTCCTGCATGCAGTCCATTTCCTACGCAAATGGACTGGCCCCCCCCCCCCCCCCCCCCCCCCCGCTACTTCTCTTCTCGAACAGCCCTCTCTCTCTTTCAGAAAGAGAGAGGTTTTTTGCCGCTAGCTTCGCATGGGGCTGCGCCCTAGCATAAAACAAATTCACCCCTCCCACTTTCCAACCCATCCAACTACTACACGCAGCCTTGGTCGTAGTTGAATGGATGGGTGGGCAAGTGTGGGGGGGGGGGACTCGAAGAGGAGGACTTTTTGAGAGAGGAGGTATCCGTCCCCTACGGGATCAATAGCTGGCCTGCATGCAGAGCCGGCCCTGGCTTTTTTTGTTATTATATAATGTGCCGGCTCCACCACATAGTTTAAAGGCCCGGTTAGCATAAAAGTAATGTGTCCGTTTTGTAATCGGAATAAGTAAGTGCGATACTTGCACTGGGCTATGTTCTTTGTTCTACTCCAGCAGCCCCCCCCCCTTATTCCTGCATTTAGCGAAGCCAAACAATTTTTGGTCTGCATGCATGCGACTTTGTCTTATTCGGAGGATTAGCGGTTGAAGCACCCCCCAGAGCCCCTCTGGCCTTCGCCACTTCGCCGCTCTGTCCTTGCAGGGGACTGGAAGTTCCAGTTCCAGTTACTCTGGAAACAAGGACTGCATGCATGCACGCGGAGCCAAGAGCGTCCCCCGGTAGCTTCGCAACCGGGGGGGGGGGGATGCATCCCTCTCTCTCTTCGAGAGAGAGGGACGCTCTGGGGGGGGGGGACTTTGAGCGGTCATTTTTTTTTTAACAAGTAAAAAAAATAAGCATGGCTGCACCCTCTTCCTACACCAGCCTTGCTTGGTCGGTATTGGACTAGCCATGTCTCCGAGAAGCCTGCGCATGCTATCATATACCGCAGATGGTGGAAAAGGAATAAGAAATCAAAATAAAAAAAAGAAAGTCTGCGCTGCCCCCCCAGACCCCTCTCATTGAAGATGAGAGGGGGTAGTCCGGGGTGGGGGGGGGTGGGGGGGGTACAAATTTAGCATACATATCTATTGCAGCGCCCCTTGGTCACACGCTGTTTCCATCCTCCGGCTCAATAGTCAAGTTGGTTAAGACATAACGTTTTCACCGTTAAAGGCGGGGATTCGAATTCCCCTTGAGCTCTTTAAATTCAGTGCTTTATACTTTTATATCTTCAGGTAATACTCCGGCAGCCTCAGCTTCCTGGAGCGGGAATAAGCAACGCTGCGTAGCAGGCGCCGCTCCGCGTATTTTGAACTACCAGCTACACAGCTACTTGGCTCCGCTTAAAAATAAAAATAAATTATTTTTTTTAAGGTACCGCTTGCTGGCTAGCCTAAAAAGGCTGCTTCGATCCCAGGGAAGCACCCCTCTTGAAAACCTTGCACAACTTCGTTAAGCTGGGGGCCATGTTTTTTTTGTTTTTGTGTCTTGTCTTTGTCCTGCTCGCGTAGCAAGTTACAACTACATATGTAGTTGTAACAAAACTTCGTTAGCCCCGGAGCCAAAACCGACCCTTTACCTGTGGCTCACACCAACAACTCCGACCCGGTCGTAGCCGAGCCTACGTGAGGGTTAAGGAACAGGGTCGGTTTTGGCTCCGGAAGTTGTGCAGAAACTGGAACTGGGTAATTTGTTTTTGTTTTTTTTTGCGCCCCCAAATTAAGGGGGCGCTAGTACCTGTTCCTGTACCTGTTCCCGGGGACTGCATTTATATTCAGCCAAGGTGGGACCCTAGTGGAGCGGGGGGGGGGGCTGCATGCAGTGTTGGGACCCTAATTGGGAGCCCCACCAGGTCTGCATTTATATTCAGACCTGGTCCGCCTTTTTTCGTCTGAGCCCCGCCCTTCTCTCTCACTTTTTTCATTCTGAAATAAACGGAGAGAAGGGAGTTTAAGGGGGGGGGGAGGGGGTAGGACCCAGGGCTGCTTTTTTTTCTTGCGAAGCGCCCCTGGGATCCGGGTCAAGCCCCCGCTCCGCGTATATTGAAATAATAAAAGGTGGGAGGGGGGGGGGCAGCACTGCATGCTACCATACGGCTCCAGAAGGGTCCCACCTTAAAGGCTGAATATAAATGCAGGCTTTTTCCACACCAATAACTCCGACCCGGTCGTAGCTAGTCTACGTGAGGGAGGCTAGGGGGTGAAGTAGCGGATAAGGATAAGGATGTGGCCGGTTTCACAGGCCAGCAAATTAAAGAAATCTATATGGTAAAAAAAGTAATTATACCATAAGTGGCGGATTAGTGTAGTAGTAACATGATTGGCTCATGTCCAGTAGTCAGAGGTGCAATTCCTTTGTCCGCGTTTATATTTTCTTTTTGTATTTCCCTGCGAAGCGTCCCAATTACTTTTACTTTTTTTCACCGAAGGAGGCACAACTTCGTTAGCCCTGCTTAGAAGTGTGCAGCAGATGCATCTGCTGCATGGCTGCACTTATATTCAGACCTGGTCTATCCGCGTCGTTCCTGTACCTGTACCCGGGGACTGCATGCTGGAAAAGCCTGCATTTATATTCAGCCAAGGTGGGAGCCTAGTGGAGCCGCCCACCCCCCCTGCATGCAGCCTGCATGCAGTGCACACTTCGTAAGCATGCATTTTGTGTTTTGGTTTTTTTTTTGCAAAGCCAAATTTATTTTTCTTATTCCTTCCCTGCATGCGTCCACCTTCGCAGAAGAGGGTGCATGCACAGCACCCCTTCACCCCGCCCTCCCCACACCTGGTGGTGGGGGGGTAATATGTGGCACACACGACCAAGGCGGTGTGTCACATATTACTGGCTCGCGCCCGCAGGGGGGGGGCAAATATGTCCCCCCTCCATCCTACTACTAGTGTAGTACGGATGGAGGGGCGGGCTCGTATTTTTTGGGGGGGGGGGGTAGGGCGGGAGTCTACCCATGCAGTGGCCAGGGTCACGGTCACGGCAGCAGCCCTGGCTAACTAAGTTGTGCAGGGCCGCCCGCCACGGCTCCCCGACCGACCAAGGTGCTGGGCCGCTTGCATGGCTCCGCCAACGAGTGGGCGGAGCCGGCCCCAACATCATATTTTTTTACCTTGCAATTATTATTTTTATTTTATTATAAATAAATATTAAGAGAACTCTGACGGCATTATAAAGCGGCACTGGCCTTTGTAACAACTACATATGTAGTTGTAACTTGCTTTAGCGAAGCCAAGTGAGTGGGAGCCGGGGGGGCACCGCCTCCCCGACCAAGGCGGGGTGGCGGTCAAAATTCTTTTTTAATTTTTAAATTCCATTTAAAAATCCCCACCAGCCTTGGTCGGGCTCCTCTCTCACCAGGCGAAGCCCACTTAAAAAAAAAAAAAATAAATTTTTATTTTTTTAGGCTCCATTTTCGGGCTAGCTTCGCAGCAGAAAATGGATGGAGCCGGTCGGAGGAGCCGGGGCTTCGTTAGGAAGGCTACGGACCCTGGGGGGGGGGGGGGGTCAATGCAGGGGGTAGGGAGCTGGTAAAAGCAAATACCCCTTTAACTGGAAAGAAAAAAGGCTATAGCTTAATTGGCAAAGCAAGCTGCTCATGATAGCTCAGATGAGTGTTCAAGCCATTCTAGCCTTAAAAATGAAACAAGGATCATATTAAACCTTTGGCAATGCACAGCACCCCCTTCAGCCTAATATGTGGCACACCACCTTGGTTGGTGTGCCACATATTACTGGCTCGCGCCCCACAGGGGCAAATATGTCCCCCCTCCATCCTACTACTAGTGTAGTACGGATGGAGGGGCGGGCTCGTATTTGGGGGGGGGGGGTTGGGGGGGGAGGAGGAGTCTACTTTAAATATAAATGCGACCAGGTCGGTTATATAATTATTATAGCGTGCATTTAGCGAAGCCAAAAACAATATTTGTTTCGAGCGGTCAAAATTGGCGCTAGATCTGCATGGGTCGCTTCGGAGCCCAGGGGGGGGGTTAATAAACTTATATTGTTTAACTTGCTTTATTAATTATTTAATTTCTCCTTCCGGGTGGGAGGAAGTTAATAGCCCCTGCTTATCCTTATCCGCCAGTACCTGTTCCTGTTTCCCTGGGACTGCACGCACCCTCTTCTGCGAAGGTGGACGCATGCAGACTGCATGCTGAAAAAGCCTGCATTTATATTCAGCCAAGGTGGGAGCCTAGTGGAGCCGCCCACCCCACCCCTCCCCCACCCCCCTGCATGCAGGATGCATGCAGTGCATGCTAGACCCAAGTTCCTTTGCCACACTATTCCCCATGTTGCGGGGGGGGGGGGGGGGAAGTCAATAGCTGCAAAGGCTGCATGCAGCCTAAAGGATGGGGCTCCGCCCATACGGGCCGACCGACCAAGGTGGGCGGAGCCGGCCCCATTCTTATTTATTTCTTTTTTATTTTATTAGTATTAAAAAATGTTAAGAGAACTATGACATGACAATGGGGGGGTGTTTAATGTCCAGCGGAATGCGCTAGTTCCGTCCCTCCTCCTACATGCGTAGCTGTGGGAGCCGGGTGCTGGTCTGCAGGGGGGTAGCAGCTCACCCCACCCCTTCACCCCCCCGGCCGGCTCCAAGTGAGGGACCCTAGGGGGGGGGGGGGGTAAAAATCACAAAATTCGGGGGGGGGAGCCGGGGGGGAATAGAAGACTGCTTCCTTGAAGCACAACCTTCGGAGGTTGGGCTGCATGGCCTCTGCCCCAATTTTTGCATGCCCTAACGAAGTTGTGCCGACCTTTATCCGGAGGATTAGCATTAACGAAGTAGGGCATGCAGCCCTGTCCACCCTGCAGACCAAGGCTGCTGCTCACCAGCCTTGGTCTGCATGCAGTGAAAAAATAAAGGGACCCTATTGCAGTGCGGGAATAGCAGCTCTTTTATTATTTCCCGGTTTCAAAGCCTGCATGCAGGTGTGGAATACCCCCTGCATGGCTCGACGAAGTCCCATGTATTCCCAGCATGACCCCGGCTCCGGCAAAAGGCCATGCATGGCTATATCGTGTATGGGTCATATCTTCGGCTTCTTGTGTGAATACCCAAATCTTCTCCTTCCCACCTAACGATCCCTCCCAGCAATAATCCAGCAGCATCTTCCCTTGTCCCTGCAGGGGAATAAGGGAAAATGCGGCCTTGGTAACAACAAATTCTCTCATTCATTTCCCTTCTTTGCTGGGAAATGAACGGAGAGGAGTCGGGGGCTATAAATAGAAAAGGTGCAGGGACCCTAGGGAGGCTAGGGCTGCATGCGTCCACCTTCGCAGAAGAGGGTGCATGCACAAACGAAGTTGTGCATGCATACCAAGGCTGGTAGGGACAAGGGAAGGGTAGTGGGTCCCAGTGGAGCCGCCCGCCCACCCTGCATTTATATTCAGCCAAGGTGCGGTGGGGGGGGGGGAATAAGGAAAAGAAAAGAAAATGAAACAAAAAAACTGATTTTATATATTTATTTAATCCGAGTGCTGGAATTGGTAGACAGGATAAACTTAAGACTTATTGATGTAAAGTCGTGAACGTTCAAGTCGTTCTTCGGATATAAAACCACCCATGCATGCAGACCTGGTCGTAGCCACTAAACTTAAGTTTAATCCTGGTTCAGTACCCGGTAGCATGCACAAGGCCCGGCTCCTCTCTCACCAGGCGAAGCCCACTAAAAAAAATAAATTTTTATTTTTTAGGCTCCATTTTCGGGCTAGCTTCGCAGCAGAAAATGGACGGAGCCGGCCAGAGGAGCCGGGGGGGGGGGGGGGGGGGGGCTTCGCTAGGGAGGCTGGGGGGATGCTTTTTTGTTAGTAGCACTCTATTATTGTTAGTCAATGCGGTCACTTTGAGGCGAGAAAGATCAATATTCTTTAACCGGCTAGCTATCCTTATACTGCTATATTCTGGTATTATAGGTTATGATAGTTTATATATTAAAACTTTAGACACAGGAATAGGTATATATGGTGGTTTATTCCATACAACACTCGATCGGTCGCGACCCCCACCGCTGGACATATAGTTTTTCTGGCCCGGCTCCCAGAAGAGCAGCTCCCGGCCGGCTCCGGAGGTTGCAACATGCGTAGCAGTAGGAGCTGCTCTGCAGCTAAAAATCCTTTTTTTTTTATTTTTATTAAAAAATCTCTTTGCACCGGAGCCGGGTGTGGTATTTATAAGTGTTATAGGAGCTATAGTGTTGCTCCCTTCCCCCCTTCCCCTTCCTTCCTGCGCTCTTAACTGCATTTACCCGGCTCCTTGGATTCTTCCTATTGACGGCTCGACGAAGTCAGGCCCGGCTACGCATGTGGCCGGTTTCACAGGCCAGCAGCTCATAATTCTCAAAATACACATATAGTTATATAGTAAGATATAAAAATAAATTAATTAGTAAGATGGGAGAACAATTTACAATAATAGAATATCCTTTAATTATTATTTGTCCACTGCATGCAGACCTGGTCATATGTTATATTTTACTACGACCAAGGCATGTTTATAGGGCCCCTTTTACTATTTATAGATTTGGATTCGACCTTGGGCTAGCGGAGCCATGGCTGCATGCCAGCATATTATTTACGACCAGGTCTGCGTAGCCTGCATGCCAGCATTTTTTTTTTTGGGGGGGGAAGGTAGGGCTAGCGGAGCCATATAAAAAAAAACGACCTTACCTTGGGTGGGAGAAAATCTATTTATCGTATACAAAGCTGGCATGCATTTATATTCAGGCCTGTGAAACCGGCCGGTAACATTTTATTTATTTTTTTTGAGTAGCGCCAACTTCGTAGCCTGCATACCAGCAGTAAAAAAGGATATAAAAAAAATAAAGTTACTTATAATGTTTCATCTATCAAAGATTCAACTAATGTAATTATACCGAGGGGGGCTCGTCCTCCTCAACCTAGCATCATCTTCGATGATGCGTACGCTCACTTGAACCCTGCGGTCATCTACGTAGATGGCCGCAGGGCCCTGAAGGGCCTCGTATCCTTTATTACAAAAAAGATCCGACTTTCTATTATTAAAATCAATTATTGAAATAATGAACCGCAAAGAGCATCTAACTACTGTCCCTTGTCCCTTGTCCCTTGTTTTGTCCTGTACGGGGGGGGGGGCGCAGCGCGCCCCCTGCAGAGGGCCGCGCAGCGGCCCTCCGCTTTCCCTAACGTTACTCCTGTTGAGATACCAGTAGTTGAATTTACAGAAAACCCGGATCCTCATTGATTAGTGGGATTCGTTAATGGAGAGGGCCGGCTCCGCGGCTGCGAAGGGGGGGACAAAATTTTACAAGCCTTGGTCTGCATGCAGGCGGTTTTTTGTCTGCCCCCTACTTCGTTGGGCAAAAAGGGGGGGGGGGAAGGGCGCCTCGGACGTATGTTTTTGGTTTTTTCCCGGCTCTAACAAAGAGGGCGCCCCAAGGGGCCCATAAAAAAAAAATTGGTTATTTTTGGCCCCAGCCACCCTAGCATGCAAACCAAGGTGGGGACAAGAGGTCCACCAGGGGGGGGGTAATCCCCTGCTTACGAAGTGTGTAGCAGTTCTGCCGCAGCGGAGCGGTGTTTTAGCAATATTATTGCCATGCTTGCTACCAGGTCTGCGTGCAGAGCCAGCCAATAAAAAGGGGACATAGTTTAATTGGAAAAACTACGATTTTGCATATCGTTATTTCAGGATCGAGGCCTGCTGTCTCCAATGTCGAAATTCGACTAAATTAATACAATAGCTATGCTTTCTTTGTTTTTTTTACGCGTGACCCAAGTTCCTTTTGCCGGACTATTCCCGTGTTGTTGTCCACCTTCGGAGACAAGTTCCCTGGGGGGGGGACAAGGAACAGTAACAAGTCAATAGCTGCAAAGCCTGCATGCAGCCTAAACGTAGGGGGGCTCCGCCCATCCTTGTTTACTTAAAAATAGGTCTGCATGCAGGCGGTTTTTTGTTTTTGTCTGCCCTACTTCGTTGGGGAAAGGGCAAGGTTTTGTCCAGTTCGGGGGGGGGGGCTACAGGAACTGGGCTAACAAAGTTGTGTGTGGGGGGGAATACAGTAAATAAAAAATACCACAAAAAGCATGGCACAGATGCAGGGAGGTGGAGGAGCCAGAAGGCAGGGCCAGGGGGCCTTCAAAGTGGGAGTCCAAGTTCCCTCACCTTCATGCAAGACCAGTATTGGTCTTGCATGAAGGTGGGAGCCCTGGGGGGGGGGGGGTGGGGGGGTATTTACTGAGGCAGGCAGCAGAAAAATAATATGAGGGGGGCTGCATGCCGGCATAATTATACTGTTAATAAAAATAAACAAAAGCCCTTGTCCGCAGGGGTCTAGCCTGCACACGCCCGCCATGCAGGTGCCCCCCCCCCTGCAGGCGGGCGCCCGCCTGCAGGGGGGGGGGGGTGGGCGGCTCCACTAGGCTCCCACCTTGGCTGAATATAAATGCAGGCTTTTACCTGCATGCACAAGGCCCGGCTCCTCTCTCACCAGGCGAAGCCCACTTAAAAAAAATAAATTTTTATTTTTTTAGGCTCCATTTTCGGGCTAGCTTCGCAGCAGAAAATGGAGCCGGCCGGAGCCGGGAGCCGGGGGGGGGGGGGTTCGTTAGGGAGGCTAGGCTGCTGGGGGGGGGGGGGGGGGGGACTAGCTCCCCTTGACCGCAAAAAATGACCATGCGACTTCGTCGACCGCAGGTCATTTATAGTTTAAAGCTTGAGAAGCTCAATTGGTAGAGCGGGACACTGAAGCTGTTCAGGCTGTAAGTTCAAATCTTATCTCGGGCAACCCACTGGGTTCTAGCATGTTGGCCTAATTGGCAAGGGGTCGTACTACGGATGCGTCGAATGCAAGTTCGAGTCTTGTACGTGCTTCTTATACATCTTATTTAAGCTTAACCTATTTACTCTAGTGTCACTGTAATTATAATAGGTAAAGCGAGCGGCCCCCCTCAAAAATCAGGGGGCCGCTTGCAAGGGGCGCGCTGGGCGCGCCCCTCGCTCTTATAACTGGATGATTACTATATACACTATGTAAATTAAGAAGTAAGTAGCCTTTAGTATGTTTAATTTAATTAATACTTCGTCATGGTTGCGAAGTCGTGTAGGTGCATAATAATCTATATTTATAGATGAAATAATCTCAAAATTTAGTATTCAAATCCCCACATCCTACCTCTCTGCATATCTGGGCGGATTAAACGGATCTAATTGCTGCTGCCCGGAGGGCTGTAAATTAGAAATAACATTTTACGTGGACGAAAAACAAGCCTTGGTCGAACAATGGGCTTATCTTTGGGTAAAAATAATAATAACCTCTCATCTAATCCAAATTTCACAGCCCCGGCTCTGCATGCATGGGTTGGCGGAGCCATGCAAGCGGCCCAGCAGTAGTAGTATATGATAATGCTCTGCTTCATAAACGGATATTGGAGCCGCCCGGCCGGCCGGCCGGGCGGGAAAATGAGGGGGGGGGGTAAAAAGCAGGTATCTATCGCTGAACGCGTTTGGAAACTGGCGAATCCTATGTGGGAAGCAGTGTCAATTTATCCAGAAGATTCAGAGATTATTTTAGAGCCTTGCGTGGCGAAATATGGTTATTCCAAATTTTCTTTAGAAATACTCGAGTATTGTGAGACTTAGGAACCGGAAAATTGAAAGAGAGAAATACTATATGGATTTATCGCAAAAACCGGAATATAACATGTAGTAGATCAGACAAAAATGTTGACCCCAAAGTAGAAGAATCGAATTAAAACGAGAAACAAGCGTTACTATTATCCTGAAAGCGGTAAATTTGGCAGTAATAGCTATTGGCGTCCCAATGTATCTTTATATATCCTTAAATCCACCTTAAAATTGCTCTATATAAGTATCACCTTTAGGATCTTGCTGCACGACCAAGGCCTGCATTCATCTAACTATTGCATTCTTTCAAACTGGTTTATATCCCAGTACTTCATAACCAATATTGGGTATAATAAAAAACAAAAAATTAAACCTAATCCCAGATTTTTTGCTCGCCTACGAAGTCGGCCATAAAAAAAAGAAGGCTTGCTTAAATTCAAACTATACTTCTATAAGTATAGATATATAATAAAATGGTAATTTTTAGTTTCAAGTTAAATCTTTCGCGGAGCCAAGAATTTGGTATTTACGGACTGTTTTAAGGTAAAGCAGTCTCTTCTGGTTCAATTCTAGACGCAAGATAATGCTTTTTGTTAATGTCATAATTTTACTGTTAGTCAATGCGGTCACTTTGAGGCGAGAAAGAACAATACTATTAAACTGGCTAGCTATCCTTATACTGCGATATTCTGTAGCCTTACTAAGCATAGGTGTAGGAATACGTATATATGGTGGTTTATTCCAATCCACATCCATAGTACCTAGCTTTAACCTATTCGTAAGTATTCTAGGAGCTATAGTGTTATTATTAACTGCATTTTACCCCAGACGTTTCAAAGAACCTTACCCTTCGGGTGAGGGTCAACAATTTTTCCTAATCCCTCGACAGAAAATAACTTCTGTATTTACGGAATACTCCAAATATACATATAGCTATTTAGAAATATATAAAAATAAAATAATTAATAAGATGGGAGAACAATTTACAATAATAGAATATCCTTTAATTATTTTATTTATACTAATAGGGGCAACATTTTTAATGTCTAGTAGTGATTTAGTTTCAATGTTTCTAGCAATAGAATTACAAAGTTACGGTTTATATATTTTTGCTACATTATATAGAGATTCTGAACTTGCAACATCAGCAGGACTTACATATTTTTTACTAGGAGGTTTATCTGCTTGTTTTATATTATTAGGTTATTTATTGTATTTAAATTCCGGGATTACTAATTTAGACGGTTTATATTTTTTTGAGCAGACAAATGGCTGTGTTTTATCCCTGGTTCCACTCGCAATTTATATCCATCCGAAAAAACAAAAGGATTTAATTCCCTCCTCTCTCTTCATTTTTTTCCCGGCTCTAACAAAGAGGGCGCCCACCAAGGAGCTGGGCGGAGCCCTACCCCCCACAAAAAAAGAAGAGAGAGGAGGGCGGAGCTTGAAGAAAATTCGGTGTATATCTTTGAACGAATTTAACAAACGGTAAGCTATATGTTTGTAGTGGAGTCCGTCTTTCAGAAAGATTATCCCAATATTATTCAGAAAGAAATATGGAGACTCAACTCAAAAAAGGTAAAAGTGCAATATATAGCGCCCCCGACCGACCAAGGTGCTGGGCCGCTTGCATGGCTCCGCCAACGAGTGGGCGGAGCCGGCCCCAACATCATAATTTTTTCCCGGCCGGCCGGCTCCGCCGCAATTATTATTTTTATTTTATTATTAAAAAATATAAAGAGCTGCCTTCCTCACCCCGATTCCCCCCCCCACACACGTGGTGTGGGGGGGGTACGGGGGGGGGGTGAGGAAGGCTGCATCTCGCGCGCGCCGCGCGCGGACGCTGCCCCCGAAGGGAGGCTGCATCTCGCGCGCGCCGCGCGCGGACGCTGCCGGCTCTTCCCCCACTCTCTCTTTGAGAGAGGGGGGGGGGGGGAGGGAAGAGCGGCTGCATCTCCTCTCCCTCTTTACCCCCGGCTCCCCATCCGTACTACGTGAGTAGTAGGAGGGGGGGGGGAGGCGGGGGGGAGAGGGACGCTGCCGGCTCCGCTGGAGGGGTTAAATTTAAGTAGTAGTTGGACGGAGCGGGGGGGGGGGGGGAGGAGGGCTATTGTAGTGAAAAAAACGAAAACCCTACTGAGGGCACCAAAATCGGAGCCGGCCGGGCGGAAACTAAGGCTAAAATGTCCGGGCTTCGCCCCATACTAAGATGGGAAATTCTGCCTTAGTTAGGAAAAAATCAACCTGCCGCTATAAAAATAAAAGTTACTGATATAGAATTAAATACAAAAACTATTTATGATTCAATACACGAGGGAGCTAGAGCCTTAAATATCCCACAAACAATAATTTCTCGATATTTTACAAATAAACAAAAAACTCCGTACAAGAAAAGATATCTTTTCAAGTAAATAGATTAGCAAAGGATGCTGCTATCTTCTGTATCTTTGTTATCTTCTGATTTCTAGTGTCACGCGGAATGTTGGCATTCCTTTTCCTATATGTTACTTAATTCTCTTTGCAGCCCCTTCCACCAAATCACAATAGGGCGGTTTAATCGTCAAATTAAACCTAAACCTTGAAATATAAGAAAGTTAAACTTTGTTTCTTTACAAACTAAAATTTAAACAAACTAGTTTATGTTACTCTTTTTTTTAATGACTAAAAATGCCTGCTTACGAAGTGTGCAGCATGTGTTCTTCCAGCATGCAGTCCCCGCGAGGTCTGCATGCTTGCATGCAGACTGCATGCTGGACAGGGCGCACTGCATGCTACCAGACCCAACCCTAACGAAGTTGTGAATGCAGGCTTTTTCCAGAATGCAGTCGGGGGGGGGGTAACTGGAACTAGCGGATAAGGATAAGCATGTGGCGCATCCTTGGCCGGCTCCGCAGGCTGCATGCTAAAAAAAATTACTAATAAGCTATTTTTTTTTTTGTTTTCTTTTTCCCTTCCATATCTCGACATACAAAACCGGCTTGCGGTCGCTTCCTTCTTTCCGGTCCTTTAGCGTGTCCCTTTACTTGTTCGTATGTCCCGCTCCTCGTTCTTGTCCTATTTCAGACACTTTGGGTGCCGGGAAGGGGGGGGGGGTTCAAGGACAAAGGAAGGAAAGGCAGTAATATTCCCTTGTCCTTGTCCCCTTCCAGCATGTATGCGACTTCGTCTTATCCGGAGGATTAGCATTAACGAAGTTGGGCATGCAGTCCCTACCTTTAATACCCCTTTTTAGCGAAGCCAAAATTTTGTTTACTTAAAAATAGGTCAGCATGCAGGCGGTTTTTTTTTGTCTGCCCCCTACTTCGTTGGGCAAAACAGGGGGGCAATCCGGTAGGGGGACAGATGCCGTGCGGGGAGCCCCAAGGAAAGGGTTATAACGAGCCTAAGAACGAAAGAACTTGTCTTATCGAAGACGACATTGGCGCTGCTCCCACCCAGCCTTCCCATCCCGTTACATCGGAATAGAAAGACTGTGAAGAACCACCTTACTTACTTCTCCCTTACTCATTCAACCCAATCCGGTCGGGGACACATGGCGACGGGACAGACCCCCACCTACTTAGAACCCCCAAAGATCAAGGCGAGATATATGGGGGGGGAGGGCGCCTCGGGCGTATGTTTTTTGTTTTTTTGGTTTTTTTGTGGTATCTTTTTTTTTTGCGCGTGTCCCAAGTTCCTTTTGCCGGACTATTCCCGTGTTGTTGGCCTTGACCCTGGGAACAGGAACAAGACAAGTCAAGACAAGGGCTGCATGCATGGGGCTCCGCCCAGCTCGAACAGCCCTCTCAACGCGCTTTCAGCGCGTAGAGAGGTTTTCTGGTCTTTTTTTTTCCCCTCTCGGGCGCCCCAAGGGCCAAAAAAAAATAAAATTGTGTACCGGTAGTTCCGCACCAACAACTCCGACCCGGTCGTAGCGGACCTTGGTTGCTGAATAAGGGAGGCTAGGTGCATACGGAGGCTAGGTGGGGGGGGGTAGCACCTCACCCACACCCCTTCCCCCCTGCCGGCTCCAAGTGAGCGAGGCTAGGGGGGGGGGGGAACAAGCAGGTAATTTTTTGTTTTGTTTTGCCGCTGCTTTGCTGCGTAAGTAAAAAAATGTCCCGGTATCCGGAGGATGTGGGGGGGGGGGGGTGACCAGGTCTGAATATAAATGCACACCCAACAACTCCGTTGTAGTGGGTAGGGTTTTTCGACCCGGTAGTAGCCTCTACCCAGGGTGACTTTGGGATCCGAGGCAGGCCCATCGGGGGGGGGGGGGGGGATGCACAATTTGCCCCTCTGGGCCGGTGGGAACAGATATGGAATAGAATAGAAAAGGGGGGGGGGGGTAGAAGTAGCCGGCCGGGGGGATTATATAATCAGAAAACTCAAATTTAAAGGTAATGATGGAATAGATAGACATTAATAGCGGATTAAATACCACCTGGCATGCACCCGCTATGCACAACCTTCGGTTAGTCATAGCGGACAATTTTAGCCTTGGTCAATTTATAATTTGGCTATTTGCTAAAATAAAACGGGTGAGAGAACATAATTGTTTACTATAAGTAACCTATTTATAGACATAATCAAATTTGGCCAAAATCCGGCTCCGAGTTTTTCCGCCATGCTGTTTTCTTCTATATATATGTCTATATAGAAGAAAACTATTTTAAAAAGTCTAACCCATGTCTTCCTGACCTGGGAGGTGATTCACCACGCAGTTCTGCCTGCCCTGCGGGCTAGAGTAATATAAATAATGTTAATAAAATCAGGTGTCTTCAGATTAAGAAAGAATTTTTCAATTTGACATAATAAAAATTATTCTAAAGCACCTTTATATCTAGGCGGCACTGGGCTAGTTACAGCTGGTTTTATAATTGCAGGCTTAAATATTAGTTTGGTTCACGATGACTTAACATTCTTTGGTTCTGGGATGGTTACAGTACTAGCTGCTTTACCTTGCAAAGGTAGATCTTTCTCTACTAATTCCAAGCCGTTCCTATCTGCCTATTTATGACGGGAGGCTAATTTGTGAACGCTTCAGCCACCAAACCAAAAATAATACCCCGAAGGGGGGGGGGTTAGCCAAGAAGCTATACAACAAAGAGAGCTGCGTTTAGTGGTCTGAGGGACAAAGTTAGGATCTACAGTAGGTTATTCTGGACGATTTACAAAACAAATTAGAAGTATGATTGAATTAGCTCCTTATCAACTAAGTGTTATTGTAGGATTACTATTATCTGACGGTTGACTTGGTTTAGCTCATAACAGTAAAATGCTCGGTTATAATTAGCCCAGTCTGCAGCTCATTTTGAGTACCTTTTATTTGTATTTATATATTATCCCATTATTGTTCTAATTATCTTAGTTTTTAGATCTAATCTTCGAGCTGGAACGACCGGTCGAAATTATTCCTATTCTACCCACACCCTTTGGGACCTTGGTAGGCAGGAAAATGCGTGCATTACCTTGGTTTGACCGGTCAAAATTACATTCTATCTTTTATCCTAATAGAATTAAAGTAATTCCTGCATGCATCCCACAAAAAATATTTACGATATATTGACACCCGTTGCTAAAATATGGCTTGGCGAAGCGCCCATCATTTGATCAGGGGGGGGGGGGGAGACGGATGTGTGAGTAGACTCCGTCTCCCCATGTTTACAAATTTGTACCAATTGCTATTCATTAGAATATACAATTAGATTGATGAATGTTTTAATAATACGTCATAATTTAAATTGTTCTTTGCACTTAGATGTAAAAGATAAATATCGTATTTACATTAAACAAGACTCGACCAAGGCCCGGCTCCTTTATTACGAACTATTGTTACTCCTTATTTCCACCCTTCCATGCTCTACAAATTGGGCCCTATTAAAAACAAAATAAATACCTTGCCCCAACGAAGAAGGGGGCTCAAAAAACAAAAAACAAAAAATTAAACCCTAAACCGACCCTCCCACATCCACCAGGAACGCATGTAGCGGTCTTGGTCGTGGCCCAGTACCCAGGTAAATGGAGCCTGCATGCAGGGGGGGTAATAATTTGAGAGAAAAGGGGTTATCGGCAGGTGAGATGGAATTGGTTTACATCCGGTACTTAGGATACTGGGGCATTAAAGCCGTGTGGGTTCAAGTCCCATCACCTGTACATCACTAATAGTGAATAACTTTTGGCTTCCCCACAAAAGCCTAAATAGTTGGGGTGGGAGGGATATCTCTTGACTATTTTATCAAGTTATTTTTTTTTTTGTTGTGCTTATCCGGAGGATGTGCAAAATACTTATGTTCAACTTATTTATCCGTACGGCGGCATAAGCCGCCGTGATTAAGATATATCATTTTCTGATGGGCAGTAGGCAGCGCCTCGACCAGGTCGAGGTGAAGCCAACAAAAATAACGTTGAGGATGATAAATGACTTATATAATTATATAATGAAAAACAGGCGCTCCTTCGGAGGGGGGGGGGGGGGGTTCAACATGCTAGCTTCGCAGCAGGTTGCATGTTGAAACCCCCGCGTGCACATAACTTTTATGGTACTCTATCCTTCCTAATCGAATATCTAATCTGCGTCCCAGCGTGAGCATGAGCATGACCCCGCCCAGGTGGGCGGGCGGCTCTGCATGCAGGGACAGGTACAGGCTTGGTTTTTTTTTTTGGGGGGGGGGGGGGGAAACAGGAACTGGGTAATTTATTTTTTGTTTTTTGTTTTTTGAGGGCGAGCCAAAGGCCCGCCTCCTGGCTCCGCAAACATATGTTTTTTTTCGACCTACCTTACTTTAATGGGCGCTACTTCGACCTTAAAATAAATCAAATTTATTTTTATTTTTAAGCGGAGCCAAGCAGTTTTTTTGGGGAGGGTGCATACCCTCTCCGTTAGTAGCAACAAATTTATGCAACTACAAGTCTCCGACCCCTATGGCCCTTACTATTCTTCTCTTTACTCCCCACCTCCGCCCCGGCTCCCTTTACGCCCCCATTTTCTATTAAAAACTAAGGCTGGCTACGGGGGGGGGGTTGGGACCTCTTTCTATCCAAAACTCCGGTATCCAGAGGATGTGCATGCATATTCCCCACTTTGCACAAGTCTTGGTCTGCTTGCAGGCGCATGCACACCCTACAACGGCCGAACCGGTCGTTGCGGCCTTGGTCTGCGTGGCTGCGCAGGTGCGACCCCAGGTCGACTTCGCCCCCCCTGCAGGGCTGCATGCAGGGGGGAGGGGGGAGGGGGGAGAGGGGGGGAGAGAGGGATAGGGGGGGGGGGGGTACGGAATGCAGGACCCTACAAGGGTTATTTCATAAGGAAACCGGTGCATGCATGGGGGGCTTGGTCGTGCATGCACTAAAATAGTAGTTAAGAAAAGCTGAGGTTTAATTTAAGCACGTTGGCCTAATTGGCAAGGCGTCGTACTACGGATACGTCGAATGCAAGTTCGAGTCTTGTACGTGCTTCTTAGACCTGGTTTAATTAATTTCTCACAACAGGGTAATGGCTAACCCCAGCAAAGCCTCCCTCCCTTCGCGCTTCGCACGAAGGAGCGGGAGGAGGCACCCTCCCTCCCGAGCTTTGCAGTAAGAAGGGAGGGGCGCTTCCTTCGGTGGGAAATAAAAATAGTGTAGGTGCATAATGGTCTATAATTAGACGAAATAATCTCAAAATCTGCATGTTCAAACTCCGAAATACACAACTATCCTAGCGTGTTAAATGGACCTAAGAAATTGAGTATTTTTTTTAAAGAATTATGAAAAATCCAAATATCAATCCAGTAGCGATATATTCGAATGCTGAGCTTCAGCAGAAGGAAATACTTTCCGAAAATAAAGGCAAATCAGGAGTATACTGTTGGACAAATTTAGAAAACGGAAATTCTTATGTAGGAAGTTCCGTGAATCTTAAAAACAGATTTAACCACTATGGCCCCCTCTCTCTTTTTTTTATCAAAAAAAACTTATCTCAACGCGGGGCTGAAAGCCCCGCGTGGAGAGAAGGCTGTTCGAGGGAGGGGTTTAGTAAAGGGTTTTTAGAAAAAAATAAAGGTAGCATTATTAATCAGTCTCTGCTAAAAAATGGTTATTCTAATTTTAAACTAGAAATTTTAGAATACTGCGACCCAGATAAAGCTATAGCTAGAGAGCAATACTACCTGGATTTCTTAAAGCCCGATAACAATGTATTACATACCGCAGGGTCACGTTTAGGTAGTGTAGTCTTATCTGAAACAAGAAAACAAATTTCTTCAGCAATGACTGGTCGTAAATTAACTGAGGCAACAAAAGCAAAAATGGTATCTTCATGAAAAGATCGAGAAATACCAGAAGCTCGCACAGCACATATGGCTATGTTAAACGAAAAAGCTAATAGTCCTGAGCGTATTGAACAGTCAATTAAAAATCTATCTAAATATAATGCCGAACGGTCAAAAGCTGTTAAGGTAACTGATCTAGAAACAGGTAATTTTGTAGAATACGAGTCTATTAGCCAAACAGCTGAAGTGCTGGGTTCAAATAAAAGTACAGAAAGAAATTATCTAAAAAGTCTACGACCTTTCCAAGGCAAATATAGATTCTCAGTTATAAGTCGAGGTATATCGACAATATGTGCACAAAAAATTTCGGACTTCAAAATACATAATACAAATACAAAACAAATTTCTGCAATAATTCCAGAAAAAAACTTGGATAACTATAAACAAGTCTCAATCAAAAAACACTTTGCAGTAGCAACCAAAGAATGACATAACAGTGTATATACTTATAATTCTAAATCTACAATATCTTTATTAGTAATAGACCAAATGATAATTAAAATAATAACAAGTTATTTAAATTCATTTTACCTTGAAGATAAAAAAAAAAATCATTTTCCCGCCAAGTTAGTCAGACAAAAACTACATTCCCTTTATATGAATAAAGTGTATGTTAGCAAACCTGAATTAAAACATACTAATTCAAAGGTTATAATAACATTATATGTTTATGCTTCTCGTCGTAAAACTTTTGATTGATTATATAAATATATAGACGATAGAATGTTCAATCAATTAGATTATAAAAATCAATTTTATTTATCTACATTAATATCTAAATTTTACAATAAAAAAGTAGTATTTAGAATAATACAATTGCGTTATTTTCATTTAAATCCTTCTATTTTAGCGGAACAATTAGCCATCAGTTTAACAAACCGGAGAACTAGTGTATTAGGTGCCCTGAGAAATACATTAAAAAAGGTTAGAAAACTAAATTATAATAAATTTGATAAAAATTCATTAAAACGAGCATCACTTAATGCAACATCTAATGTCTCAATGGAGAGTTATAAAAAAAATCAATTAATTAATAAAGACTTATTAAAACACGAAATCTTAGCCTCTCTCAAGTATAGATCAGTTATTGGAGTTAGATTTGAAATAGCAGGTCGATTAACAAAGCGTAACACTGCAGCCAGATCTGTTCATAAAGTTGGCCAAAAAGGTATTATGAAAAACATAGAGTCTTCTTTCAAAGGCAGATCCACAGTATTATTAAGAGGTGCAGTGAGACCTAATCTTGATTTTGCTAGTATTAGTTCTAAAACAAGAAATGGAGCTTTTAACATAAAATGTTGGGTATCTAATCATTATTCTACTCTAGCGTATTTCCAGTAAAAAAGCCTGCGCAGATCTGCTTACCCTACCCTAGTAGGGTCCCAACACAACACAACACTCCGTGTAGCGTGTAGCGTGTAGGCATGCAGGAGGGTCGTTACGGTCGAGCCCTCCTCTCCCAGCAAAGGAGCCGCCCGGCCGGGAGGGCGGCCCCCTGTGGAGGGAGGCTTTTTCTTTTATATCTGATAATTACAAGGAACTTGATACAAGTTTTCTAACTGGCTTGATAGATGGTGAAGGTTCATTCAAGCGGAGCCCCCCCCCTCTCTAAGAGAGAGAGGGGGGGGCTCTGCATCCCTCTTTCTCTACGAGAAAGAGGGACGCTTTCTATTGTCAAAGGCACCGCTCCCCAGTAAAGTTTCAAAGCAGGTAGCCTACGGACCCTACGGGGAATGAATACGGGGGGGGAGAAATCTCAATACGCTCCCCCCTCCTTTCAAACTACTACACGTGTAGTAGTTTGAAAGGAGGGGGGGTCGTTTTGGGCTATATATAAGTCCAGATGACGCGGTAGTTATCCCTGCATATCTGGTTTATCTTCTTTATTCTGTGCCAAGTTATTTGCGATAAGTTCTCAGTTACTTAAGATGAATTTTCTGCTTATCTATAACTGAGGGAGGGTTTAATATCTTATATATTTCGAGCGGTCGATTCCTCCCTCCGCCTTAGCCCTGACCCAATCGGGAGCCGGACGCACCCCCCCCCTACCGTACTACGCTAGTAGTAGGTAGGGGTGGGGGGCCTTTAAGGGGTGGCGGGGGGGGGGGGATATTAAACCTAAACCGAAAACCCACATTGCATCCCAGAGGCCGCTAGATCTGCTAGCATGACCCTTTTTCCTGCATGCGCCCGTAGGGGGGGGGGGTAGTACCCTCACCAACAACTCCGACCCGATCGTAGCGGACCTTGGTCGCTTAATAAAGGAGGCTAGGGAGGCTAGGGGGTAGGGTACAAGCAGGAACAACAAGGATCGGGGGGGGGAAAGGGTATTAGCTCTAGACTAAATCGAGCGGTCGATTTTTTTTAATACCAATTTCAATTCCAATTCACTATTCATTTTTGCCTGCTTACGCCTCCAAAGGATGTGTAGACTCCTCTAAATTGTGGCTGCTTAAATTTAAGTTGGGGGGGGGTGGGGGGGGGCGGAGCCGGAAGATAAAAAAAAAAATTCCCCACACTTGGTGTGCCGCTCCGCCCTTCCACCATCCACTTACTACGTAAGTGGACTGCATGCAGAGGGGAGCCGGCCGGGACATATTAGGCTGAATGGGAGGGGGGGGTGCTGTGCATGCAGCCTTCACAATTCTAACCTTTCCTAATCTTTTCTTGCCTTTGCCCCCCCTGCTATATAATCTACGTCGAGTGGGAAGATCCCCGACTATTATCCAGCCAGCCTAGCATGCAGACCAAGGTGGGGACAAGCAGGGGAGAGTGACTCCTTCGGGGGGGGGGTAATGTCCAGGTAGCATCCGCGCGCGCGGAGCGCGCGCTAGGATGCGTCTCCCCTGCTCCGCAGGGGGACGCTAGTATAATAAAATCTACCTATAAAACTGTTTATTTATTGGTTAAATTATTAGGATTTATACCCCCTATAATCTTAGTTCGAATCTAATAACAGTTAAATGGGTTGGTAAAACATCCCAGGTTGTTTCCATTCACACAGATGAATCGACTGAATAACAATGGAGAGAATTTATGTATCTACCCTATGCCGCGACCGGTCGCACACACTAATATGGTGAATATGTACATTGGAGCCGGCCGGCCGGCCGGCCGGCCGGCCGAGAAAACTGCTAGTCGGGACCCTCCCAAAATGGAATCCTCCCTTATCTTGCCGGCGTAAAGCCCAACAAGGTGACAGGACTGCAAACATCCCAGCCCTGCAGGTGAGTTATTATTATTAGCCGTCGCGCGCGCGTAGCGCGCGCGATGGCATCCCCCCTCCCGGCTCCTAATAAATAAGAGGGGGGGGGACGCCTAATTTAATGGACACAAGTCATATCTACACTTGGGGCTCCGCTGCGCCCCAAAAAAAGGGGGTCGGGTCAGGGCTCCGCCCAGCCCTTTATTTATTTTTATATTTATTGGTATTTAATAATTAAATAGATAAAACGACCCCCCCTTTTTACCAAGGACCCCAAACTCAAGAAAATACCTCTCTCTTTGAAGAAGAGAGAGGGAGGGCCGAGATGATGGGGGGGGGCCGGCTCCGCCCGGAGAAGAAGAGTATGGGGTCCTTGGTAAAAAGGGGGGGGGAGGGGGGAGGGGAGGGAGGGAGGGGGGAGGGGGGAGGGGGGGGGGGGCTGGTGTTGATATTGATTTAAGTGAAAAGTGTTTGAATGGATGGATGGATCTACCTAAGATATTGACACCCCTTCGAGCGGTCGAAAATACTAATTTCATGAATTGTCATGTATGATATTGGGGGATGGTTGCTTGTACGAAAAGGGTTAGGGGGGGGGGGGGGGGTTACAAAAATTAAACAATTTATACATACCCTCCGGGTGCAAGAAATTTTTAGCATTGAAGGGGAAGCTTGTGTTAGGTGAGAAGATCTAATACCAGTGCAAATCTGATAAATCGTAGAAGAACCTAAATAGGAATACGTAGGACACCACTAATGCTAAAATACATAGTCAAGATAGATGGTCAAAAGTAATAAACTTCGTGGACGGCCAGGATTTATGTTTTCTGCGGTGGGGGGGGGGGGTGCATGCAGGGTGCATGCAGGGGGGGCTTTGAATTAAGAAGCGCCCTTTTCAATTTTGCCACTCCGCGCGCAAGCCCCAAAAAATATTGAAAAGGGAGGGTATTGTAAGGTACGAGTTAGTAGACAAGATCAGTTAAATGCTTAGAAGATGATAACAAAGATTCTCTGCCAGCTTGGCATGATTAAATGACGCTAGGGACAAGGTTTAGGCTTGCTATAAACAACACTATTTTCAGCCCCCCTGCGGGGCAGGTGGGTAGTTACCTGGTTTTTAGTAATTCAGGTGATTTTAGTAGTTTTTCTTATAGTAACCCCCCATAACGTCCTACAGCCCCCCTCTCCTCTCATACATTTCCTAGCCCCTCTAGGGGGGGGGGGTTGGTAGTGTATGATTTCTTTAAACCCAGTGGGGGGAGATTATATCTGCCCACACAGCCAGCCTGGTTTCATATTTTACGGAAACGAGTATAGGGGAGCTCGAGTAGAGCCGAAGCCTACTCCCCCTCTCACCCCCCCGATGGCCCTTGCTCTTCTTCCACCCCAAAGGGGGGGGGGAGGCTATCTCTCCTTCGCCCGTCTCCCATAAAAAAAAGAAAATGAGCAGGTGCAGCCTCATGGTTACGGATTCGAAGGATGTGCATAGCCTCCGAAGGGCTATTCCTCGACACCTGCTGTCTCCTTGGTGGGCGCACTGCATGCTACCACATCCAACCCTTGCATGCAGGGTTTTTTCTGCATGCGTCCTCGAAGAGGGTGCATGCAGTCCCCCCCCCAGGGAACAGGTACTGAACTAGTGGATAAGGATAAGGAGCCGGGGGGGGGTATAAACTTCCTCCCGGTCTACCCTCTCTCAATAAATTGAGAGAGGTAAAATAAAATCGGGGTTTCTGTGCCCCGCCCTTCTCTCTCACTTTTTTTCATTCTGAAATAAACGTAGAGAAGGGAGTTTAAGGGGGGGGGGAGGGAGCTCTTCACCCACACCCCTTCACCCCCCCGCTCCAAGTGAGCGAGGCTAGGGGGGGGTAGGCTACAAGGTATATATATATACAACTTGCTATGCGAGCCACAACTACTAAGGGGGGGCTGCTATGCTGCTGCTGCTGCTGCTGGGGGGGGGGGGGGTAGGGCGGAGGCTGATTTATTATATTCTGGTTTTGGTTAATTTATCTTATTATCATTCCACCTTAAGCGGCCCCGAATTACCCTCTCTCAATTTTATTGAGAGAGGTCTTGGGACCCCCCCTCAAAAATCAGGGGGGGGTCCCATGAGAGGGGGGGGCTGCATCCCCTCTCTCTTCGAGAGAGGGGACGCTTACTTAGGAGTTCCTATAGCGTAGCCTGTACACGGTTTAACAGTACTTAATATAGTTGTGGTTAAACCTAAACCCAAAGTTGTGAGTTATAAATATATTATCTTATAACAAAAACCAAAAAAAATTCAGAATTTTCTATAAGTAATTATTATGTGAAAATTATTTTTAACGCCCAATTTAAATCTTTCGCGGAGCCAAGATTTTGGCAATAGGAACTTCACGAAGTGAGTTTCTTCTGGTTCAATTCCAGAGGCAAGATAATGCTTTTTTGTTAGAATCACTCTTTTATTGTTAGTCAATGCCGCCACTTTGAGGGGGGGGGGGTTCTTTTTTGTTCCTTCCGCAATTAATTCAAATGCTGATCTCGAAAAGAACTCAATAATTAAAGAGAACAAGGGTAGATCTGGAGTCTATAGATGAACGAATTTAATTACAGGTGAATCGTATATTGGAAGCTCCGTAAACTTACCTCAAATACTTTACTTCTATTATTCTCTAAAAAGAATGAATAAGGGAGTAGAAAGATCCTCTAGTCGTATCCTTCGCTCCGCTCCGCCCCTCCCTGGAGGCCGGTGGCTGGGGGGGGGGGGGGGAGGGCTGGCCTCCCATCCGAAGGACTAAAAATATGTAGTGGACTAATTGGTAAGTCATAAATTTTTGATATTTATTATTGAGTGTTCGAACCACTCCTGCATAAACAAATTAAATCAAATTAATTTATATTAAGAAGCGGTGCGAAGCAGCCGCGCACTAATAATTTAAATTTAACTTTCGCTGGACAGCTGCCCTCCAACCCACACACGAAGATTTGGCGCAATCTTGGTGTGTTCGTTGTGAGGGGCCATGTGTAGAAATATATAAAAAAGCCAAACTTTAAAAATAATTATAAATCACTTTAATAACTATCCAAACCATTCCTAATAACCGAAACGTCATTCCAACTATCCCGAAATAAAACACAAACAATACCTCACGGCTCCACAGCCCTAACTTTAATAATTAGGGCTGTGGAGCCAGCCGGGCGGCACTTGGGCGAGCGTTCCCGGCTCCTGGACCCCATAGGCAGGTGTACTAGCCCTTGTTCTACCCAAAGGGGCAATGTTCAGCCCATTTTAATAACGGCTCCTTGAATTTTAGGATAATAGGGCGGAAGAAGCGAGGAACCACGCAACGTGCTCGAAGAATATCATATTCCCTAGCGGCCCTCTCTCTCTTCGAGAGAGAGGGCTGCATCCCCCCCCCCGGTTGCGAAGCTACCGGGGGGGGACGCTATAGATGGAAGTACAGACGGAACGTCCTCGAACAGTATCCTAGCCCTAGGTATAGAAGGTTATAGAGGTGATAAATTGAATAAATAAAATCTATGTGATTATAGGTAATTATTGAATATTTTGCTTTTTATGCAACTCTGTACAAAGTGATCTTTCGCATTTTGCCCCGGCTCCTTATAATTAAACTTCTAAAGAGTGCTCTAAATCTTCGCCAAATAGGCTGGTAAAATAAATTTGTGCAGCTCTGCTGGGAAAAAATAAAAGTGTCTTTTGCCCTCACACTTTTATTTTTATTTTGCCACATGTACCTACCCCCTACCGGGGGGGGGGTAGGGAAAAGAAATACCATTTTAGGCTCGAGGAAGAGGAGAAGGAAGGTCGTAAACTCCCTCCCTGCCTCCAACTCCCCATCTTGGCCCTCTTAATTATTTTATTTTTAAATAAAATAGAAAGGGAACCACGCAGCTTCTTTCCCTGCGCGGGGGGGAAGTCCCAAGGGAGACTCCTCTCCCAGGCCCTCTGCACTCTTTGGAGCCGGCCGGCCGGCCGGCCGGCCGACCGTCCGGTCGGCCGGCCGGCCGCGCGGGGAAAGAAGCTGCGTGGGGAAAGATGCTCCGATTTCACTAATTGGTCACATTTATCTGAGCTTATAAAAAGTCATTAATAATAATAATAATCTATAAGTAATAAGAAAAAACAAATTAATTTTAAATTAATATAACATACACAATTTTCTTTTTTTATTTATTCTTTTTCAATTCAACCATAGAATAATTAGGTATTGCAAGCCTATAGAACCCGGGGAGGAATTAGAAAAAATCGACCAGGTCGGTGTATTAACAAGGATTAAATGATATGAAAATTTTATTGATTTAGATCAAAATCTCTAAAATTAATGTTTAGCTTTTTTTTTCCCTATTGGGATTCTGAGTTCTAACAAGTTATCTGAAGCTTTGTAAGTATAGGGAGAATTCTTTAAATTCTCATAAATGAAACCAAAAACTGGATAGGCTGAAAGCCCAATCACCCACTAGGTCACTACATGTCTATACTACACACAACTTATCTTATTGTGACGGTTTGGCTACTTGTGAAAATAACAAATTAACATTTCAACTTAATTATGCCTCATATATGATCGCAATTAGTTTTATAATTTTAAATTAAACCTTCGAGTTCGGTACTAGAAACTTAACCTCCGTAAAGTGAGTTTCTTCTGGTTCTATTCCAGGCGATGGATAATGCTTTTTGTTAGTAGCACTCTATTATTGTTAGTCAATGCGGCCACTTTGAGGTGAGAAAGATCAATTTGATTAAACAGGCTAGCCATACTCATACTGCTATATTCTGGTATTATAGGTTATGATAGTTTATATATTAAAACTTTAGACACAGGAATATGTATATATGGTGGTTTATTCCATACAACATCCATAACACATAGTTTTAACTTATTTATAAGTATTCTAGGAGCTATAGTGTTACTATTAACTGCATTTTACCCCATACGTTTAAACGAACCTTACCCCCCTCGGGTACGGGTCAACAATTTACAATACTATGTGTTATATTTTTACTTCGACCAAGGCATGTTTATAGGGCCCCTTAGTTTCTAATACGGAGATGGCTTGGTTTTATCACTGGTTCCCTTGCTACGCACAGCAATTTATGAAAATGCTGATATCCAGAAGGACCAAATTTATTTTGAGAACAAAGAAAAATGCGGAGTTTATCGGTGAATATGTTTGGAAACAGGCGAATCCTATGTGGAAGCAGTTCCAATTTATCAAGAAGATTTAATCAATATTTTAGTTTAAAATATCTAAAAACTATAAGGGATCTTCCCATATTTATAGATCATTGCTGAAATATGGTTATTCTAAATTTAAATTATAAATATTAGAGTATTGTGATCCAACGGTGGTAACTCAAAGAGAGCAACACTATATTAACAGCTTATCTCCCAAACTCAATATCTTAAAATAGCAGGCTCCTCTCAAGCCTATAAACATTACGATGGGGCGACCAAGGTGGCAAAAATTAGAGCAGTTCATCTGGGAATCCCAAAATCGGAGGAAACTAAGAAAAAGATTAGGGAAGCGGCCCCCCCTCTCCGAGGGGGAGGGGGGGGGGCTGCAAGGGGGGCCCTACGGGCCCCCTCGCTCTTCTTGGAATTAAACGTCCAGAAACCTTAAAGCCTCATGCTATAAAAATAGAAGTTTCTGATTTAGAATTAGATACAAAAATTATTTATAATTCTATATGTGCAGCAGCGGAAGCCTTAAATATTCGCCACAGTATAATTTCTGGCTATTTTTCTCTGCAAGCATGGGGCTCCGCCCGCAAATCAAACCGCCGCTTCGCTGCGCCCAAAGGGCTGGGCTGCGCCCGCCCTAGCCTCTTTCTCCGATTCCCCCCCCCACTGCGTGGGGGGGGTACGGAGAAAGAGGTATAAAAAAAAATATGTTTTTACAAAAATAGATACCTAAAATATAGAACTTTTTTCCCTAATTGGTTAGCTGGCATTAGGAGGTGCTATTTACAAAGCACTCTTAAATTATTTATCTTGCGCCCCTCTCTTTTTTTCGCTCTCGTTCTGCCTATATTGGGTTTAAGAAAAATTAAACCTAAATGGCTAACATCTCTTATTAGTTTAAATGGTAAAACAGGATACTTCTAATATCCTCATTCAAGTTCAAGTCTTGAATAAGAATCATACGAATCTATACCGCTCCTCCTCTCTCTCATTTCCATAGGAAATGAGAGAGAGGAGGACTTATAGAAGCCTTTTGGTAACTACCGTAAACTAGCTATGCCTTTTTTTTTAACAGAAACAAATTATCAAACGTAAAAAAAAATGAAAAAGCAATTAAAACCAGTAGCAACTTATTCAAATCCTGATCTCCAGAAGGACCAAGTTTATTTTGATAACCGAGCCAAATCAGGTATATATCGCTGAACTAATAAAATTAATGGAAAATTCTATATTGGTTCTGCGGTGAATCTTTCTCGAAGATTAGCATACTATTATTGCAAAAAACATATGGAGAGTACATTAAAAAAAGGAAAAAGTGCAATCTATAGTTCTATAATAAATTACGGACTATCCAATTTTAAACTGGAGATTCTTGAATATTGTTCTGCAGAAAAATGTATAAAACTAGAGCAAATATATCTGGATTTCTTCAAACCTGAATATAATATCTTGAAAATTTCTGGATCGCCATTGGGGGTAATATGTAGCGAGGAAACTCGAGCTAAAATAAGTGCATCAAATTTGGGTAAAACTCGATCAGAGATAACTCGTGCAAAAATGAAAGCTTCTCAGATGGGTAATACTAATGGTCAAAATCACCCTAAATCTATAAAAATACAAGTAACAGATTTAGAATTAAATACAAAAACTATTTACAAGTCTATGCGTGCAGCAGCTAGAGCCTTAAATATCGGACAATCTAGCATTTCTAAATATTTTCTTTATAATATGGAAAAACCTAACAAAGGTAGATACATATTTTCAAGAGTCCTCGATTAAGTCTAATATAAAGTCTAAACGCCAAAAACCCTACAAAGGTCGCGACCAAGGCCGCTTTTAAAAACAGAACAGGCAGGTCGCCTTGGCGCTATATTTTTAAATTGGTTTAACTTTTCATCCATTCTCCTTTTGCTTCTGGTTATTGTCTTCCGAGATATATTTTATCTATCTCCTCCTCGTTCTGCCAAATAGGGGTTTAATGGATCCAAAAAGCCATTAAACCTAAACCAAAACGAATCTATATAAAGATTAAAAATATAAAGAGAGTTGACCGAGTCTGGTTTATGGTGGTAAGTTTGAATTTTATTTGGCTAGTCATAGTCACATCCGTTCGAATCGGATATTCTCTGAACAATAAAAAGGAATATTATTATAATTAATATTTAAACATTATTAATATACGGATTAGAGCCATAATGGTCGAGGCATCTCATTTGGGGTGGGAATTTTTTGGGTTCGAATCCTGATAATCCGAAATATTAACCAACAATACAAATTTTCCAGCAGAGCAGCTCTTTTTCCCAATTTGCCAATTTGCCAGTGGGGTCAAGAACAGGAGGTAAAAAAAAAATGACTAGCTCCGCTGTCTGCATGCAGCGCTCTTTATTAACTCAAAAAAGAGCCGATTAGAGAAATGATTAAATTACCACCATTTCAAGGAGGGTGAAATTTAAGCATGTTGGCCTAATTGGCAAGCCGTCGTACTACGGATATGTCATGATGCAAGTTCGAGTCTTATACGTGCTTCCTAGACCCCTTGCGGTCTTTAACTTTATGACCAGGATGCTTTGCGACCAGGATGCTTCTTCGTGGAGCCAGAGAAAAAAATTGATCTAAACTACAAAGTAGGTGTATAATAACTAATAAAATGCCGTATTAGTGAAATAACCTTTATTTTTCATAACCCTGATCCTCGGTTGGTTTATGTAGGGTCCTTGGTCGAGTATATAAATTCAAATATCAATCCAGTAGCGATATATTCGAATGCTGATCTTCTGAAGAAGGAAATTATTGAAGAAAACCTACCTTGGGTGGGGGGAAAATCTGGAGTTTAACGCTGAACTAATTTACAATTAGGCAAAATCTATATCGGATCCAGTGTAAATTTAGGAAGAATATTAAGAGATTATTATAATTATTCTTTTCTGAGTCATAAAAATAAAAAATATGATTATTAATAAAGCTCTATTAAAAAACGGATATTCTAACTTTAGCCTTGAGATCCTTGAATATTGTGAAAAAGAAAAGGCAATTTCAAGATGTCCCTGTCCCTGTCCCGGAGCCGGGGGGGGGGGGGTCATGGTCATGCTGCAATTACATTGATCTTCGACCGGTCAAGCGAGAATATAATATCTTACATACTGCTGGATCATCTTTGGGCTTCCGACATTCTGAAGAAAGCCTAAAAAAATGAGAGGGGGTTGGTCGAAAACTTGCTTCGCCTTTTTCCAGGACGACTTCGGGAGCCGATGGAGGAATAAACTCTTATCAAAATGAGTGCTTCAGCTCTTGATTGAAAACTTTCTTAAGAAAATCGAAATATTTGCAGGCTGTGAAATTCATAAAGGTAAAACTCTTTCTGAAGAAACCAAAACTAAAATGTCTCTTTCTCATCCTAATGGTACGAGAATAGAGGTAACAGATTTAGAATTAAATACTTCAGCTGTATTTAATTCTATTCGTGAAGCTGCTAAAGCCTTAAATATAGGTCATCCTCCTTCGCGTAGCCAAGGAGCGTAGCTATAATTGGAAATCTCAATTCAAAAATACCACAAAACCTTACAAAGGTTGATATGTTTTCAGTAAAATAAAATAGCGCTTAATTTCCCTCCCTCCCTCCCTCCCTCCCTCCCTCCCTCCCTCCCTCCCTCCCTCCCTCCCTCCCTCCCGGCTCCCTTAAACCTAACCCCGCAGGAGGACTCCACCCCATCTTTACCTTGAAAAACATAATATAATGGAAATACCTTAAACAACCAAAATTAGTAATTTGATATCTGCACAATATAAAAAAAAATAACAACCCTGGTATTCCTTGCTATTCCCTGTGCTACGCGAAGCTACTGCGCATGCATGCATTGCTCCATGCGCAGTAGCTTCGCATGCGCAGGGGGGGGGGGGGGTAATTTGTAATTTGGTAATTTTAAATTTGGTAATTTGGCGTACAAGGTTTATTGCTTATTCCTTGAGCCCTTTACAGCCAAAAAGAGCCATTTCCCGTCATAGGTTTTAATGAAAAGGTATAAAAAGTTGAGGGCCAGCTGTCCTATTTCTATTTCAGAGGGTCTGTATGCAAGGCTGAGACAAGGGAGCCTCCGAATAACCCCCTCTCATCTTCGATGAGAGGGGTGAGGTGGGAAAACATCTTTTCCGGCAGAGCAGTGTTTTTTTTTTGGTTTTTTTTGTTTTTGTGTCTTGTCTTTGTCCTGCTCGCGTAGCAAGTTACAACTACATATGTAGTTGTAACACAACTTCGTTAGCCCCGGAGTCAAAACCGACCCTTTACCTGTGGCTCACACCAACAACTCCGACCCGGTTGTAGCCGAGCCTACGTGAGGATTAAGGAACAGGGTTGGTTTTGGCTCCGGAAGTTGTGCAGAAACTGGAACTGGGTAATTTGTTTTTTTTGTCTGCCCCTACTTCGTAGCGAAAGGGTAAGGTAGCTCCTGGCTGCGCAAACGTATTTTTTTTTTTCTTCCTGCGCCCCATAAAAAGGGTCGGGGCGACTCCTCATTTCTTTTTTTTTTACCTTCCCTTCTTTAATTTCCCTGTGTGTGCAAGCCTACCCCCCGAGGGTCACTTCCTTGAAGCATACCCCCCCCCTTCTTGTCCTTGTATAATCCTTCGTTAATAGCCCTGCAAGGGAGGTAATAGGAACTAGGTCACGGTCAAGGAAAAGGATAACCCAGCGAAGCACCCCTCTCCCTCAGCCTCTGCCTAGGTTTTCCTCTCCCACCAGCATATTCAGTTTCCAGCTGCATCTTCCTTGCCCACGGGATAATGCGGCCTAGGTAACTACATACATATGTAGTTGAAACTTGCTAGGCGCGACCAAGGCCGCACACAAAGTGTGGCCCTCCCTTCTCCCCTCCCCCTCTCACCAGGCGAAGGCCATCCACTTACTACGTAAGTGGACGGAGCCGGGGGGGAGGAGGGATATATTGGGGTATTAAAATGGACCAGGAAAGCAGGCCCCCTCCTATCCTCTCATTAATTTCCTACCCCCTCTGACCCCCCCCGCCTTGGTCGGGGGGGGGGTAGGGAATTAACGGAGCCGGGGGGGGGGGCTCTCCTCTCTCTAACAGCCCTCTCTCTCTCTCTCTTTCTTTCAGAGAGAGAGGTTTTTTGCCGCTAGCTTCGCATGGGGCTGCGCCCTAGCATAAAAAAATGAGAGAGAGTAGGGGCGCCGCTCCGAGGGGAGGGGTGCTTGGCCTTTGGCCATGCACCCCTCCCCCTGGGTAGGCAGCCTCCCCACAGCCCATTACCCTGCCAGGGTAAGGGTCTGTGGGGAGGCTGCCGGCGATGCTCTTCTTTTTTTTTTTGCCGCCCCTCCGGTTTGGGCTGCGCCCTAGCATAAAACAAAATGAAGAGAGGAGCCGGGGGCGCCGCTCCTCCTCTCTCTCATTTCCATAGGAAATGAGAGAGAGGAGGACTTATAAAGGCATATACAAAATAAGAATGAAAAGCTAACGGAGGGCAGGCATACTTTGTTAGCCCCCCCTAATTTAGTGCATCTTTGTTTTATGGATTGATTGGATTGGTCCCACTAATTCTATTTATTTCATTTTACTTAATTTTTCTTTATCTAATTTATTAAAAAAAATGATAGTTATATTATTAACTAATAGCCATAGAAATCTTGAGCGGTCGGTATATCACTTCAATCAGATTTAGTTAAATAAAGTTATTTAGCGACCCGGTCGTTATAATCAAAACTTATTAAAGATAGATGTTTATAGCCATTACGGCATGGCGTAGCATCTAGTTGAATAGATAAATATGTATCAAATAACATGTATCGTTATCTTTATAACAATCTAATCATTTATTATATTCAAACTATGGTTTAGATTCAAACTCTAGTTATATTCAATGTAAATTACGGCTGCAGCTTAGCATGCAGCCACAATATTCCCTTCCTACACATCGATGCGAGGATGGAGCCGGGGGGGGGTGCACAACTTTGTTAGGGGGGGGGGAGCCCCCCTGCTCGCCACCACTAATTCTATTTATTTCATTTTTATCTTAAGGTGCTATACCCTGCATGCAGTAAATAACGTGGACTAACCAAAAATATATCAAGCCTATTCCACCTATTTATTTTCTTGTCCCTATACCTAATCCTGCAGCAAGTCTGCAGCCTGCATGGGTAAAAGAAGGTTCGTACCCATTGGCTGATATACAAGGGGGGGGGATACAGGCTAGAGCATAATCTTCTTAATTTCACTATTAGTGAATAATTCTTACATATTAAGTGGCCTCCTCCTTTCTGTTCTGCTGGCTCCTGGCTCCGCAAACACATTTTTTTTTTTTGTTATACACCCCCCTGCCTTGACCCCCCCAAAGCTGCGGATAGGGGCTGCATTTATATTCAGACCCGGTCGTGATTTTTTTTTTGTGTTTTGTCCAGTTCCCTACTTCCCCCTACCAAGGCGGGGGGGGGGGGCTATGGTACAGGAACTGGGTAATTTTATTTTTACTCTTCCCTGTCCCCAGGGGTCAAGGACTGCATGCACCCTCTTCGAGGACGCATGCAGCCTTGTTTTTGTTTTGTTTTTTTGTTTTTGCAACTACAAGGCTCCGCCTAAATAATGATAGGGGGGGGGGGTTCGCAGGGGGGGGCTGCATCCATGCAAGGCTGAGACAAGGACATACAAGGGGGGGGCATTTATATTCAGACCTGGTCACATGCAGCCCTCTCCGAACCATGCCCTCTCTGGGGAGCCATGAGGACCAATTGGCCCTCTGGGTGTATGCAAGCACAACTTCGTTATGCATGCATGCGACCGGTCGCATGCAATCCACAGCCCGATTCCCCCCCCCACTGCGTGGGGGGGGTCTGGGGGGGGGGGGGGGGGAGGGGTGATACAAGAAGGCAACATAAAAAAAAAGTAGGAGGTTGCATCTCTGGGGGGCTTTCAGCCTGAGAGACGCTTTTTAGCTAATAATGTATTTAATTATTGTTTTTTTTATTTTTGTTTATTGGCTAAATTAAATTTAAATTCTGAATTTTGCTCAGCTCTAGGGCTCCGCCCAGCTCGAACAGCCCTCAACGCGCTTTCAGCGCGTAGAGAGGTTTTCTGGTCTTTTTTGCCCGGCTCCGGTCGCAAACCCAAAAAAAAGATAATTTTATTCTTGCCTGCATGCAGGGGGGGGGGGGGGGTGGGGTAGTTTCATGGCTGCTCCGTACCGTAGAGTAGGCTTTCCATGGCCTTCGGTCATGCACTTGTCCCCTTTTGAGCCTATTCCTTGTTCTGGTCCTTGACCTATCCTTGAGCCTTTTCTGGTATGCAGCCCTTGCTCTTGCCCTTTATTTACCACTGCTTATATGTCCAGCATGTATAGGCTAAGGAAGTATGGCTGCCCAAATAGTGCATGGAGTCCTTGAATGTCCCTGCACATCCCTCCGGTACAGCCCCCCCCGCCCCCCTCTCACGGCTCCACTTTCGTAGAAAGTGGACCAGCAAAGCAGGGGGGAGGGTTTTCTTTAGGAGGTCCAATTAGGGTTATATAGGACCAATAGGTCTGCATGCAGGCGGTTTTACTTCTTCAACC
Organism: Morchella sextelata; assembly: GCF_020137385.1. NCBI lineage: Eukaryota > Fungi > Ascomycota > Pezizomycetes > Pezizales > Morchellaceae > Morchella > Morchella sextelata. The sequence continues at coordinate 288,436 of NW_025408644.1, forward strand.
TAAAAAAAAATGAATTTTTTATTTTTAAGCGGAGCCAAGGAGCCAAGTGTCCGTTTCCGGTTCGGTACCTTTACCCACGGGATGCGTCCTCGAAGAGGCTGCATGCAGACTGCAAGCTGTATCTGCAAAGCCTGCATGCAGCCTAAACGTAGGGGGGGGGGGGGCTCCGCCCATCCTTGTTTACTTAAAAATAGGTCTGCATGCAGGCGGTTTATTTTTTTTTATTTTGTTTTTGTCTGCCCCTACTTCGTAGCGAAGGGGGGGGGAGGGACCCAACTCCTGGCTCCGCAAACGTATTTTTTTTAGCGGAGCCAAAAATAAGAAAAGAGGAGTGTTAAATTTTTAGAAATAGGAATATGGACACCTTGATGGGGGGGGGGGGTCATCTAAAGAAACAAGATAAAATAGACTTAGCAATAACAGAATAATAAGGTAAACGAATCGAATTTATCTAATAATATATCTGATAAGGAAAATTAAATATTTAAATAATAAATATGTTTTTTTCAAATTTACTTTCAAATTTACTTTCGCTACTTGAAGTTTTACTGGTAGTAATCCCAGCATTAATGGTTGTAGCTTTTATTACTCTGGCTGAAAGAAAAACAATGGCCAGTATGCAAAGAAGAATAGGGCCTAATTTTGTAGGTTACATGGGGCTATTACAAGCATTCGCAGACGCTTTAAAACTAATCTTAAAAGAATACGTGTCACCAACACAAGCGAATTTCATTTTATTTTTCCTAGGTCCTATTATAACTTTAATATTTTCACTGTTTGGTTATGCTGTAATACCTTATGGTCCAGGTTTAGCTATATCAGATTCTAATTTAGGTATATTATATATGTTAGCAGTATCTTCTTTATCTACATATGGTATATTATTAGCAGGATTATCCTATGACTCTTCTAGATCAACAATTTTAGTTTAACAAAAATTGATAATGAACTAGAAGTAGTTCAAGAAAAACTTATAAATAAACTCAAAGCGATATATCTTATCGTCAGCCATTTAGTAGTATTATATGTGTTTGTGTTCAAACACATCTCTTTATTTAATCATGAACAAATACAAATATTATTGTTATGGTTTTTTATTATCTTTATTTATATCAATTATTATCTTAGATGACTGATAAACTAACAAATTAGTTGTACTTAGGTTAAGGCTAGAGCACGTCCTCTTCAAAACGGTCTAAAAAGAAAGAGATGCTTTTAGCATCCAACTGAATAAGAAATCAACAAGGATTTTCTTATACTGATATTAGAAAAGTTAGATTTTATTCTACTAACGCCAAGTCTTCTACTACACCTAAAATTTATCCATAGGACGATTCGGCAGTGTCCGACACAGGTCAAGAACAGGGTAGCTTATCTGATTTTTATTTTCCTAATAAAAATCTCGAATCCTTAAATCGTGAGGAGCTAAAAGTTTTACACCCCTTCGGGGGTGCACATAAAGGAGCGGCGGGCGCGCTACGCGCGCCCGCTGCATCCGCCCTCCGGGGGAGGGCGGACGCTATATAAAGATAGAGAGGCACCTGTGAAGCCTTTTGACCGTAGTCAAATTTTAGCTACTTGTTTTCATTGCTTAGATAATGAAAAATATCTTAAATTTTAAAAAAAGTGGGGGGGGGGTCTAAAGGTTGTATTTACCTTGTTGATTATAAACATGACCCTTTAATTTATTATATAGGAAGAACTACTCTGCTTAAAATAAGAGTAATTAATCACCTTAAAGCAGACAGCAGAAGCAAATTCCTCACCGGAGGTGTGGTGTTTTTTAAACGAGTAGAACCCTACGGAGAGAACACTTTAATCTGTCTGTTATAGATATATGCTTACCTGAGGAACAAGGAGGAAGAGAAAATCACTATCTCCAAACTTATCTTCCCTAATTTAATACTACTTTTTCTTCTTCTTTTTCCGAAACTGCGGCCCTCTCTTTTTTTTTTATCAAAAAAAAAAAAGAGAGGGATTTATACAAGCTTAAAAAGCAAACTGGATATGCTTAAACCTTCTTCTGCAGAATCTAAAAAAAAATGACATCGAACGTCTGTCTATGTGTATGAGATGGAAAGTAATAGCATTAATGAATCTTACGTTAATATGACACCTTAGCGGAAGCTTGTTCGACCCGGTCGGAGAAAATTGCTTGAGTTACACTAACTACACTTAAGGATACCAATGTGCCATTTAGAGGAAAGTTATATTATTCAAGCCTAATAACAGATTTATAATTAACATATAATTTAACTAAAAGTGCCTCAGTTGGATTAAATTTTTAAAATGATGTAGCTGTAAAGGTTTGGGTATAAAATGCCATAAGGCCCCTCCCCTCCCCATCCACTTACTACGTAAGTGGACCAGCAAAGCAGGGGGGGGGATCCGGGGCTTTAGAATTGTTAGAGGCTAGCTCTTATCCTTCCAAAACTCAAGCAGCGTATTATATAGGTATTAGTAAAGATGTTCTTAATTATTTTCTGAATACAGATAAAGCAGAAGGAGTTAAAGGAATATATCTATATACTAGAAAGCTTGAAGCTAAAAAGAGAGAGGCTCTTCTTAAACTCTCTTCTTCACTGGAGCTAGGTAACAAAATAAAAGTTTGAGCTAATGATGCAGCGACCGGTCGTCTCAAATTAATTAATGCTGAACCTTTTCCTAGTTTATTAGATGCCGCTAAATATTTAACATTAATTACAGAACTATTAGTCTACACTTAAACACAGGAAAAGCTACTACTCAAAATAAGACTCACCCATGCCCCCCGGCCGGCTCCGCCCCCCCCGTAGGGGGGGATCGGGTAGATGTACTTTTTTAGAAAAGAGATAACTTCAGATATAAGAAATGAGCGGCCCTCTCCTTTTTTTTTTTCTCCCCCCCCTTGGGGCGCCCGATAGGGCAAAAAAAGATAAGGAGAGGGGGATTTCTAGAGAGAGGGCTGCATCCCCCCTGCTTTGCAGGGGGGGCGCTTTTGAAAAATTCTACTAAAGCTAATATGAATCGTACGGAAATCTGGGTGTACAAAGTAGATAATAAAGGGGAGTTGGCGTTAATTCCTAATCAACCTTTTAAGACTAAACGAGAGGCTCTTCGTGTTCCACCCCCTCACCAAGTGTGTGGCACTCCACCCCCCCCGGCTCCCACTCATCCACTTACTACGTAAGTGGACCAGCAAAGCAGGGGGGGAGCCGGGGGGGGGGGGGGGTAAAAATAAATTACATCTGATATCTAAAAGGTCTCATCTAGGGCTAATATATAAATAATTAAATAAATGGAGATAAAAGAGCTGTTACGTTATAATTATAAGTTTTTCTTAAATTTGCATTAGTCCTCCAATTATGTGAATAGTTGGGAATAAACCGGGTGAATTTCAAGAAAGACTTGTGTTAAGTCAACTTGAAGCGAAACATCATTTAATTTTCGACCCGGTCATATACCTTGTAATTATAAGGTGTATAAGAGTGTACCTTACAATGAGGTCCTCTAGGGCGCCCCCTTTTCGGACTACCCTTGGGGAGCCCCCCCCCTGGCCCCTGGCCCCTGGCCCCTGGCCCCTGGCCCCTGGCCCCTGGGGGGGGGGGGGGTCCCCATGGGCCGCTTTTTTGATTTTTTTTTTTAAAATAAAAAAGAAAAGGTTTTAAATATGTACGTTCAACGACTAGTAGATGAGTTAAGAAAGACAATAATTCTACCACGAGTACCCGGGGTCTTGCTTTATACTTCACTTTATCAAATTTCATAATTTTAAATAAAACAACTATACGATTATTAATGGCCTGACTTTGTTTCTTATTTTTATCTATAGGAGTAATTATCCCAGACTGTGATTATATATGTTTATTTGTTCTTGTTACCCCCGGCCGGCCCCGGCCTGCCCTCTCAACGCGCTTTCAGCGCGTAGAGAGGTATTTTAGATAAAAATACATGCACGCGGTTGGCTCCGCGTAACAAAAAAAAAATAAAAATTTATTTTTTAAGGCTCCGCCGTATGATATTAAGACAAATTTACAATATACAAACAAAAACATTATATTTTCACAGACACATATACGTAGTAGTGTTTGAATGTCTCTTCATGTACAAGCCAAAATGTTTGAACATAGAAAACAATCCTTTTCTACTACTTCGGCTTGCAGTACTATATCCAAAGGTAATGCTAATAACGATTCAAATTTACCTCAAAATAATAATACAGAATTATTAAGTTCTGAAGATTTAAAAGCTTTACATGCCGTATATATAAGAGAGCGGCCCTCTCTCTCTCTTCTAGAGAGAGAGGGCTGCATCCCCCTGCAGAGCAGGGGGACGCTTTACAAAGATAGAGAGGCTCCTGTAATACCTTTTTATCGTGACTTAATTTTAGCTACTTGCTTTCATTGCTTAGATAAGGAGAAAAGATCTGAATTATTAAAAGAGTGAGGATCTAAAAGTTGTATTAGGACAAGACCAAGACATAGTCTGAGCCATCTCGTGAGAGATGGAAGTAAAAGATAAAGAGCTTTTACTATAACAAGACTGCAAATTGTGGAATATATCCAAGTAGTGTGAATTATTATGAAGAGGATCATGAGGCCATAATGAAGAATCTATACATAGACGTGTTTGGTTAAGTTCTACTACTAATATTAATAAAGAAATGAAAAGACCAATATTATTTAATAAATATCTTTCTTCCATTACTTGTCCCCTTCCATCTATAAATGATATTGAAATTAGAGCCTTTTCTACTACTTCGGTGCAGCTTTACAGCGGAACTAAACCCTACCCCCGCCTTGGTCGGGGTGGGCCAGAGGGGGGGGGGCTAGGATAACTCAGATGAAAATTATAATACAGAAAAACATTATTATAATATAGATACCGATAAACTTCAAATACTATTAGATAATAAACAAAAACTTAACCCGGCCCTCTCTCTTTTTTTATCTAAAAAAAAGAGAGGGAATTAGTGACCGGGTTTTCTGATGCTGAATCAACATTCGTAGTTTTTATCGTTAAAAGTAAAAAACATAAGATAGGTTTATCAGTCCACCTGCATTTTTCTATCGCATTACATAGTAAAGATATAGCTTTACTATATTATATCCAATGCCCCCGCTCCCCATCCACTTTCGTATAAAGTGGACGGGGGAGCGGGGAGCGGGCCCTCTCCTCTCATTCATTTCCCTGCGTCCCCCCCCCCCGGCTCCCGGCTCCTAATAAATCAGAGGAGGGGGGGGGGGATGCATCGCGCGCGCTACGCGCGCGCGACGCTTTGCTGGAAATGAACTAGAAGAGGGGGGGGCCTCCTCTCTCTAACAACCCTCAACGCGCTTTCAGCGCGTAGAGAGGTTTTTTTGCCGCTAGCTTTGCATGGGGCTGCGCCCTAGCATAAAACAAAATGAGAGAGAGGAGGGCTATTAAAAGAAGAAAAATTCTATTTTTCTTTATTAAATTCCGAATATAACATCAGTAAAGATCCGGCTGCCCCCAATGTCAGGTAATAAGCACTCTAAAGAAACTCTGGCTAAGATGCGAATAGCAAAGCTTAATAATAAGCGGCCCCCTCTCTCGTAGAGAGAGGGGGGGCTGCATCCCCTCTCCCTCTTTACCCCCCCCCGGCTCCCCATCCGTACTACGTGAGTAGTAGGAGGGGGAGCCGGGGGGGCGGAGAGGGGACGCTTTCGGAAGAAACAAAGGCTCTTATTTCACTTTCTATGCTTAGTAGTATAAAAGTTAAAGTTATAGATAAAGAAACAAATACTACTGTTAATTATGATTCCATTACTGCAGCAGCTACAGCTTTAAATATTCGTATTCAAGCTATTTGTAATTATCTTAAACGTAACCAAGTCAACCCCCCCCGGCTCCCTTTTCTTTTGATTTTTTTTTACTGTGGGGGGGGGGGCGCTGGGCTCCGCCCTACCAAAAAGGGGGGGGAAGGAGCTGGGTGGAGCCCTAGCCACAAATTAAAAATAAAAGGCCCCTCCCCTCCCCTCTCCTCTCATTCATTACCCAGCAAAGCGTCGCGCGCGCGTAGCGCGCGCGATGCATCCCCCCCTCCTTCGGAAGAGGGGGGGGGACGCTGGGAAATGAACGTAGAAGAGGCCCCCTCCTCTCTCATCCCCTTACTCCGTAAGTGAATGAGAGAGGAGGGCGCCGCTCCTCCTCTCTCTCATTTCCATAGGAAATGAGAGAGAGGAGGACTTATAAAGGGAGATATGTATTTGAAAAAATTTAAAGCTACTACTCAAAATAAAACTCATCCATGCCCCCGGCTCCCGGCTCCCTCCTTGGTCGGGGAGGTGTATTTCTTCAGAAAAGAGATAAATTCAGATATAAAAAGTGAACTTAAAAAAACCCAATAATGCTGATTAGGCTCGTTCTGAGATCTGGGTCTACAAAGTAGAGGAGAATGGTGGGTTGACTTTAATTCCTAATCAACCATTTAAAACTAAACGAGAAGCTCTATGTGTTCTCGGTATTCACTCTAGTGTGCTGAATAAACATCTCGATTCTTCTATAGTATACAAAGGATTACGATCGGGGGGGGGGGGTTCAACATGCAACCTGCTGCGAAGCTAGCGACCAGGTCGTTGAAACCCCCGCACTTTTTAGTTCTCAACATTCTGAGGAAAAAAGTAAATAGGTAGTAAACATGGGATATACTAGGAAACTTTGTCACATGGGGCTCCGCCCGCCCATTATTTTTTGTATATTTAGTGAAGTAAGACTCGTATGTCATGGGGGGCTCCGCCCACCCTTCACTTTATAATGAAAAAGATTAATATAAAACAAGACTAAAACATAGTCTGAGCCATCTCGTGAGAGATGGAAGTAAAAGATAAAGAGCTTTTACGATAACATCACTGGAGCAGCTAACTCTAAATATTCTTTTTTAGGGTCGTTAAGAAGTACAGCTCAATTAATTAGTTATGAGTTAATTTTAAGTTCTGCTTTGTTAATTGTTATTATGTTTACAGGTAGTTTAAGCTTAACTGTAATTGTAGAAGCTCAAAAATGTATTTGGTTTATTCTACCTTTATTTCCTATATTTATAATATTCTTTATAGGAGCCTTAGCAGAAACTAATCGAGCTCCTATGGACTTAGCTGAGGCTGAACGAAAATCATTCCGTTATGCAAATTGACTGATAAAAATATAAATTTTATTATCTTTTTATGCACTTACTCTTGATTTGGCCTCATTAAAGATCACTATATGCTGGGATGGTTTTACGCTAGTAGGGACTTTGAGAGAAAAAGAAGGGAGGGATAAACCTATTTCTCTTAAATGTGACAGTCTTACTAGTTATATCGAATCAGCAGGAAACCAAAATTTAACAATAAAAACTTTCGACCAAGGATGGAAAAAAGATTTACGTTCCTTGTGCCGGCTCCAAAAAGTCAAATTTTTGGATATATCCACAAGAAAAATACATTTTATTATTATAATTAAAGTCTTTTTTATTCAAAACTCGATAGGTTTGGGTTTCATGGACTACGATATTTACCAAGTATAAATTTATATAGAAAGGTCTATCCTCTGCCATAAAGTAGCCCATTCCATCTTTGTTTAAAAAACTTCACTAATAGTGAATAACTCCTACCTTTTGCTTATTTAGCCATTTAGGTATTTAGTTATTGTTACGCCTAACTTTTAAGGAAAAATTAGAAGATTTATATATTTAAAATGAACAAAAATAATTGCCAATTATCTAATACGAATATAACTCCAGTCGCGGCAAAGCCGCGCGTGGTTTATGAAAAAGCTAAGCTTCAGAAGAAGCAGATCTTACAGGAAAACAATGTAAAATCAGGAATTTACCTCTGAACAAATTTGATAAATGGAAAACAGTATTTGGGCTCTTCGGTAGATTTGTGTAGAAGACTTTCTCAATATTTTTCTCAAAATCACTTAAAGCGCTGTGAATACATGTATATCTGTCGTGCTCGCCCCCGGCTCCTCTCTCACCAGGCGAAGCCCACTTAAAAAAAAAAATAAATTTTTATTTTTTTTAGGCTCCATTTTCGCTTTTCCCCCCCCCCCACACACGTGGTGTGGTGGAGGGGGGTACAAAATGGACGGAGCCGGCCTAATAAATAAGAGGAGGGTCTTAAAATACGGTTCGGGGGGGGGCTCCGCCCAGCTAATTTTTGTCGACCAAGGCGAAATTTTGGAATATTGTGAACCAGAGAAATGTATTGAAAGGGAAAATTATTACTTTAAACTATTAAAACCCACTTATAACATCTTAAAGGTAGCAGGATCAATCCTTGGGTATTAACATACTGAAGAAAATCTAGCGTCCCCCCCGGCTCCCGGCTCCTAATAAATCAGAGGAGGGGGGGGGGATGCATCGCGCGCGCTACGCGCGCGCGACGCTAAGATGAGGATAGCAAAGCTGGGAATCCAAATATCGGAGCCGGGAACATAAAGCAAAATTGCTTGCAGCCAATGTCGGTCGTAAACATAGCGAGGCTACAAAGGCAAAACAAAGTGCAGCAATGAAAGGGAAAACAAATACCTATAATTTATCTCAACGTAAATAAATTCAAGTTACTGACGTAACACCTAATATTACTACTTCTTATATTTCTATACATGAAGCAGCCGCAGCTTTAAATATTCGTATACAAGTAATTTCTAATTATATTAATCGTAATCAAAAAACAGCCTGGCTCCCCTCTCACGGCTCCATTTTCGTAGAAAATTATTTTTTTTTAGCCACTAGCTTCGCATGGGGCTGCGCCCTAGCATAAAAAAAATGAGAGAGAGGAGCGGGGGCCGCCCCCCCCCCCCTCTCTTTTTATTAAAAAGAGAGGGCTTTTTAAGGTAAGTATATATTTAAAAATAAGTAGGATCCTCAGAGACTACACGTGATCGTAGAACTTGGTTTAAGATGTTACTCATCATCTTAACTAAGATTAAATATGATATAGTCCACAATATAATATATGTATTGGCCCTGCGGGCCATATTTCTCATAAAAATATATTTCACCCCCCCCTGCGGGCAGGTTTAGTTTAAGCATTTTACTGTTGTTTATTATTGATATTCACTCCCCACCTCCTCAGGTTGTAGTTCTTCCAAAGCATAGGGTTTATCTAAAAGTTAAATCTAGGGCAAGGCCGCTTACCCCCCCCGGCTGCATGCAGGCTCCCCTCTCATTTATTTCTCTGAAATAAACGGGGGGGGGGAGCCGGGCCTTAAAAAAAAGAGGGAAGGTCAAAATGCATTTTTTTTTAGCAAAATTGGGGGGGGGCTCCGGAGCCTCCCCATAAAAGGGTCGGGTCAGGGCTCCGCCCAGCCCATTTTATATTGATGGGTGGGGGGGGGGGCTCCGCAGGCCCGGTAATTAAATTTAGATTAAATTAAATTTTCAGGGCTCCACCCTGCCCAAAGTAATATATGTAGATATGAAATTTTATAGTATATTTATCATTTTCTTAAAATATATAACTAAGAAACCCTTAATAATATTCCTCGGCCCCCCTCTCCTCGAACTACCCTCTCTCAATTTTATTGAGAGAGGTCTTTTTTTATTATTAAAAAAGATAGGAGAGGGGGGGGGGGAATTATAGGGGTATCTTAAAAAAATGTAATTTATAATCCTTAATTATACTTCCTTAAGTTTAAATAAAATTTTGATTTAAATAGGTTTTTAGTGTCATTATGAGCTTAGTAGGAGCTTAGTTTCATTTTGATACTCGTCAAAGGTATGTTTTGAAAGATACATCATGTGAAAGTACAAATTATATGTGGTGTATCGTGCAACACATACGGGCTTAAATACCAAAAGAATACACCAGAAAACTGCAGGTGGAGCCTCACATTATTATCAAAGAGTAAAATTATATAAAATTAAAATGAAAAACAACTTTTCGAGTCTATCTACTGGCCAAATGTTAGCTATCTATTATACAAACAAAAAACAGGTTCAATTAGCAGATGATATGGCTGCTGGCCGGAGGCCTGTCTTTATTGTAGTACTTTATCAAATGAAAGTAGATTCTAATACAACATTCTTTTATTACGATAATAGAAGTTCTCGTATAGTTAATCATCTAGTATATAGAGGAAAGTCGGCCCCGCCCTTTTCATTTTTATTTTTTTTTTAAAAATTAAAAATGAAAAGGTATTATAAAGCGCAGCATACTTCGTAAGCAGGGGAATTATGTAATAAATACTTTAACAAATCATGTGTATAGCTGAACCAAAACTGAGTTATCTATACTTATTTCACAAATTTATTGTAATAATAGACTTGCACAAAAAGTAAACCTTTTAACTGGATTTAACATCCAAACATATTTTTGAAAAAACAAAAACTTGCCCAAATTTTTAATTGAATTGCATAACTCGTTAAAACCGTCTTTGTTCATGGATAATTCCCAAAAACTTATAGATCATATTAATTTGATGGGGGTTTGTTCTACGCCCCCCTCCCCGGCTCCAACTACTACACGGCTCCCGACCGACCAAGGTGCTGGGCCGCTTGCATGGCTCCGCCAACGAGTGGGCGGAGCCGGCCCCTACATCATATTTTGTTTTTACCTTGCAATTATTATTTTTATTTTATTATTAAAAAAATATAAAGAGCTGCCTTCCTCACCCCGATTCCCCCCCCCACACACGTGGTGTGGGGGGGGTACGGGGGGGGGTGAGGAAGGCTGCATCTCGCGCGCGCCGCGCGCGGACGCTGCCGGCTCTTCCCCCCCCCCCCACTCTCTCTTTGAGAGGGGGGGGGGAAGAGCGGCTGCATCTCCTCTCCCTCTTTACCCCCCGGCTCCCCATCCGTACTACGTGAGTAGTAGGAGGGGGGAGGCGGGGGAGAGGGACGCTGCCGGCTCCGCTGGAGGGGTTAAATTTAAGTAGTAGTTAGACGGAGCCGGGGAGGGTGGGTCATATAGGGGGGGGTAAAGGAGTTACCTCCCATTCGGGCCTCCCTCCTCCTCCTACAACACGTGTTGCTGTTGGAGTAGGGAGGGCTCTATAAACTTTTCTTTTTTAATTTTTTAAAAAAAAAATCAAAAAAGCGGCCCATGGGGACCCCCCCCCCTGCATGCAGGGGGGGGGGGGGGTCCCCAAGGGTAGTCCGAAAAGGGGGGAGCCGGGGGGAGCCGGCCTAATAAATCAGGGGGGGGGGGGGTAAGAAAATACTCAACCTTACCACCTAAGAATAAAACCGAAAAAATTAATGGAACAAAACGGTATAAAATTAGACAACCTAGATTCTATAACATCTCATCGTAGTTTACTAAAAACAAGTCTGTAATTTATGGAGTTATTAATGTTATTAATAATAAGCAATACATTGGTAGCTCCAAAGATTTGTATATGCCACTGCTGGAGCACGTTGTGGGTAACAAGTCAAATGGGGCGCTGCAGAGGAATTGCAAAGTTAAATAGGGAGGTTTAATTAATTTCATATTCTACGTATATGAGTTTTATTTTGAGAGTAATATGGTTGTTAACGGTAAACAGCTGACTGATTTAGAGACCGAATATATTGGAAGATCTAATTTTCAAGATTTATATAATTTCAAGAGAATAGCTACAAGTATGTTAGGTTACAAACATACAGAACAAGCTTTGTTAAAAAAGCTTGAAAGATTCAAAAAACAAAAAAAATCAACACATTACCTAGATTATAATAAAAAAATGGGGGGGGGGTTATTTCAATACATAATTATATTCTATTCGGAGTCGGAGTTAGTCTCAGGGTTTATGACCGAGCACTCAGCAGCGATTTTCGTGTTCTTTTTCTTGGCTGAATATGCTAGTATTGTACTTATATCTATTTTAACTAGTATCTTATTCCTAGGAGGCTATTTACTTCCTTTCCATTCATTAATAGGCTATATTAATAGTCCGATTATAGAAGGGCTTATTTCTGGTCTTTCATTAGGATTTAAAACCTGTATCATTATCTTTGGATTTATATGAGTACGTGCCAGCTTCCCCCGTATAAGATTTGATCAACTCATGACATTTTGTTGAACTGTGTTGCTTCCTCTCGTTTTTGCTTTTATATTCCTAGTATTATGTGTTATTGTTGCCTTTGATGCTGTCCCAACTAATGTTTCTCTTCTTTTCTTCCCGGGTTTGTCCTTTGCAAAAAAAAAACCCTGGTTTAAATTCAATTAAACCTAAACTAATAGCCTCCGCGCGCGCTACGCGCGCGCTAGGATGCATCTCCCCCCCCCGGTAGCTTCGCAACCGGGGGGGGGGGGACGCTGAAGATGGAGATAAGGAAGAAGTTTTATCTACGACAAGAAATAAACCCAGATTTAGACATAGTTAAACCGATAAAAGTGTATGAAAACCTACATTTAAAAGAAACACGTAGCCAGATCATAATGGATTATCCGAATCACACAGGGTTATATGGGTTTAAATGTTTAGTTACTGGTGATATGTATATTGGAGCCGGCCGAGTGCTATAAAAATTCACAGAAGATATTATGAACATACACATGGTTTTCATTCGAACATTATTTTACAAAATGGCCCCGGCTCCTCCTCTCTCAATTCTTTTTGACCAAGGCGAAAATAAACGAGAGAGGAGGGCTTATAAAAGTATGGAGCCTTGGTCGATAATTTCCCGGCTCCTGGCTCCGCATGGCTCCGAAGCAAGTTTTATAATCTTTGTTGCGGTTTCTGCCAATTTAGATATATTCGATAAACCGGCAGGCTTGGTCGAAAAAATCTGGGCGCCGCCCGCAAAATTAATTTCGAGCGGTCGTTATTTATCAAGAAACTCTTTATAATCTTACTAATAATACTGCTACTAATAAAGGGTTAAAACATACGGAAGTAAATAAACTCAAAATGAAAGAGTTAAGAAATCAAAGAGGACATCCAGCCCTTGGTCGAACGACCTGTCTATGTTTATGAGAAAGACTTAAGACTTTTAGCACGGGCCCCCGGCTCCCCCTTCTCTCATATTTTTTAATCTATTATTTTTATTTTATTCGCCTCCGAAGCAGCCCCTCCTTTCTCATTTATTTCCCAGCGTCCCCCCCCGGCTCCCGGCTCCTAATAAATCAGAGGAGGGGGGGGGGGGATGCATCGCGCGCGCTACGCACGCGCGACGCTTTGCTGGGAAATAAACGGAAAGGAGGGTTATTAAAAACATATTAAGAGAGGGGGAGCCGGGGGTTTTGATAGTGGGGGGGGGGGGGGGCAGCGCCCCCTGCAGAGGGCCGCTGTGCGGCCCTCCGCTTATCTTATAGATGTAAGAAAAATAGGTATAAATGGTGAGGTTTTAAGAAAATATCTAGATAGGGATAAAATATGGAGAAATCTGTATGTTTTTAAAGATACCGGCCCCGGCTCCTCTCCATTTATTCCCAGCGTCCCCCCCTCCCGGGGGGGGATGCATCGCGCGCGCTACGCGCGCGCGACGCTTGCTGGAAATAAACGGAGAGGAGGGGCCCGCCCTTTTCGGACTACCCTTGGGGAGCCGCCCCCCCTCAAAAATCACCCCTCTCATTGAAGATGAGAGGGGGTAGTCCGGGGGGGGGGGTCCCCATGGGCCGCTTTTTTGATTTTTTTTTAAAAATTAAAAAAGAAAAGGTTATTTGAAGGAAGTATAGCTGAGGATATAGATACTTCCTTAGTTATACAGCCAAAATATAAAGGTAGCAATAAAGACTTATTTGTTTATAATCTAGAAGGATCTCTTGTACATGAATTTTCTTCTTATACTGAAGGAGCTAATGAGTTGGGTGTTCCTTTAGCCAATCTAAATATATACATTAAAGAAGAAAGACCTTGAAAACAGAAATTTATCTTTACTGATAAGAATAAAGGGCCAAAATGAGTTCCTACGCCCCGGCTCCCCTCTCACGCTCCAACTACTACACGCAGCCTTGGTCGTAGTTGGACGTAGCCGGGGCCCCACCCGCTTTATGTTATGGGTATGGAGCCGGGCGGGAACCTCCTCTACCCCCCCTCTCCTCTCATTCATTCCCTAGCCCCTCTCCCACCCCGACCAAGGAGGGATAAGGAAATTAAGGGAGCCGGGAGCCGGGGAGAGAGAGAGGGGGCCGCCCCTCCTCTCCATCCACTTACTCCGTAAGTGGACGGAGAGGAGGGCTTATATAGTGATAAAGGGTAAATAATTAATCTTTCCTTCTCTAAACGCGGCTAAAGAGCAATTTAATATAGGCTGAAAATCCTTAAAAAGCATCTTGATACCGGAAATTGGATTACTTTACAGGGAGAAGATTGGATTATACTATCAACTCCTCGACAAAACAAATAATGGGAAAACTGTATCTTTTAGGTGTATTTAGTCAATCAGTTCAAGGTTTTGATATCATGGGCTGCATGATATGATTGGTACTGCCTTCATAGCAGTATGCTTCTGAAGAGTTTACTCTTACCACTCTACTGATTCACATCACCTAGGTTTGGAGTCAGCAATACTTTACTGACATTTTGTCGACATAGTCTGATTGTTCTTATACGTCTCTATTACTATTGGGATCATAGCGGCCCCCTTCCAGGGGGCTGCATCTCTCCTTTCAGGAGCTGGGCGGAGCCCTAGCGGCCCCCGAATTACCCTCTCTCAATTTTATTGAGAGAGGTCTTGGGAGCCGCCCCCCCTCAAAAATCACCCCTCTCATTGAAGATGAGAGGGGGTAGTCCGGGGGGGGGGTCCCATGAGGGGGGGGCTGCATCCCCTCTCTCTCTTCGAGAGAGGGGACGCTTTTAATTATTCTTTTTTATATAATTTGGATTACAATTTCTTTTCTGTTAAACTTCTTAAAGAAGGCAGCCGTGTTTGTTTTCTTTTTCTTGGCAGAATATGCAAGTATTGTGCTAATTTCAATTTTAAGATCTATACTATTCCCCACCACTCAATCCTACTACTCGCGTAGTACGGATGGAGTGGGGGGGCAAGCCTTGGGGGGGGGGGGTTATTTGTTACCATTTTCATTATTCACTTCTATAGGTAATCCCATTCTAGAAGGGCTTATTTATGGTCTTTTATTAGGATTTAAAACATGTATCATTATCTTCGGATAGTATGAGTACGTGCCACCTTCCCATGAATTCGTTTCGATCAATTAATGCAGTTCTGTTGAACAGTGTTGCTTCCATTAGTCTTTGCATTCATATTCTTTGTACGACCAAGGCGTATTCTTGTAGCATTTGACAACAAGGGTGTTCCAACTAATATTTCTCTTCTGTTCTTGCCAGGCTTTATCCTTTGCAATTAAACCAGGGAATTGGGAATTGGTAATTGGCAATTGGGCGCTTCGCAGCACAGCATGCGCTGGGATTGCTTGCCTTTTTAAATAACATTAAACCTAAACCAAAGACTGATGATGAATTTCATCTATGATTTGTGTGTTTATACCCTCCCACCTTAGCCCTCACCTTAGCCCTCCTCCACTAGCTAGCGTGTCGCGGAGGGAGGAGCCTCCTCCCATGACCAAGGCCGCATTATCCTACTTGCCCTATTTCATAGGGAAGAAGGTACTGCATGCTGCAAAGATGTGGGTGGGAGGGGTGGGTAGGGAGGTAGGGCGTAGGAGGTGAAGGTAGTTTTTACATAAGAACTGCAAAGGATGGGACTATAAGTTTTCTTTTTCTATTAAACTGCACATCGATGGCTAAAAACTACACTGCCAGTGGCCGTGACCGCCTGTGGCCGTGAGCCTCCGTGACTGCTTCCTTGAAGCACAACCTCCGGAGGTTGGGACTGCATGTCCTCGCCCCCCCGCCCTCCCCCCCCTCTCGCCCCCCCCACTCCATCCGTACTACGCTAGTAGTAGGATTGAGTGGTGGGTTTATAGAGGGGGGTATTTGGGACTGCAAGCTGGGGAGTGCTTGGGGAAAGGGGGGGGGGGGTGCGGTCGGCTCCTTGGAGCAAGCATGCGACCAGGTCTGAATATAAATGCAGCCCTTTCCCGGTAGCCATGCACAGGAGGAGTCTACCCAAGGGAGCTGGTAGATCCCTTAGTTCTTCAACTTTCTATAAAAATAATAGAAAATATTAAACCAAATTTCCCTAATTGAGGCAGCTTCTTGTTCTCGACCTGGTTGCATAGCAACAAAAAAATCCCCCCCTGCGTGCATGCCCTCTTCCGGGCAGCCAAGCGGTGGCTCCCCCCAACCCCCCCCCCTCCCCCTTCATCCAACTTACTACTTGCGTAGTAAGTTGGACGGAGAGGAGGGCTTTATTTGGGGGGAGGACTATCCGAAGGATGTGCTGCATGCAGCCCTGTCTCTGCACAACTTCGTTAGCCCGGGTGCCAAAACCTAGGCTGTACCTGTCCCAGTAGGGTCCCCTGCTGCTTAACGAAGGGCCCCTCCCTCTCACCAACTACTACAGGCAGCCTTGGTCGTAGTTGGAGGCGTGAGAGGGGAGGGTTGTTAATAGGAAAAGTACTGCAAGGACCCTCTTCTCCGAAGGTGGACGCATGCAGACTGCATGCTAAGCAGATCAGGGGGTTATTAATTTTACAAAGGCTGCACCCTGCGAAGTGGCCAAACAATATTTTTTTTCATATGAATATCTTTACCCCACTTCCAACGCGAGTAGGGCACCTTCGTGGAGAGGGTTAATTTGGCTCAGGATTGGGTCTGATTAAAGGAACATTATTACCTTATTGATTTTACATGTTTGATAGCCTCCCTGAAAAAAAATAAGCGGAGTGCGGGATGAGGCCTCAGGGTAAGATAAACACCCCTCGGCTGTGGAATTTATGTGTATTATATTTGATTATATTTTTATACCTGATACTATGACCTGTCTGCATGCACAACTTCGTGACCAAGGCGGGGGTGGTGATGGGGTTTAGATGTATATTCCGATATCCTGATGTAGTTAAGAATGTTATAACAGGCTGTAATAATATAATAGGGTAGTCTCCGCCAATGTAATGGATAAAGATTTACCTCATATTGTAGAAGAAACTAAAAGAATAGCACGAATAGACGCAATAATATCACTACTTAACACAGAAATTGAAGTGGGTATTGAAAGAGCAGAAGTACGTGTAGCTAAAATAGAAAAAAGTGAGCTTCAAAGTATTGGGGGGGGGGGTAGCTCAGATGGGATTTGCAAATTCGAATAAATAAGGCCCGCTTTGCAGCAACGTTGAGAGACTTGGGTATCAAAGACCCTTCTTTCCCTATGGCCATGACCCGAAAGAGGGGCTAGCATGACCCCCCCCGGCTCTGGGAAAAGGCACCCACAACTGGCCCCCTCCCCTCTCATTCAACTACTACACGCAGCCTTGGTCGTAGTTGGACGGAGCCGGGGGGGAGGGTCTTTATAGTTAGGGGAAAAGACGATATCCTAGAAGAATTAAGACGAGCAAATAATTAACTTTGTTTAACTTTATTTTTATATAACACAATCAATAATTTCAATATTTCTTATCCGGAGGATGAGCAAGCTCCCCGGCTCCTCTCTCATTTATTTCCTGCTAGCATCCGCGCGCGCGGAGCGCGCGCTAGGATGCGTCTCCCCTGCTCCGCAGGGGGACGCTGGGAAATAAACGTAGAGGAGGGTTTTAGAACTGCTTAATAGATTAGATGAATCAAAAGTCTTAATCCATCATTTAATGGCGGTATGCCTACCGGAGTGTAACGTATTTAACATTAACATAAACTAGTTATGCTTTTTTTTAACAGAAACAAATCATCATAAAAAAATGCCTCAATTAGTTCCTTTCCATTTTATAAACCAAGTTACATTTGGATTTCTACTTTTAACTACAATAATATATATATTTTCTAAATATATTTTACCCAGATTCGTGCGTTTATTCCTTACTCGTACATTTATAACTAAGTTATAATTACATTCTTTAAATCTAGCTATGCTTTTTTAACCAAAAAAGGTTATTAATAAAAAAAATGATGAACCTTTATACAAAGATATCTAGCCCTTTAGATCAATTTGAAGTCAGAAATTTACTAAGTTTTGATGCACCTATTCTAGGAAATATACATTTATCTATTACTAATATAGGTTTATATTTAACTGTGGGAATGCTAATAGCATTAACTTTAAATATTTTAGCAACAAATTACAATAAAATAGTATCGAATAACTGATCGATAAGCCAAGAATCTATCTATGCCACTATATATAACATAGTAGTAAACCAAATAAATGCAAGTAAAGGACAAATATATTTCCCATTTATCTTTGCATTATTCATATTTATTTTAGTGAACAATTTAATAGGAATGGTTCCCTATAGTTTCGCTTCAACTTCTCATTTCATATTAACATTTTCTATAAGTTTTACTATAGTTTTAGGGGCTACTATACTTGGATTCAAAAAACATGGATTCGAATTCTTCTCATTATTTGTACCTGCTGGTTGTCCTTTAGCTCTATTGCCTTTACTTTGTTTAATAGAAACAGTGAGTTATATTGCACGTGCGGTTTCACTTGGTCTTCGTTTGAGTGCCAACATTTTATCTGGTCACATGTTACTAAGTATTCTTTCAGGGTTTACTTACAAAATAATGATATCTGGTGTTATTTTCTTTTTATTTGGTTTATTACCTTTAGCTTTCATTATCGCATTCTCAGGGCTAGAAATAGTTATCGCTTTAGTTCAGGCTCAAGTTTTTGTAATATTAACTTGTACATATATAAAGGACTCTTTAGATCTACATTCGTAGTAACCTTAAAATAATTTAATTTCACCCCCCCCCCTTTGACCCCACCTCCGGCCCAATTGAGGGGCGCTTCGCACAAAGGCGGATCATATCTAAAGGTCCGCGCTGCATGCACACGCCCACCCGGCCGGCTCCAGAAGGGTCCCACCTTAAAGGCTGAATATAAATGCAGGCTTTTTCCACACCAATAACTCCGACCCGGTCGTAGCTAGTCTACGTGAGGGACCCTTGGGGGGGGGGGTGAAGTAGCGGCCCTTGGTCGCAAAAATTAGTTAAAAGAGCATAAATTCGTACATTTTATTAATTTAAAATTACATTAAACCTACCACTCTAAAACATTGAGTTAAACAAAGCAAGTGCGCCGCCCCACGGTTTAATTTTAAAAATGGATATTCTATATGAGAGTGGGGCTGTACAAAGGCGCCACCCTCCCTTTTCTTTTTTTACAAAAAGAAAGAAAATAGCTTATTTCCATATTTAATTTTTATTGCTGTGCCAACAAGCAGCCTCGCCCCGCCCTTTTCGGACTACCCTTGGGGAGCCGCCCCCCCCTCAAAAATCACCCCTCTCATTGAAGATGAGAGGGGGTAGTCCGGGGGGGGGGTCCCCATGGGCCGCTTTTTTTTGATTTTTTTTTAAAAATTAAAAAAGAAAAGGTTTTAGTAAACCTACTGCTTAATAGATTAGATGAATAGCCATCCTTCATTTAACGGAGGTATACACCGTATTTAACATAAACTAGCTATGCTTTTTTTAACAGAAACAAATCATCATAAAAAAATGCCTCAATTAGTTCCTTTCCATTTTATAAACCAAGTTACATTTGGATTTCTACTTTTAACTACAATAATATATATATTTTCTAAATATATTTTACCCAGATTCGTGCGTTTATTCCTTACTCGTACATTTATAACTAAGTTATAATTACATTCTTTAAATCTAGCTATGCTTTTTTTTTTTACCCCAAAAAACCAAAGTAAACCATAAGGGTCTTTTAAGACCCTTATGATCAATCCCTGTAGGGGAGTAGATTCAACCATTAATTATAGTGAAGAAGATTCATGCATTAATTATAGTGAAGTAGCCCCACGGCCTTGGTGGTAGATAATGAGAAGATTTCTGTGAATACCTCAATGGCTGCGGCGTACCCAGCCCCCCTCTTCTCTCATTCATTTTCGTAGAAAATGAACGTAGAAGAGGCCCCCCCCCCCTTCTCTCTTTTTTCAAAAAAAACCTCTCTGAAAGAGAGAGGAGCCGGGGCGCCACCCCTCTCGAACAGCCTTCTCAACGCGGGGCTGAAAGCCCCGCGTTGAGAGAAGTTTTTTTTTTTTGAATAAAAAAAAGAGAGGGCTATTAAAAGGATAATAACTGGGACTAGTTTTATTCCCTGGATGTGCCAGGAATATTTAAAGGTATGAAAAGGAATGGTGACCAGGATACTTTGGACCAGGATACTTCGGATCATGTCGGAATACAAAAAAAGGAGCCTCCTATATTATACGGAGGCCAAAACAAGGCCCTACTTTGCAATAATATAGGAGGCTCCGCCGCCGACCGGCCGCAAAAAAAAACAAATATATTCCAAATGGATTTCCTTTCCTTGTCCTGCATGCAGTCCTTTTATTCCAGCGTCCCCCCTCTTATTTATTAGGAGCCGGGAGGGGGGAGACGCATCCCTCTCTCTCAGAGAGGGACGCTACTTGGGTAATATATACCTGAGCCTGTATGCAGGCGTGTATGTCCCCTGCTTACATGAAGGGTCGCCCCCCCTTTGGCTGAGGGGATACTATACCAGAGTAGTGCCTCCTCCCCCCCCCCACTTGGGGGGGTAGGGGAGGGAGGTGGGAAAAGGAAATAGGGACAAGGGGGGGGGGGTAGGTTGCTTAGCCTCCGGGTGGGCATGCAGGCTGCATGCAGGGAATATAATATTGGCTAGGAGTGGGGGGGGAGGGGGGGGGAAGTCAAGGGCAATAAAGGGACAGAAAAGGCGTAGCAGGCCGGTTAAAAATTTCAAATTATTTTTAACCGGCCTGCATGCACCCTGCATGCAGGCTGCATGCAGGGGGGGGGGGGAAAAGAAAACTAAATATCACTTCTATAAGTAATATAGGTTTAAACCCTCGCTTCTACGAGTAGAATAGACTTTACATAAAGTCGTAGGGTGGTATGCATGCATGGAGGGGATCTGAATCTGGTAGTGGTAGTGGTGGTGGGGGGGGGGTATTCAAGGACAATTGTGAAGAGGTAGCATTCAATAAGGAGGGCATACAGGAACTACACAGATCAGCGAGGGGGGGGGGAGAAGACAAGTAGGGACAAGTAAGGGACTACTTCTGCTTGCATGGCATAAATACATGGGCAAGGTCAAGGTCAATAAAGGAATGTCAAAATACTACAAGAAATATATAATAAGAAAGGGATTAGCTCAGTGGTAGAGCGATTGGTTTACACCCTATAGGTTGCAAGTTCGAATCTTGTATCCCTTATTATTACACCCATTAGCATTACCGTATCCTTATCCTATCCTCGGGTTTAACATAAACTTAATCTAGTTAAGGTTTAACCTTAACCCAAGTTATGTGTTATAAATATATTCTCATATAAAAAGGTAAGGTTGGCTCAACAAAAAAGTATTGACATTACAGTTTATAGATCGAAAGAAAAGAAGAAAACTAAAAAAGCAAAGCGAAAAAGTACCTCGATTTTTCTTTATCTATAAATCTGGTTAGTTATTATGTATATTTTATGGCCAAAAAATAGATAATTGCATTAAAATTTAAAGATATAATAAATTATTAAACCTTTTTTTTATTTTACTCAATTTTTCTGCATGCTGGCTGCATGCGTCCTCGAAGAGGGTGCATGCATGGCTGCTTCGCAGTAAGCTAAAAGAAATTAGTGCTTCGCTAATTGAGAGTAAAAAGATATAAAAAAAGGCAAAGCGATCAGGTCGTTATAATTAAATTAAATATCCAATATATATAAAAGCAGTAATAATATACTATATAAAATGAAAAACATAAATTAATAAATAAGAAAAAAATGAGAATTTTAAAAAGTTATCCCTTATTAAGAATGGTAAATTCTTATGTAATAGATTCTCCTCAACCCTCAAACATTAGTTATTGATGAAATTTTGGTTCTTTATTAGCTTTATGTTTAGTTATACAGATCATAACAGGAGTTACTTTAGCTATGCACGTGCGCTGTGGTAACAACGCAATGTCGTGGGATTTGATCCCGTTCGTTCCTTTTCTAGCGATCGTGTCATCTGAGTTAGGTATTACAGAAAGTGTAATGCTGAACATAGCATCTCAGCCAGAAGTGGGAGGTCGTTGAAAACCGATATCTAACGATTATACTGCAAGACACAACTACTATGATGAGACTCATACTAGTCAAACAACAATAACCACTGCCTCCAAGCTAAGAGGGGCCCTCGTCGGTTACAGGGGTCTTACTCTCTTGAGTAAATGTAGTGCATGTTTACTTATCGAAGGAGAGAGTACAGGTTCTACAACAAGTACAATTAAGGTTATGGGTGTTGCATCTAAGGTGGTAGTACGAACATTGACTTTGAACACAGGATTGCCTAAGGGAAGAAATTCCTATGGTAACGGATCAACGGTAGTACCTGGCGTAGCCCCTAAAAGGCTGCGATACGACTCAAGTAATATTGGGTGAAAGGGAAGCGTTGAAGCCTCATTATTATTCAAAAGAACATACGTCTCCGGAGGAGATACGGGTTTAAAATCCAACGTAGGTTTAAAGTTGAATAAACTCTTGGACAGATCTAGATCGGGACCAGATCAAGTTATAGACCGTAATCTGTACAACATACTATCTAGCGTTGAAATGTTAACCTATGCTTATGAGAACATAAAGAGTAAACCGGGGAATATGCCTCCTGGAGTCTCCCCGGAAACTCTGGATGGTATCTCTAAAGAAAAATTGGAGCAGCTCTCAGCCCTACTTAAGAGTGAGAAATTTAAGTTCGCTCCTAGTAGAAGAATTGGGATTGGCAAACCATCAGGAGGAACGCGCCCCTTAACCATCGCCCCACCAATGGACAAAATTGTTCAGGAGGCCATGAGATTAATACTAGAAGCAATCTTCGAACCCTTATTCAAAGACTGTTCGCACGGGTTCCGACCAAATCGAAGTTGCCACACGGCACTGAAGAGAGTAAGTCAAGAATTTCAACCAGCACAATGATTTATAGAGGGTGACATATCTAAATGTTTCGATTCCATCCCCCACGATAAGCTCATGAAGCTTATTGAGGATAAAATCACAGATAGAAGCTTGACAAAATTAATCTGAAAAGCCCTAACTGCGGGATATTTCGAATTCCAAATCTTCAAAAGTAACATCATTGGTACTCCTCAAGGGTCCATCGTAAGCCCTATCCTATCAAATATATTTCTAGATCAACTTGACCACTTTGTGTTGTCCCTTAAAAAGGACTTTGACAAGGGAGACAAAGCCATAAGAACGAAAGAGAGCAGGTATTACGAATATCATGTCCTCAAAGCTCGAAAGGCCGGAGACAAAGCCCTAATGCGTAAACACATCGCCGAAAGATCTCAATTTCGGGCCATTGACTTTGGAAATGACGGCTTTAAAAGACTGTCCTACATCAGATACGCCGATGACTGGATAGTAGGAATAAGAGGAACCCTCCAGGAGGCCAAAGAAATACTCAACAAGATAAGTCTTTTCTGTGCATCTATTGGTTTAACAGTGAGCGAAAGCAAAACTAAGATAACAGCCATAAACACAGATCCCGCCCTATTCCTTGGTACATCAATATCAAGATCTAACCATAGAAGCCATAGCAAAATGGGAACTATGCGTCGATTAAGACGTAATAACCTCGGCCTAAGATTTGAAGCCCCTTTAGACAGAATAAATAAAAAATTGTCTCAAGCGAAATTTATGGTCAATGGAAAGTCGGCTCCGAAATTCCTTTGATTACATAACGATCACGACCAGATAATCGTTCTTTACAACTCAGTCCTCAGAGGATATTTAAATTACTACAGCTTCACTCACAACTATGGTAGATTAGCTACTTATTTGGAATACATCTTAAAACAATCATGTGCTAAACTGCTAGCGACAAAATTTACACTCGGAACTATGGCACAAACATATAAAAAGTTTGGACATAGACTAACGAGCCCGAAAGGAAAAACATTCTTTAAACCGTCATACCGAGCCACATATAAGTATATGGAAAAGCCTAATCCAGTGGTAGGAGCCTTATCTCGAGAGAAGACAAACGCAACGTTCGAATACTTAAGATGTAAGAATTGTGACTCCGACTACCGGGTAGAGTTCCATCATATCAGAGCCATGAAAGACCTTAACCCAAAGATCTCTTACATGGACCGGCTTATGGTAAAGGCCAACCGAAAGAGAATACCACTTTGTATAGCTTGTCATATGATGAAACACAGAAAACGCGAAACAGTCTTCGATCAAACTACCTAGAAAATCCCAATAGCATTAATGGGGGGGAGAGCCGTATGATGGGAAACTATCACGTACGGTTCGGGAAAGGGTGACTGCTATCCCACCCCACCTTCGGTGAGGGAAATCCGAAGGAAGCAGTCATCTAGTTCACTACAACCCAAGTGTTTTAGAATCATTTAATTCTGTTGAGCATATCATGAGAGATGTTAACAATGGTTGATTAATTCGTTACTTGCACTCTAACACAGCTTCAGCTTTCTTTTTCCTAGTTTATCTGCACAGTGCGACAAGAAGTTGATAATTACAATGAGGTGAAATTCCTCCTCGAATGACCCTTCGAGTCCCTACCCGAACATGCGTTAGAAGTAATTCTTTGGTGTGAAGCTTTGGGAACAATGCTAAACAAAAGTTAGTTAGGGAAAAAGCTAAGGTAAGCGAAAGCGAAGATATGTATTTACGATTCGTAATTCTATTTTTTAATTCAAAAGTAATGAGTAAAATAGAAGTTCGTAAGAGTGTGAGGTGTTGTGCAACCGAAGTCGGGTCTCCCTCGTTATTATTTAAATGAGGCAAATGCGACGAATCAAAGTATCTACCTAAGGCTAAAATAAAATAGTGTAATATCGAAACTTGGTAAGCCCAATGATTACCTATCTGTCCTTTATCTTATCCACGGCTTGGTCGAAATATGCTGAGGTGGATAGATAAGGGGTAACTATCAGAAGGAGGTGCTTTATAATATTAGTTTTAATAGAAGTGAGCATATCAATCAGTGGGTAAAAGACAATCGAAAAAGCGAATGCCAACTAGTAATAGGTTGGATAGAGTTTTCTCAAATCTGAAAGGATGCTGACTTCGATATGGGTGATCTAATCTACACAATAAAAACCAAAATAATTTTCTATCATCTTTTTTTTTTCGACCTTTCTGCAAAGCGGGGTGAGCTACGCTCACTGCTTCGCGTGCTACCTCGTGGCACCCCCTCCCCGACTCTCTCATTTATTTACTAGCCCTGATCAAGGCGGGGAGGACCCCGTGATTAAGGAAATAAACGGAGTAATACCTCTATCGAAATCTGCGATAATATTTCGTTGTGCCCTGGTTGACGCGTGAGAAATACTAGACCCGTTGTGGTTGTAGCTCAATACCGTGACTGTAAGGTGGGTAGTGGGACTAAGGTTCTTCTTGCATTATCTGGTGGTGATTCCGTAGTCACAAGTAAAGAACAAGTAGAATTGAGTCCAATGTAATGGGCGTAAGCCCTGTGACAGAAGCCATTCTAGAGGACTAACCCTCCTCTTTGACGGTCCTACCTTTAGTCTAGCCTAGTGTGCAACCGAATATTATTAAAGTCTGCGATATCCTGTCCTCTGTGTTACTATTGATTAAGATTTAAGAAAAAAAAATAATTATGTTAAAAACCAAAGGTCTTCTGTCACAGGGTATCGCCTTCTTTACTTTTGCAGTTATCTTAGTGTGCCTCTTAAATTTTTATGCTTTCAATTCCCTTGATCTAGCCGCATTCCTTTCGTTAAATCTGAGCCAACAAAGATTTTATTCAAGTAAAATTCCTAATAATAAAAATGATAATACAAATAAATTAAATTCATCTTTATCCCAAAAAGATGGATATGTTATAATAAATGGAAAAATGATTTTAATGTCTTTAACAGAATTAGAAATACTTATTGAAAAATATAAAGATGAAGCAAAAGAGTCTTATCATAATCAAGAATTTTCTTCTGATTTCTTGTTAGCTATGCGATATTTATTCAACGGCTTTTTTCAAGCAGAAGGTAGTTGATCTGGAAAATTCCACTCTAGTTCTAGTCACCATTTTAGCCCAATATTCTCTATTGGACAAAATGTAAGTGATAAGAGTTTACAATTTTTTTCTTTATTGTGAGTAATATTAGGTTGTCAATTAAAGTGAAGTATTTCCAAAAATCTATCTGGAAAATACCATATACAATTAAGAAGCACTAATAAAGAATATATAATGTCGGTTCTTTTTCCTTACTTATCTTTAACTTATGGTGAGAAGTTTACAGCAATGGCTAAACTATCACGAATAGATGAGTTAAATTGTTTAAACACATTATCTTCCCGTCTTGAAATTATTAATTTAGCATATAGCTTAACACCAGGGGGTAGAGACCGTACTACTTCATTAGAGGAAAAATTCTCACTTGTTACTGAAAATTCTGAAGATTTGATTACACCTGACTCATCCGCGGACATTTCTATGTCAAATCAATTTGAAGCAAAAGAAAATACTACTTTTTTAAATATAGTTTTTATTTTAGGTTTCTTTTTAGGGGATGGTTGTGCTTACATAAGAATTAGAGATAATGTCACTGGTCTTTTATTTATTCCTAAATTTGAAATAAAACAGAAAAATACTACTAGTAATTTGTATCTGATGGAATTAATTTGTAATTTTTTAATCAGCAAAGGGGTGCAAGCTTGTTTAAGAACAGACTCCTATTATGTATTATGTGTTATTGAGGGAGTAGAAAATATATCTAACCTTTTATTACTATTAGAACCCCATTATGAGTTATTTTTCTGAAAGACTAATCAACTTAAAATGGTTCAACAGTTTGTAAAATTAATTACACTGGATAGTCGTAATTTATTGCCAGTTAAATATCTTATGATTAAAACTATTTATTCAATAGAAAATAACAGGGATTATACAATGAAACATTGGCTTAATAGAATAGACGAAATTTTTAACAAAAAATCAGTCAGAAATACTTCTGGTGAGTTTTACATTTCACCTGTTATTGATAAAGTAAATAAAACAGGTAAAGTAACTAAGTGGTGTGTGCATCTTCCTTTATTTTTAAAATCTAGTCCAAGAAGTAAATATTTCTCTTTTGAAAAATATGGTGGACAAGATATAGCTTTAAAAGAAGCAATCGCTTATAGAGATTCAGTGGTTAATAGATGATTTACAGATCAGGGATATGTTGCAGATCCTTTAATTGTGGGTAGTGATACTTAGTGTTTCAAAAGCTAATCCAACTGCCGGTCCGCAATTCTTTTTAGTTGCGCATTACTGCTTAGCCTTTAGCCTTAGCCCTTTTTTTGTTTCCTTCCCATCTCCTAGCTTCGCTCACCCCCCCCCACTTCGTGGGGGGGGAGCGATGCATCTCGCGCGCTGCGCGCGCGGACGCTTCGCTCCGGTAAAGGGCGGGGTGGACTACGGAGCTGGGGAGTGGGCTTATTAAATTAAACCTAACCCCATAGGGGAGGCAGGATTTTATGCAGAAAAAAAAAGAAAAAGAAAAATGAAAATGAAAATGTTGTATAATAGAAAAAAATTGTGTATAAAAAAAAATAGATTGCTCGAGCCATGTGCTGGGAAACTAGCATGCATGGTTCTTAGCGGGGGAAAGTCTGAAAGGACCTACCTATCGCGATTCGGAAGAGGTTTATATTATGGATCTTACCAAAATCCAAGAACATTAGTTTGAGGTATAGGTACTGTAATTTTTATCTTAATGATGGCTATTAAGAAGTGGCCAAATTGAATATTAGTTAATATTATTTATAAAGGAGGAACTAGATCTTTAAGTTTACTCGCATTTAATAGAGCTAGAACTAGAGCAATATTACGTGTGGGACCACATAGTAAAGAAGTTCTATCAATTATTATAAGTGGCAATAAGAATTTAGTTACTATTTGTAATAAGAATAACCGACTTAATCCTCAATTCGTAACTGGATTTTCAGACGGTGAGGCCTATTTTAGTATAGGTATAACTAAACGTACAAACGGTTGGGTAGCATCGCCAGCGTTTGGAATACATTTACATTGTAGAGATTTACCTTTATTACACAATATTCAAGATTTTTTCGGGGGTATTGGAAACATTTCAACAGGTAGTAAAAGTCAATCAGTTACTTTTTATGTGGGAAATTTAAATGAATTAGTTAACGTTATTATTCCCCATTTTCAACAATATTTATTAAGAAGTGCTAAAAGCATAGACTTTATATTGTGGGCAGAATGTGTAAAATTAATAGCGGCTAAAGAACATTTAACAGAAGATGGATTAAATAAAATACTTTCCTTAAAGTCTGCTCTAAATTTAGGTTTATCTGAACAAGTAAAAACGCAGTTCTCGAATGTAGTTCCTATGGTTCGTCCAACTTATTCAGTAAGTGTGGTTCCTCTAGACCCTAATTGGATAAGCGGATTTTCGGATGGAGAATCTTGTTTTTATGTTTCTATTACTAAAACCAATCAAGTAATAGCTTTTTTCCAGGTAGAACTACATAATAGAGAAACAACTTTAATACACAAAATACAAGAATTTTTTGGAGGCATTGGTAAAATTAATTTCCCATCAAAGCGAGAGCTAGCTCGTTTTACTGTAACAAAACAACAAGATTTGTTAAATGTAATAATTCCACATTTTGATACTTATGCATTAGAAGGCAATAAAAATAAAAATTATTTAATCTGGAGAGAAATACTGTTATTAGTTAAATCTAAAGCACATTTAACCCCAGAAGGACTGATTAAGATAGGAAAACTAAAAAAAGAACTTAACAAATAGATGAACAACAAATTTTTAATAATGAAAACTTTAACTATGTTTATTAATTTACGCAATTTCAGGGGCATACTTGGCCCCCTAAATACGTATGGTCAATACTACAAAAGACCATATTTTACTGGATGTAAGCTTGAAGGATCTGGATCAGAAGGTGACCTCAAGAAAAAACGTTTATTAAAATTTGAAAAGAGAAGAATTAGTAGTCTAGATAAATATTTGCAAGAAATTTTAATAGGTCTTTTACTTGGGGGTGTTTATGCTCAAAAACGTAGAACAAAAGATAATACGTGTTTATTTTTTGAAAAGAGTATTCTGGAGAAAGATTATATTTTTCATTTATTCGAGTTATTTAAAGATCATTGTAGATCAGGACCTAGAGTTTCTGAGCGTCTTGCTGATAAATGTAGAAGTAAAGTATATACTCGGGTACAATTCGCTACTTATTCTTTACCGTGCTTTGATGAATTACATGATACGTTTTATCCTAAAGGAAAAAAAATAGTCCCATCAAACATAGAAGAACTTCTTACACCTTTAGGATTAGCCTATTGGATATGTGAGGATGGAAGACATCATAAAAAACATAAATATACAATGCTTGCTACAAATACTTATACGTTAAGAGAAGTTGAACTTTTATTAGGTGTCTTAAGAGTTAAATATAATTTAGATTGTTATGCAGTAGAGGAACGTAGTGGCTATGTAATAACTATTGCAGCAAGATCTGTACTTGATTTACAACCCATGTTAAAGCCAATAATGCCTAGTATGATGATGCATAAGATTGGATTGTAGAATTTATTGCTGTTGATTAAGTCTTTTGAACCAAAATAATCATAAGCGTGAAGTATGCTGCTTGGTGACTGGTGAGCTGACGAAATTAAAGGTCAAATTTTGCCAAGTGTACGGTTTAACATTGAACAATCAGTTAAAAATTCTGCATATATACACAATCTTAGTTTATTTTTATTTGAACAAGGTTATTGTTCTAGTTTTGTACCAAAATTAGTAAAAAATCCTCACCCCGCTCATCGAAGATGAGCGGGGGTTATTCGGAATTAATGATAAACGAATGGATAAAAGTGTAACAAGATTCAATTATAGACTAACATTGTTTACATTTACAAGTCTTCATTGAATATATGAAGGATTCTACCACAAGGTAAATGGTATTACTGTAAAAAGAGTACCTAAGTGGATAGGTGAGTATATAACACCTCTAGGCTTAGCTCATTGGATCATGGTTAGTGGGTCAGTGCAAAGACAAGGATTAATAATTTGCATAGGTTCTTTTATTGAAGAGGATGTAGTTAGAATCATAAAGGTATTAAAGGTTAGATTTAATTTAGATAGTACAATACATTACAATGAAGAAAAACCAATGATTTTTATACGGGAAGGGTCAATGCCACTTTTACGATCTATTGTAAGTCCTTATATGTTCCCATCTGTGAAGTACAAATTGTATTACGAGCTAGCTCATCCAGCTAAAGTTGATTCTGTTTCAATTTAAACCAACTCTACCCTTGCATAAAATCCACTGGTCGTTATAAACAACAATGAACAGTGCCATCATGAAATAGTTTTTCTATAAGAGACCTATTTAAAGACAAATCTAACTGCGTCGTAGTAGCCATGCAGACTTTTGCAAGCCTTGGTCTGCATGCAGGGGGTTTTTCTTGTAGTCAAGCAGACCGTTCTATTTTCTGCAAAAACCAAAGAAAAATTTAAGTGCCCTTGGTCGAGAGCTTCGGCTCTCGACCCAGGTTGGTTAGTACTAAGGAGATTCTGTAATTTAAATAATGTTAACAATAATCAGGTGTATTCAGATTAAGAAGGAATTTCTTCAATATTAAAAAAAAACCAAAAAAATGTATGTATTTAGCGAATTATTATCTGTGGATTTCTGCTTATTTATTGTTCCTGCTGTTACATATTCCAAACCTGATCTTCAAGAGAAATTAATAAAAGAAGAAAACAGAGGAAAATCTGGAGTGTATCGTTGAATTAATTCAATTAATGGAAAAACTTATGTTGGAAGTAGTGTTAATCTTGGAAAAAGATTTGGAAGCTACTATAATGAAAATCTTAAATGTAATATGGTAATTCATCGATCCCTACTAAAACCAACCAAACCAACCTACTACTTGCGTAGTACGGTTGGTTTGTTTGGCGGCGTTTGGGTTTTCTAATTTTATCCTAGAGATCCTCGAATATTGTGAACCTCAAGAAGCAATAAAAAGAGAGCAATACTATTTGAATTTTTTAAAGCCCGAATACAATATTTTAAAGATAGCTGGATCCACGTTAGGCTTTAAACACTCTGAAAAGACCCTATCCAAATTCAAAGAACGAAAATTTTCAGAAGAGCATATTGGCAAGCTAAGAGAGCACTTGACTCGATTACATGTTATGAATATGCGAAAGGAGATAAGGGCAAAAATTAGCGCAGGTATGGCTAATTTCAATGTTTCTACTAAAGGTATAGTGATAAAAGTTACTAACCTTGAGACAAATGTTTCGGTTGAATATGCTTCCATAAGGGAAACAGCCAGAGCGCTTATTTCAAATAAGACTACGCTAACTAAATATCTACAAAATTCAAAGCCGTCGCCCCCCCTCTCTTTCAAGAGAGGGGGGGGGGGCGAAGGCATCTCCCCCACTGCGTGGGGGGACGCCTTTCCTTGGGATTTATCGGCTAGAGACTAAATTTACGGTTTCTAAGAAAGAAAATTCTAATAGAAAAATTCATCCTGCCGCTATAAAAATTGAAGTTACTGATCTAGAATTAAATACAAAAACTACTTATGATTCTATGACTGCAGCTGGAATAGCTTTAAATCTTCAAACTACAACAATTGCTAATTATTTTAAGCGTAACCAAATAGCACCTTTTAAAGGAAGATATACATTTCAAAAAGTATAGCTTATATTCTTTTATCCTTGCCTTATCAGTTTATAGTTTCCGAACCCTCCTTGATTTAATCGATGCACTGCTCGATTAAACCTAACCCCAGGTGTAAGCTGCAAGGTGGAGCCCTGCTCAGGCTTGCTCTTTATGCAAGATGGTTCTCGTCAACAAGGACAGGGTATTACATTTGCAACTAATAGTTTTACTAAACAAGACTGTATCTTTTTAGCGGCGCGCGCGCGTAGCGCGCGCGATGCATCCCCCCCTCCCGGCTCCGGAGCCGGGGGGGGGACGCTAAAATTTTAGAGGATAATATGCTTTAAAAACTAGTGTATAAAAGCTGGATTTGATAATCAATGGAAAATCAGTGTAAAAAAAGAATCAATGGGACTATTAGTTTCTATTGTATCAAAACACATTGTTCCTGAAATGCAATATAAAATTAAGGCATAATTATAAATAATATTGAGAATATTTAAAGTCCTATCGTATAGAGCATAAGCATCAATATAATATAGAGAAGTATGCTATTATAATATAATAACGATAGAATACCCTGACAGGGGGATGGATAATGAAAGTTTATCTGGCCATACTAGTGAAAACGGTCAAAAAGAACTACATATTCAAGGAACCGTCGGTTGTCTATCAATCGCTACAGACTGGGTCACTAGTGGGTGTCTGGAATGATGCCTAATGTACAGTCGGGAGTCCCTAGCATTAGCTATTCAAGGCTCTACATGAAAAAAATTAGAAAGATAGTTAGCAATTATGAGGATTAATTTTTTGATAGAGTACAGAGGTCCTATCTTGTAGTAAAATAGGTAGTAAACCCGGGACTTTGACAGCTTTCTTGGTTTACCACAATAGCCCAAATGATCTAAATTTAATGTTTATAATAATAATTCACGTAAACTACCAAAAATATCTTATGGTTTAGTTTCAAAAAGACATAACTCTAGCTTAGCGAGGGGGCCCGAAGGGCCCCCTTGCGTCTCGCGCAGGCGCGGACGCTTCTTCACTCTATAAATTAACAAGAAATCAGAAATAGTAA